>NC_088857.1:38489363-39093738 GCF_963853765.1 Magallana gigas | reverse complement strand
CATTACCGCCTATGGAAAATGCATTAGTGGACTATACCCGTATGGATCCTTAATATATCTGCTATATATATATATATATATATATATATATATATATATATATATATATATATATATATATATATATATATATATATATTCAATACACAGAATGTACTGAATAAATTCATACATGTATATGTCAATTTTAATTAATATCATGCTATATGTAGGTTACATTGTTATGTTGAGATATTATTATATAATAGCACGGGAAGGGAGATTAACACACGATAGGGAAAAACAGAGTCTATAAATAAACTGATGCGCAGGCAGCTGACAGATTGTTATAAAATTCTATAGCTTAAACTCATACATAATATGATAAATTAGCATAATGCATACATTTACAATAACATCCAACCGTACGCGTAATTTCATCTTATCAAAATCATATATACATTTAATTATGTAATATTCACAAATTAAAATTTATTGTATGAATTGATCATGCTCATGTCTGCGACTTTTTTGAGAAGGGAACTGCCCTCAGGTCGAAATAAATAGAGCATGGTGGGTAAAATTAAGGATATGTATATATTGTACATTGATACATGTACATAAGTGGATGGATGGATGGAATGAATAAATAAAGAATTGATTTATTTAATACATTATGTTCTAATTTAATCAAAATGTTTACTTAGAATGTACATCTATTTATATTAATTTTTCCCGTGTCAATGCTGCGAACTGCTCTAACATCAGTAGGGATGTTAGAGATGTGAAAAAGAAATGGCAGGATTCGAGTAGCCAAACAAAAAAAGAAAGAGGCAGAGAAGGAGTAGAGTTGGTGGGACAGGAGGAGGTCCGAGTATTGATGATGATTTAAACATGGGAACAGAAGGTATGTTTTAATTAAAACCAAATACTGAAACCTAGTGACAGTCTTAACAACTTATTTGTTTCAAACATTTTTGTTGCGACCATGTTAATTATTCAATTCATTTACTAAAACCTAGTGACAGTCTAAACAACTTATTTGTTTCAAACATTTTTGTTGCGACCACGTTAATTATTCAATTCATTTACATTTTTTGATCATTTCTTGGTTATCTTTCAATCTATCTTTAAGAATTCTAATTTGAAATATACAATCTTTACAAGTTTTAAATTTGTGGAGAGAAAACCAAGAAACAATAAAATCATTTAAAAACAGCTGTAAATAAGTAGGGTTTTACGTAAATCGCATCGTGTTGCTATAGTCAGACCCATGTTTTGATAAAACTTACTGCATTTCAAACAGTTTTAATAATTTCCTTACCGTAAAGAAACCATATAAAGATTATAATTCAATAAATTTGCACAAATAGTCGATGAATTTTTTTACTCTTTCTACGTGCCCAGGTTTCTACCGAATTTACATCTTATATACCCACTTCCTTTTACAATCATCTGTAGGGGTTAAAACATCTTGTAATGGCAATGACCTTTCATTATATATCTAATGCTGCATCTCATTTCTTGTGTGGAAATGAGTCCCTAAATAGTTGCTCAAGACTTTATTTATTTAACCAAAGAAAAGTTATACCCTTAAGAAAAAGGCTTAGAATTTTACAGATGAGACGGCATTTGTAGATATATTTCTTAAGGAAGACATAGTAGCTGAAATTCACTTCATTAACAATTTAACCCAATCCATTAAAAATGAGGCCATGAAAACTACTTCTGATCGATCCTGGAGTAATGGCTTTGGCTGAAGTCCTGAAGAAGTATTGCAGTGAAGTATCAGTCTATCTGGCAGTAAGTTACCACTTTAGACTAATGCTTAATGGCAGAATTTCCACCGGTGACAACTCAGACAACGAACATATACTTCATATATTATAAAGCAGGGAGAGTATACTTAAAAATACCTATGGTTCTATGTATCAGCCACACCATTTCGATCCTCTTCTCATACAAAATTCATCCAAACGAAAAGGGGTCTGAAGAGAAAGAATTGGTAAATATATCCAAAAAAGAAACAGTTGTCAGTCTCGTAATTTTTTTTTTGCCAAAACAAAACATCTACAAAAATGTAAAGATCAATCAAAAACTGAAGTTGGAGATAACCTTTTGGCAAAATATAGAGTTCATGGAAGTACGGTAGAGGAAAGTGATCAAATAATTAAAGGCAATTCCTTTCACCAGCTAGTGAACATCCTAGCGTAAACAAATCCAGAACAAATATCTGGTCAGTGTACATATGTAATGTGTTTTGTGGGTTCTAACCATGACTGATTTCTATTTTTCCTAATGTTTTTTATCGTTTGATTTGATTATTATACTAATCAGCAAAACTCACTTTACTTTAATCACAAATAAAATCGAATGATATAATGACTTTTCCTTTTAATCCTCTGTGTTTAAAACCTAATTTGTCAGATTCAACGTTCCAGCAAGTGTGCTGAACCTAAGCCACACAGACCACAGGTTGAAACCTATGGCATAAAACCACTCTCTTGGTTTTGTATTAATTATTAGTGCAGTACAGAAGAATAAATAATTCGTAACACCGCAAATAATACTTATAATTCTTATCCGTAGAGTTTCTTTCTTCTCTGCAGCTATCCGCCATCCGAACTCCGTTCAGTAGAGTGCCTGCCTTTGATAACTCCCCTAAAAACTTCAATGAAATCGCTTTCTGTCATGTGACACATGAGCATCTTAACGTTTCTTTTAATAACCAAACACAGAAATAATATCTGCTTCAATGTTGTTTAATTTTACTTATCAAAAGATCAATAATTATATTGAAAAGGAATACTTACGACAATACCCAATCCTCCGAAACATATGCGTCCTGCATATTGAATAAATAAATTAAACCTGACGTGCTAAATACAAACTACATACATACATAACATTATTAATAAGGTTTAATCTTATAGTTATTATAAACGTGTTTCAACCCAGTGCTATTTACAGTGGCAACTAAGATGGCAAGTAAATTTTTATATTCAAATTCTTCTGACTCTATGGTTACTTCCATATTCCTGTCGTTTTATACATAGCTGAAAGTGGTTTTGTGAAGTTTGTTTGATTCTCGTGTAACAGGTTGAATTTAATTAATTTTTGTACTTACAAATGTATATATTTATTGAATGTTTACAGAAAAAGAAAATTGTCTGTGGTTTTGGGGTATTTGATGCGTAAGCTTGTGACTCATCAGAACATAATTCAGTCTTACACTTGTTAGAATAACGTGGCCAACATCTTCTGTTTGGGTGCTGGGTGAACATTTTGACGAGAATTTGTACTGATTTAGAGGAACGTTCTTATTAGGTATGTTGAGAGGAACCCTTCGCCGAGGAGCAAATACTGGAACCGGTATTGTCGGCTTCCTGATTATTCTTCCCTTTTCTAAGGCCCTGCTATTTCCTGTACCAGCCTTGTCTTCTACATGCTTGCTCTCTTGTTGTTCTTTACATTCATTATCTCTTCCAGACAGAATCATCTTGCTTTCTTAAACCACTCTTCACTAGAATCACTGCTATTGGAGCTCGACTCACTTTCATTGTATATATCTCCAAACATGGGGGTCATTTAAATTTAATAAATGTCACACAGGACCTATAGAACATGTCACAAACCTATCAAATGTTAAATATGTGAAAAATGAATAAAGTATAATAAAAAGAAAAGAATTATATTAAAATTCATAAAATTGCTTGTTTCTGTCATTTTCGTCAAAAAAAAAACCTACCGCACGAAAAAATAGTTCCCACCAAAAACTTGCTTGTTTCTTGAGTTCAAATGGATTTTCTTTATGAATGTTGTGTAGTTATAAAATAATGATCTTTCTGTGACGATTATATTTAATATATCAAAGTACTGAAGAACTGACGGGAGTTGATTTTGTCGATGTTTGTTTATCTTAAAATCAATGATATGTTATTTTGCATGACAAGTACATGTAGTTTCTAATGTGTATTTGAATTACGCATATTTAAATAATATGAATTTTTGGACTTTTTCGACAAGAATGTCGAGAAACCCCCATATGAATCATGGTAAATAATATTTAGAGTAAAATTAATTCAATCAAACTATGTATCAGTAATACAAAATATTTCTCGAATTGTATGGATCTAAGCAATGTTGAACTCTAGTCTCGTTCAACCAAACGCTCGACTGACACCGTAAATCTCCGACAAGCATTTACGGAGACAGCCGAGCGTCGAGTTGAACGAGACTATTAAATATTTAAATTGTTCGTACCATTTAAAATCTGCCTATTTTCAAGTTATTTATAAATAAGTTTCCTTGAAAAACAATGCTTTAGCATACATTACATCGAATTCATCAATCATTTTCAAGAACTAAGTCTTGTCAGCAGCGATGAATTGTGCTGAGGTCCAAACACTGTTTCACTTTCGGTTTGTCTGAGTAACTGCATAGGAGAGTTGATTAAAATCAACTCCCAATAAAATCATATTCATGTTTCAAATGCGCAATGAAATCAAGACGTGAGGAGTGAGAAACCTTAATTAAAACATTGCTATGACGTCACCCTTTGTTATTTTTGTACATTCTTTTGCTCGAAAGAACAGAAACAATCCAATAAGTTACCTGTAGCCGTCCAATAAGTTGGAAAAACTGTCCATTATTAAAATAGTTCTTTCTTCACACAGAACGGACAGTTTTCGGCATGTAACCTTTACTTAAATTTTGTCAAGAAGAAAAATTATTGTACCTTACTGGTTTCGAACAATTGTACCTTGCTGGTTTCGAACCACTGCTTTTAACATTGAAATATTTCCTACGGTTATCAACTGAGCCACGAAACTACTTATAATGATAATGGTAAATGACAACACGTTTCGGACTATAGACCATACCATACATTTAAGATTAGTACATAGTTTTACCTCTTGAGGCCCACACGGACCAAACCAATACCAATAGTTTCCCGAACTACCTTATTGTCTAAGTCATGAATAAGAAAAGAAGCCCGAATTTATCAAGTGCCGAAATACAAGTGCTTTTGGACGAGGTGGAACCCCCCCCCCCCCCCCCCCCGGACATACATGTAATATTCACCAAACGTTCAAACATCGTTACAAATGCAGCTAAGAAGACGACTTAAGCAGTATTTGTGAAAGAATTAATTATTGCAACTCCTCCGCCTATAAATGGACTCTTAGGGAGATTAGAAAGAAGTGGTCGTCATATACTATCGACAATAAGAAGAAAGCTTTCAAACAACGTTGGGGGTCTATGAAGACATGAGGTGATCAACCGCCTTAGGAATTTAATGCGATGCAAGATCGTGTTGTCGGAATCCTTGGGAACTTGCCCATGGATAGAATACCCGATGGACATGACATAGCAGATCCAAAAGAGCAAAACAGAATTGTTGCAAGCATTGAAATGTATTGCTTTGACATTAATACAAAAAGTACTTCGTTAATTTATATATTCGTTGCACTTTCAACACCCATTATATCTTTAACTTGTACGAGTAAAAAGTCATCAGATTCAAACCAGTCGAGTTTGCATGCTTACTCAGTGCATACATGAATCACTCTAGATGGTTAGTAGTACTGTATTTTATAGAATTTGCATAAAATATTCATTAATGATTTAATACTTTGTTTACATTATACATATATTACATGGCTTCGAGGGCGACATAACAGAATATTTGCCCCGAGGTGACAGGAAAGCCCTGGAGTGTTATGTCCCCCGATGCCGAAGGCAGAGGGCGACATAACACTCCATTGCTTTCCCGTCGCCGAGGGACAAATATTCTGTCGCCCGAGAAGAAATGTAATATGTTATATAACATTTTTAAAAATAGAAATTTGTTTAAGAATATTTTTACCTCATTAACAGGTGTATTTTAATTATTAATGCATCTTCATATCTTACAACTCAATTTTCTTAATATCTTACAAATCAGTTTCTCGTAAAATGTCGATTGATGCTTTAAAAAAGAAGATAATTTTTCAAATGAAAAAAATTAAAGTAAGTTTCTCTGAAAAGCAGACACTGTCATGACATTTTTATTTACGGGGAACTGTTTACGTTTGCTTAGCTAAATTTCAAACCCGACATAATTAAAATGTAGAATTATTGCACGCTAGGGCGATATAGCAGTTCCGGGAGGGCAATATAACCATTTCCTGAAAAATATAACTTTTTTCCGGGAGGCCATTATAACCATTTTATACAGAAAATGGGAAGATGTAAATCCAAACAAGTTTGAGTGGCATATAGTCCTCCCTAAAGCATTATTACCGTTAGTTTTTGAACATTTATATTGTTCAGTGACCGCAGGACATTTAGGTACTAAGAAAACCCATGAACAAATGAAACAGATTTATGTTCCTTGTTAATTAGGCATAGTCAAGACTAGAACCTCTCCTTATTACACACAGTCGGGTGGGATGATAGAGCGGATGAACCGTACTCTTAAAAATATGATAATATCCTTTGTATCCAAAAACCAGAAAGAGTGGGATCAGCATATCCGTCCTTTGATTATGGCGTATAGAAGTTCTGTACATGAAGACACAGGGGTATCACCTAGTATGTTAATGCTTGCAAGAGAGATCAGGTTACCTATAGATTTGGTGATGGGACGTCCTCAGGAGCCTGAAAACATAGAAATAAACATGTCTGAGTATGCTTATTTGTTACAGGAAAGAATGGAGCAAGTTTATTCTCTTGCTAGTGAGAAGTTAGTTATTTCTGCAAACATAATGAAAAATTATCACGACAGAAAAATAACATCAAATACCCATAAAGTTGGAGATGCTGTATGGTACTACAATCCACAGTCTAGTCAACGTCATTCTGAGAAGTTAAAACCAAAGTGGCAAGGTCCCTTTTTAGTCACTGAAACAATGAACAAGATATTGAATAGAATGCAAGTAAAACCAGAAAAAAGTCTAGAGTAGTGCATGTGAATAAACTGGCACCTTACAAAGGAGAAAATCCTCCCACATGGTTAGATAAACAGGGAGTGCACAAAAAGAAACCCCCTGATAAAATTAAGAATAGTACTACTTAACTGGGTCGACAAAATAAAAGAAGATGTGTTGTATTAGTATAGTGTACTACATGTATAAAACTTGTGTTTTCGAAATAGTGTCTTGTTATTTAGTAATACAGGTATAATTATATCTGTAATGTATAATCAGCTATATTGTTGAAGTGTTTTTGAAAAATAGTGCATATAGGAATAGAATGTATGCACGTTTTAACAAGTTCGCTTATTATATTATTATATGCATATGATGTATTGTTATATAATAATTACATGGGATGTGTAGGAACTTAGAATATTACGATATGTACCTAGAATATAGAAAATGATATTTTAACTCGTTTATGATTCGGGGTATAGTGCCAATGCAAATTTGCCATAAACATAGATATTGTTTTTTTAGTATATCAGGAGTTATTGATTCTATATTTATAATACAGAATATTATTCTTACTTTTGCTACATGTATGGCTAGGACAGAAGAAAAATATGAGTGTAGACTGTGTTTCCCTTCCCTTACTTTAAACCGGAAGTTTCTGGTAAAAAGACACATTATGGAACGACATTCCGGATTTGCCTATACTTGTACTGGCTGTCAGATGATCTTCCCACGTCGGGACAACCACACCTCATGTCATGGGAAACATTCAAGTTCTCGTAGGATGGAAGTAGTAAGACGCTCAGACGGGCTGCGGGGTAGCCGAGCGCAGGAGGAGTTAGAGAAGTATACCAGCAGAATTGAGGATTTTATTCGGGTGGTGTCTCCAAGGGGCTTTAGGGAGTTAAGCCTCCACCCCTCTGGCAGGATCTCCCGCACCCCGTATCCAGTTGCCCGTCCCGATAGAGGAACTGTCCCTCCCTCCCCTAGAGCGTCTCCGGAACCAAAGAGGACCAGGCGCAGTAGGAGATCACATTCCCCCGTGAATCCTCCTCAGGAGAGACAGTCGCCCTCCCCTGTGCCCTTCCTGCTAGGAAGAGGACCCTTAGCGTCTCCTCTTCATCCTCCTCTTCTGGTAGTTCATCTTGCAGTGTAGCTCCAGAGAACCCCATTAGATCTTCTGTAGTGAAAGAGATAACAGTAGTGCCGGGCCTTCGAATTCTGATTGACGTAGACGAGTTCAAAAAGCATCTCTGAAATGGTTAAATAAATTCTTTGATCCCAAAAAGTTGTTTTTTGATTTTAGCCAATGTAGATATCTTAAATTTAAGAGTACTTATAGCATTATAAATAAAATATTTGAATACTTACCTTAGATCTCTCAAGTTTGGGGACCAAACTCTTTTTTAGGTGGGGGAAGTGTTGCGTACTTGAAGCCGTTTTTATTTCTGAAGTCTAAATGGGTGAATATGACTATGAGCATTTGCTGTTTTTATTATAGTCAGAATATACATACGTCTATTACGTGAATATTGTAAAATGAAATCAGGAACTTTGTAGAATTATAAATTTATGTATTTGTGCGGATTAATGTAGGAGAAATGTAGAAAATTCATAGTAAGAATGTAAAACTAAAGATTATTGAAATAATTTATTAGTTTATAAGTTAAGGAAATATGTAGAATTTAGTCGGTGCATCCCTGGACTCTGACCCAGGGGAAATTTATTTCTCCCGGTTTTCTCTCATTATGTGTTTTAAAAAGTTTAGATAAAGTTTTAGAATTGCTTGTCTTTAGTAAGGCGCAGAAATTGCTTTGTGTAAAATTTGCTAAATTAGTGCAATTTAGTCAGGTTGCACCTTCCAAGTTTACCCGGTGTGCACCGAGTCTTTATATGGGTGTAGTTATGCATGGCACTACCCGAATCTCGTACGTATTGGTACTGATTATAATATTATTTGAACGTTGAATGATTAGATTAATCGGTTTGCGGTAAAAGTTATTATATACAAGAACTTTATAGATAAAATTGCAGAACTTAGCACCCGTAGCACCGGACTATATGGAGCACCTAGTGCGGAAGTTTTAGTTTAGCACCACGCAACCAGGTTCGGTGCGGGGCCGAGCACCGACTAGAATTAGCACCGACGGGAGTCAGCACAGACCTTCTGGATTGAGTTCGTGTTAATAAAATTCTAAAAACTTTACCTATTATGTGATTCTTTTATTAATTGTATTAAAGGTACTTTCGAACCCAATATTGTAATGTGCCTCAAAGGTACCGCCTGTAATATTCAGGTTATTTTATAAAGCGAGAGAGCGAAAACGTTACACTGTGTGATTTAGCAATTTTCAGGACAAAGTATAAAATTTTCTCATTTGTGACATAACGAGAATATTTAATCAAAACTGTTATATAATTATATATTTCACTAGAACCAGACAACCGACCATCACTGAAAGCATTAGCAGAGAAAAAGAGGAAAACGACACGTGCTTCATTTGGGAAAGGGGGGTTGTTACGGGTTACATGCAACAGCTCCTTGAGGTGGAAGACCAGAAGCTTGAAATTGTCCAAGAAAAACTGGAAATAAAAAAAGGGAGACTTGCTATTGGTTCAAAATCAGCAAAAGTTTCTAATGGATCTTCAACGCCAACAAGTTTATTTGGCAAAATACGCAGTAACCTTTAATATCATAAATCAAAATCCGTAATAGACATGTATATTGATATACTGAATAAATTGTAAAGTTTATTTTCACTCGGACGTTTACCGGTCTAGGGCTTCCGATGGGTTTTTGCCTATGACAACAACAGTATCTCGACAAATGGAGAAACATTCGCATTAATCTTTTAAAATCTCACATCAAACGCACGCTTCTTACAAAAACTCAGATTAATTTCCTTAAATCTCTTAAAACTTGACTTTTATCTGCAGCCACATAAACTTCTGACAAGACCGGCCATTGTGATAGGTTATGTTAAACTCCATTTCATTAATTGATATTCCTGATGGTCCTATCAGAATCAATCTTTCTCGAAGACGTCAAAATGGCTTGTCCTGTCAGAAGTCAATGTGGTTGCAGAATAAAAGTTCAGTATGGAGAGTATTTAAGAAATTTTATCGGAGTTTTTGTATGCAAGTAGGGTGTGTTTATTATGAGGTTTTTAAAATATTAATGTGAATGTTTCTCCATTTGTCGAGATACTGTTGTTATCAGAAAAAAAACAATCGGGAGCCCTGGTACCGGTAAATGTCCGAGTAAAAAATAAACTGGCGACTTCGAGAGAATAATGACGTATATCTTCCCCTTTTTAAAGACCAATCAACTTGAAATTCGGCATGAGTGTATCTCAGACATTGCTTTCTGAAAAGTGCAGGCTAATTGCTAATGTTAGAAAATTAATTGATTTAATAGGCTTTTGAAGCGAGCTGGTAGATTTTATCTGGACGATCGCGAGTGTTCGACCCCTTTCTTTATTTATGGTTACATTGAAATTAATGTTAAAATGGCTTGGCCCGTGTGGTATCGGCAGAAGTAAAGAAGACATATTTTAAACATTAAACGCATTAACACTATATGACTGTTTTGTCCCCGCCCTAGAGACAAAACCACTACCCCAGAGGACATGAATTATATGGCTTTTGGGTCCACAAAACTATGTATTCAGTTTTCCTTACATGTGTGAGGGAGTAGAGAAAATAATTTTTAAAAATTATATGCATTTACACTATACATTCATTTTGGCCCCAACCTAGAGTTAAACTCCATACTCTAGGGGACATGACATTTACAATTTTAATAAAGAGCGTCCTGGTTAAGTTTACATAAGTATAAAGTAAGTTTTTCTTACAGATATGTGAGAGAATAGAAGATTTTTTAACATATTCTTTTAACATATTTTTTATATTTATTAACTCTTTATAGGCATATTGCCCTCTCCATCCTGAACCCATGACCTAGTGTGTGTATATCATAACAATTCATTGAGATTTTTTTCCACATGTGTGGGAGTAAAGAAGATTTTCTTAAGAGTTAATACACCTTTACTAAATGCACATTTTGGCCTAACCCAGAATCCCTGATCCAAGGCCCATGAAATTCAGAATTTTGGCATAGGGCTTCATGGAGATCATAACCACATTCTGATTCTGAGGGTGATAAAGAGGTAGATCATGATACAGTTGAGGTCTTGAGACAAGAAGAGGGCCACAGTGGCGTTGACACAAGTAATCAGTCTGATTTGGAGAAAGAAGAAATGAATCAAAATTATTTTGAAAGTGAAAGCGAAAATTAACAATCTGATGATGAAAACGAAAAACTAATGATAAGCATTGTTAAGGAATGTGAAATGGAATATTGTTAAAGCTGCTTGGTCCGATTTTTTGGTTATTACAGTATCAAACTTTTTTCCATGCAAACCATTTATATTCAAAAGTCATGGACTTTCTCCTATTTACACGAGCAGAATCAGTCTCCTTTGAAAGTTAAAAATATTCAAAGAAAATAAAAATAATTTATTTTTGGGCAAACGAAAAAACAAACCAAAGTGAATCACGGGAGTTTTTAGAAAAGGAAACCGTTTGGTTTCGTCCCCCGAATGATTGGGGCTACTAGTATTCAACCTGCATGGAATGCATCGATTGTAAAGAAAGCAAACTTCAGAAATATTAGCGAACAAAACGTACATATGTTTATTTGTAATTTGTCTGATTATTTCGACCTTTATTTAATACGATGTCAAAGTCGTAATACAACCATGTTACCTGTCTCGTCGTCAGGGGTGAAATTTAACATGAGGCGAAATAACGCAGCACTTTTTTATGTCGTTTGTTTGTTAGCAAATTTTGTACGTATTTTTCTTCATTGAAATTTGGCATAATTGGCTAGAAAAAAACTATTGCAGTGTCTATTATTATACATATACTAAGCATAACCATCGTTTAAAAGCGTGCATAAAATTTGATATAAAATCGGACCAAGCAGCTTTAAGAACTTTAAAAAAACCAATCGTTTAGCGCAGTTCAATGACTTTGATCTGGTCCGACAGAAAACTGTCAGGTCTAACAGAACTGCTCACAGTGTCGGACCGAATGTCTAAAAAATTTCGACAACTCTGCTCTAGGCTTTGACGTATTAATTACTAGTGCAGTACCTAAGAATAGATAGAATTTAAATAGTCCATCTCATTGATTTGAGACACCGGAAATGAGATTCACAATTCATACCTATAGCGCCCCCTTCTTCTCTGCAGTTAAAGCGTCTGCTTTCTTATAGCCTCTCCTAAAAAAAGTTTCAATGAATCGCTTTCTGTAACGTGATTCATGAACATCATAACGATTTAACACAGAGGGAATTATCCGAATCAGAGATGCTTTAATTTTACCTATCAAAAGTTAAAAACGTCTTTGACGTCACCCATTGTATTTAGTCAGCGTTCATTTTCACTATTCAATCAACAACTGATGGGCAGTTGGATATTTTTAATTTCAACCGCCCATCAATTGGATATTCAAATATCCAACAGTGCATAAAAATGACAAAATGTTGAAACGTGTATTTCCAACAGAAATCCAAATTTATAACACAGAATCTTGTCATCCGTAAATGTATAATATCCGATAAGCCACGAATGAAATTTCAGCATAAATATCTCCTTTTCTTAATTTTGATAAATTTGAACCATACCTCTCCTTTTCCTTACAGTAGTTGGCCATAAATGAGTTCGCAAAATGGCCGACGTTTAACGTAGGTCTCGTCATCAGCTGAATTTTTTGGACCAAATATTTATAGCAAAGTAAAAATGACTTAGCTGTCATATATGTTACTGTGTATTATATCCTTGGGAGTGAAATAATCATAGAATTTTTTAGGTTTAGCGATGTACAGGCTTTGTATTGAATAAAACGGGAGACTACTCGAAATGTAAACAACAACTCTTCCTAGGTCACAAAAAATTCGGGTTTCATTTTTTGACCTTTGTACTTGTGTAATCAATATTTTTCCTATGGTTTAATGATATTAATGTCTGAACGTTATGTATGCCCAAAATTGCGTTGAAATTGTGTTCTTTTACGATTTAATTGGACATAGAATTCGTGTTATCTTTTTTGAGACAAACTATCGGCGATTTGTAAAGTGCCGAACAACGACCGGTGAGAAGCAGTCTGATTACGGTTTTATTCAACACCATAGACTCTGATCTTGCAGTAAATCAAGCTTTTCAGTTCTTAAAAGCATATTTTCTGTTATTATTTGGGACTCTAAAACGGCATTCGGTCATCTAGCGGTGCCCTTTTTCAACAACTTTTACTTCGAGTTACAATTTTAGCCTTACTCCGATCTTTAGTATTTAAAACTTTACCTCACAGTTTTTGCTGTATATTCCGATCATCCTTCCAGTTTAAGACATTAAAAATCCAACATCTGACATCTGTATACGATTTGTTTCTGCCTTCCCCTATTTTTTCTCCGGTTGGGTGCCATGTCGGTTTGCAGACGATAATTGTCTACCAAAGGGAGATAACTCAAAAAATAACATTGGCGAAAGCAGTAAAAAAGTCGGAGAATCACCGGACGATTTTTTGATTCTGGTTATCGTAGAAAATAGGCTTTATTTTCTTTTTTAAATCTACCTTACAGAAAAATAGTATGTTACGGCGGCCATTTTGCGAACTCATTTATGGCACACGACTGTTAGTTTCAACAATTTAGGGAAGATTGTCGCACTATGACTTCATAAGACTCCTGTCAAAATTTTTAACAAATCATCGTCTGTTAGTTTTCTTCAAATTTCTGATTTGTCCTTAGTTTCTCCTTGCAAGTCTAAAATATCATTCAAACGGTATCCGTGTCTTTCCCGGTAATGTTGACCTGCATATATATTGTATGTACTTTGGGTTAAAAATCTCGTTATTTATCCATTACATCAATATTTATATTGAAATGGAATATTTACTACACTTGCACCAAAACGGGTACCTCGTTCATTCAGATCAAAAGTTAGATTGGGATATCCCTATTATTGACAATGAACGAAACCAAGCACTGAAGATTTTTCCTGTCACAATAACTGCACAAAAGAAAGAGATCGTTTATCTTTAGTTGATGTTGTACCTGGTCAAGACTTCATAATGAGAAAAATTCAGACAAAGCTTTCTGACTCATTTGCATTAAAACTTAGCTAAAGTCACTGTTGGCAATCATGTGCAAGGAAAACGCTTTTCGTCTGAATGTTAATCGACAAATCGTGACTGAAACAATCTGTTCTGGTAGTTCACTGTATTTTTTTAACAACAAAATCGGACGAAGCAGCTTTAACAGATATGTTGGAATTTCTTTGCTTTTACATATGTTATTTTTGGTGACACCAGTTACGCTATATACATTTTTAAAATCAAAGTTTGTAAATATTTTTTTGATATTCTGATGTTGATACAATTATGAAAACATTTTTATAAACTGGGTTTTCCAACGGAACAACCCGGTTATTAAAATGGTGAAAAGAGCAGGCAGGCGGGCGGCTGCCCAAAGGGTACCCTCATTGTACGGACCACTCCTCCTACAGTTTTCAGAAAGGAAGTTGTTCTTTTGCAGATCAATTGTACGTATATCAGAATTGTGCATATTGCTAGGATTTTGATTACTGATAACTTATGAAAAAATACCAGCTTTTGAACCTAGTCATTTTTGGGCAAATTATTGCATTAAGGGCACCATCGTTGTACGGATAACTTCTACAGTTTTCAAGATAGGAAGTTGTTCTTTTACAGATCAATTGTACATACTAGTATATCAGAGGTGTGCATATTGCTAGGGTTTTGATTTCTGAAAATTTCTGAAAATTTTGCTTTTGAAGCTTTTGAACTTTTTTGGTACTCCATTTCACTGGATATGGTTGGTAGTGTTTATCAATTCAGGGTTGACATGGGTAAATAATGGTTACCGTTCACATAAAAGAAAACCCGGTTTGCTGTCACTATGACAGCTTTTCACTTGTTACGTTTTTTAATGGTCTAACGAGATGGTTATCAATTTTTGGGAGTTGATTTTAATCAACTCTCCTATGCACTTATTCGGGCAAAGCGAAAGTGAAACAGTGTTTAGACTAAAGCACAAATCAATACCGCAGACACACTTAGTTCTTGAAAATAATCGATAAATTCGATGCTATATATTCTGAAGCATTGTTTTTCAAGAAAACTTACTTATTTTAAATACTATGAAAATAGTAAGATTTTAAATTGTACAAACAGTTTGGATATTTTTTAAAGTCGTATGTATTCCTACGATCAATGTAGTCTCGTTCAACCAGACGCTTGGCTGTCTCCGTTAATATCCGACAAAACAGAGTCTCTCTTGCTTGTCGGAGATAAACGGAGATAGCCGAGTGTTTGGTTGAACAAGACAAGAGTTCAATATTGCCTGGATCCATACAATTTCTCAGAAATATTTCGATTACTGATACTTGATTTTGAATAAATGATAAGCGATAAAATCAACTCCCGTCAGTACTTCAGTACTTTGATTTTTAAATGGAGAAATTGCTCTGATTACAAAACAACTTACTATACTCGCGAAGAGAACAACTTTCTCCAGTAGGATGTGCTAGGGTTTTTAGTGAGTCTTGATTCGTTAAAATATCGTTTTGCGCGTAAAGATGATTCCTCTCCTTACTCCGAAAATGCATTTGATTCTGTTCGAGTACCCTTGCAGGTCGAAAGGATTAGGCTTTGTTTCTACTTGATACTACTAATATTAACTTTAATATTCATTTCCTTCTTGTCCTGTTCTTCTTTGTCTTCCATCTTTTTGTTAAAGAAACTGCATTTGTTTATTTTTAATTTGGTTTTTAAAAGGGTTTTTTTTACCAAAATCTTTGATTTGATTTTGATGAATGGCAAAACTGAAGATTCTATTATTCTTATAGGAATTTTTTTCATCAGCATTTTTTAATAAAGATCTTCTTTAAGGGCAATTCGCACGCACCACGAGCAATTGGTGTACATATGTCAAAAGTATGACGTACGTTTACTATGCGCTCAATTTCTATGTTGATGGTGAGCACGTGTGACTAGCAGTCTACGTGCGTATAACGCAATGGAAAATTGAGATCTCATTTCGTCCTTCGTGCAATTGAAATCGTACGGTTATCTTTGAGTGAAGCACAAGTGCAGCGTGCGTTTTTACATCTCGCAAAGAAACCGTAGTGATTGTTGTGCATGTCCAACAGCCACCGAGCATGCTTACGGGAAGCGTACGTCCTACCAAAATCGTAAGATGCTCTTGCGTGTCTCGCAAGATTTTCATTTCATCTGTAGAGGCACGTACGAGCAGTCGTGACTATGATTGACTCCTATCCATTTTGAATTAATTTCAGAAAATGGATGATGAAACACTTGCACATTTATAGTATAAAACTACTTATATTTACCTTAGTCTGCCGACATTAAACTTATATACATGTAAGGTCAATGATCAACATTTTGAGTTATGGTGTCTTTTATATTACCGTGTGTAAGCATTTTTCAATATTTCTACACTGCGTGTAATACGATTATCTTAATGAATAAATGAAATAAAACCAACAGAAGTATGTAAAGTTATATTGACTAACAAATAATACTTTAACAATTTAGGTCACCTGAGTAACTCAGGTGAACTATTGCTACTGTATCCGTTTTTGTCCGTCGTCGTGCTTTAACAATGTTACATTTTTAACTTGTTAAAACTACAAAGCTAATTAGGGTCTTCCGTTTCCAACGGAAGACCCTATTGTTTTTGTTAGGTTTCTTTTTCTCTATTTTTCACTATTATTAAGGTCTTCCGTTTCCAACGGAAGACCTTATTGTTTTCGTTCTGTTTCTTTTTTTTCGCTATTATTCTTTTTTTTCCAACAAATTTTGTGCACGCGATTTCTCAAAATTGACTCACCCGATTTTCATCAAACTTTCAGATATGATAGATACTGATCTAAACCTTATACGTCATTTCCGTTTTTGATATATTGACGTTTTAGCGATTTTCAGAGGGTCGGCTTGTCCTGGGATCTTCTCCTTAACGAATGAAGATATTGAGTTCAAACTTTCAGGGACTGTAGTCGAAAGATTGTAGACGTGTCTTTAGGCATTCATTTTTGTCTGACTTAAAAGGCGCTGAAGCTCGCCTGGACCCGAAAATTGAGATTTAAAAAACGTCGTTAATTTTTCTGGTTTTCTTTGTTTATTTCTTTTCTGAAAAATATTTTGTTAAAACATGTTATGTAAAATGTGTTAAGAATTAAATGACTTTTAATTTGATATCAAGAAAAAGGGGCTGGCCCCTCAAATTAGGGAACAAAGGGACTCTTAAATCGTTCATCTGTAGCCCTTTACTGAGGGATATATTGTGAAAGGTTATAGAAGCAAATATGTTTATTTTACAATTATGTATCCAAGCAATGTAATGATTTCATCATGGGTTACATTTTAGGGGCCAAAAGTCCAAAATTTTGATCACCCATATCTCAGAAAGGAAAAATATTTTGAAATGCAGTATAGAAGAAAAGATGCTTAATATGATATACTAAATAATATGCAATCTTCAAAATTTCGTTAAACGGCCCCAATAAGGCGATAAGGGACCGGCCCCTAAAATATTCTTTCTCAGATATCTCAAGAATGGAAACGAATTCCTAAACACTTGTTGAACAAAATGTCTTTATAATAATTAAATGACCTTTCATTTGATACCAAGAAAAAGGGGCTGGCCCCAAATATAAGGGACCTAGAGGGCTCTAAAGTCTTTTTCCTATAGCTCTTTACCAAGGGATATTTCGTTATAGATTATAGAAGCAAATATGTTGATCTAACAGTTATGTAGCTTAACAGTATAATGATTTTCTCATGTGTTACGTAATTAGGTAATTTTAGGGGTCAAAATCCAAAACTTTGATCACATATATCTCAAAAAGGAAAAATATTTTGAAATGCAGTATAAAAGAAAAGATACTCAAAATGATGTACTTAACAACATGCAACCTTAAAAATTTGGTTCAGCGGCCCAAATAAGGTGATAAGGGACCGGCCCCTAAAACATTCTTTCTCAGATATCTTAAAAATTGTAACGAATTTCTAAACAATTGTTGAGCACATTGTCTATAAAATCAAATGACCTTACATCTGATACCAAGAAAAAGGGGCTGGCCCCTAAATGTAGGGACCTAGAGGGCTCTAAAGTCTTTTTCCTATAGCTCTTAACCGAGGGATATTTTGTATTAGATTATGAGAGCAAATATGTTTATCTTACATTTATGTAGCCTTACAACATAATGATTTTCTAATGTGTTACGTAATTAGGGGTTTGTAGGGCTCAAAAGTCAAAAATTTTGATCACCTATATCTCAAAAAGAAAGAATATTTTGAAATGCAGTGTAAAAGAAAAGATGCTCAAAATGATGTACTACAGTATTTAACAACATACAACCTTAAAAATTTGATTCAGTGGCCCCGATAAGGAGATAAGGGACCGGCCCCTAAAACGTTTTTCACAGATAACTAAAGAAAGGTGACGAATTTCTAAACACTTGTTGAACAAAGCTCTTACACCTAAAACAAAATAGTATCTGGCCCTTAAATTGTAGACCCTCCTTTTCTGTTTTAAATTATTTTAACTGATAAATAGCAAAATCAAGATCGAACATAAATCTCAAGTTCTAAAATCAGACGGAAGACCTCCTCGTTGCTCGCAACGAGATCGTGTCTAGTTATTCTTTTTTTTCTTAACATTTTTTTAAAAACTCAAATATGCTACAATGGATTTTTATGAAAATTTCACGAATAATACAAAATATCAAGGTCTTTTATCATGTACATTTTTGTTGATGACGTCACTTCCGGTCGGCCGGTATATTCGTTTTTCTTTTTGTTAAAAGTGATCTTGTCCTCCCTTTTTTCGCAAAAACGATTGAAGATAGAATATTAAAAGTTTCAGGAATGATAGATTTTAGAATTTCCAGGGCCGATCAGGTAAAACTACGATCGTCCGCCACTTCCGGTCCGCCCAAACAGCATTTTTGGAAAATTGTGTTTTAAATTTTTTTGTAATCAAATAATCTACAATTTTTTTCCATCAGAATATGTTTTAAACTTATCAAATTTTAATATGAGCAGGTCGTCCGTCACCGGAAGTGATTGTAATATTTCGATTTTTTGAATTTTAAAGCATATGCGTTTTGTTGACATTTTTGTACTGAATACAAAACTAAAAACCGTTTTAAAATCGGACAACGCGTTGCGGAGATCTTGAAGTTTAAAAATGACGTTTTCCGGAAATCTGCATTTCGCAGTGTAGGTTGAAAAATTAGTTTGAAAAGAAGTTAATATGATAGTAAAACGTACCAAATGTTATATTTTATTGAACCCTATCAATTCAAAATCAAACGAAAGACCCACTTGTCGCTCGCAACAAGATGCTTTCAGGTAATTCAGGCATTCTCGAGAAATTAAGCGTCAAAATTCTGAAGCGAGAGTCTGAGTAGCTCAGTCGATAGAATCGTGGACATGGCCCAGGTGACCCGGGTTCAAGCCCCGATTGCCGCAATTTTTTTTTTTTTTTACTATTTTTCGCTTAGATATACGATTTTATCTTTGAAGTGATAAGTTTAATCTAATCTATTCAAAAATCAGACGGAAGACCCATTCGTTGCTCGCAACGAGATCGTGTCTAGTTGGTACCATTTTTGGTGTGAGGCATCTCTATGGTAGGAGGAATCTTAATTGTGAATGCTCTACTAACCCCGGTTGGGCCAAATATGCAGAAAAGCGCCAAATTTAATTCTTCTCCAGTCCCATACATGTTAGGAAAAACTTGTTGCATGGTTAAATTGTCCATGAAGCCCTTTACCAAAAAATGTGAAATTCATGACCCCTGGGTCAGGGGTTCTGCTTCTAGGGTGGAACCAATATGGCCATATAGTAAACATGTATTAAATCTTACAAAACCTTCTTCTCTACTCCCATATGTATTTGTAAAAATCTAAATGCATGATTAAGATCAAGAAGCTCTCTACCAAAATTGTAAAATTCATTACTCCTAAGTCAAGGGTTCAGGCTCTAGGTGGGGGCCAATATGGCCATATAGTTAAAATGTATTAAATCTTTTAAAAAATCTTCTTCTCTACTTCCATTTATATTTGTTTAAAACTAAATGCATGATTATGATGTCCATGAAGGCATCTACCAAAATTATATGAAATTCATGGCCCCTGGGTCAGGGGTTTCATACTTTAGGTTGGGGCCAATATGGCCATATACTTAAAATGTATTGAATCTTAAGAATCTTCTTCTCAACTCCCATATATATTGTTAAAAACTGAATGTCAGGTTATTATGCAAATGAAGCCCTCTACCAAAATTGTGAAATTCATGACCCATGTGTCAGGGGTTCAGGCTCTAGGATAGGGCCAATATGGCTAGATAGTAAAAATGTATTAAATCTTTAAAAAATCTTCTTTACTCCCACACTGAATGCATGGTTATGATGATGTCCGCTAACTCCTACCTAAATTGTGAAATTCATGGCCCCTGGGTCAGTGGTTCGGGACAAAGTCGACATTAAATTTTCGACGAAACCTATTGGGAATCAAGTTGATGGAAATAACGATCATGACAACAAAGCCGCAACGTCAGTCGGGCAAGTTGGTGGTGGTTATCAATATAGTTTTGGTAGGTTCTATTACAAATAAATTTCATTGCAATTAGTATTGTATAAATGTTGGACATGAATTAACAAACTGTATGCTAAACAGGGGCATAAAAGATAAAGTAAGTGTCATAACCAGTGACAATGCGTCTAATATGACTGTAGCTATTGAAGTTGCTGGAGTACTGAAATTAGGATGCTTGGCTCTTGCTTCTAACAAAGCACTGTCTCTTCCATTACTGCAGAGAGTTCTTGCCAACGTTAGATCAGTTGATACTTTTTACTATAAAAGTAACATTGCCACAGAGGTGATTCAAAAAAAGCAATTAACTTTGCAACTGCCAAAACACAAATAAATCAATGACTGTAAAACTATATGGAACTCGCCTTTCAGATGCTGGAGAGGTTTTTGAAACAAACGCCAGCTGTTCTTGCTGCTCTTCTTGATGCTAGAATTAAAGAGAATGACAAAGCCAGAAATGTTAGTGGATTGACAGATCAAGAAATCCAATATATTCTGTGAGGAATTCGTTTTTATCATGGGGGTCATGTTGACTGCAAATTTGATTCTGTGTATTCTACCACTCCTTGATAAACTGTTAAAGCACTATGAAAGGTAGGAGGGAAACTCGGTGTTTGTCATTAGCCTAAAAAATGCAGTTAGACAAAATCGTGAGCTCCGTTACCAGAGATGGGGTCAATTACAATGGAAAGTAATTAATTAAATTACAATTACTTGCTTAAATTCTTCAATTAAATTACCATTACCATTACAAGAGTTTTCAAATGTAATTAATTAAATTACAATTACTTTGCAGATGTAATTAATTAAATTACAAATTACATTTTCATCAAAATTTACTAAAACCATGATTTATATACAACACATAAACATTTAAGGAGGTATATATCTATAATATGCATAAAATTTCCTCGTAATCAAAATAATTTCACTGAGAATTTGCTAACTATTCTGATAATCAGTTACAATTTTTGGAAAGAAAAAATATAAATTTGGTTTTTATTGTTTATTTTAAAACTGGTAGTCACAATAAGGAGGTGTCCCATACACCCTGATATTCAATAAACATTTAAAAGTCATATCCCTTAACCTACACCTACCATGTCAACTAAAGTATTTCTTGCATGCAAAACTATTATATGAAAACTTTCTCCTTTGCATTTTTATACACTATTTTTTTCTTTGTAAATACAATGCCAAAGTACAGGTTAATCTCGGGTAGAGGGCAGACTTTAATTGTTATCAAAACACAATTCACACCTGTTGTTCTCTACCTAATTATCAAAATGTTAGCAATAAGGGAAAACACCCTGTGGACATGTTAGGCATCAAAAACTTAAACCCATTTGAAGCCATGCATTTTAGCTCTGTATTTTAGGCTATCAATTACAAAGCATGACTTGATAGTTTATATAATTTCGATAACACTGATTTTGTTTGTAAATTAAACAGTGATGTTTTAAACTAACTCAATGATAATTGACACACTAATTATTCTAATAAGAAGGGAAATAAGTATTTTTTAAGAAAAAAGAGATCAAACAAATGATCAAATGCATGTACTTAATTAAATTTTGGAAACTTATCATTAAATATTGAATCACTGAAAAAATCCATTTCGAAAAATATTTAGTATCATAATGATATATATAATAATAGTTTAATGCTTATTAACTACTCTTCGAACTTGACCTAATGTACCATTGTGTGGGGAAAAATGGGTAGTGGACAGCTTAATATTTACATGTCCATCGGTATGTAATTGAAAGTAATTGAAAAGTAATTGGAATTACATGCCTTTTTTGAAAGTAATTAATTAAATTACCATTACATGTAATTGAAAATGTGACCAATTACACATTACTTCCAATTACATCAAAAATTGTAATTAATTACATTCAATTACCATTACAAATTACCATTACCCCATGCCTGTCCGTTACAGAGATCCTGATTTGTTGATGCATTTAGAGGAATCGAGAGCCATGGATCCAAGGACAAAAAACAAACCACGTGTTTAAGGATAGCGCATGGGAGAGATTGATTGAGAAACTATATGTGATTGACTTTGATCTTGCTGTCAGATCTATTAAGACTGAATCAGGTGAACTAGGTGAGCTTGTCCCTTGTGCCACTGTCCCACAGCATCCTGTTGTAGCAGCTGCATAAGATTTGCCGGACGTACCTCAGGTACATGTTGTGGATTCTGAAGTTGTTGATGAGCACAACTTTTACAACCAAGAGGTACAAATAAGATTGTATTAGCTAATTTATAGGGATAATCACTTTTTTTCCCACATCTTATCTAGAATGTTGTGATTCATGAATAAAATATTGTCCAATGTCTATCTAATCTTTAAAATTTAAACGTTGAAGCCTAAACAGAAATTTGCCAGAACTGCTTTGGATGTGTATTTGAAGATGACATTTAAATTACTGGTTAGGAAGTTCTTACTTCAATTAAGGCAATGAATGGCAATTAAGGAGGTAAATGGTTACAAAGCGAGAAAAGTTGCACCTATGAAGGAAAATCCGTTGAAATGTTGGCAACAGAATACTAGGTTTTTTTTCAAAGACTAGCTAAGCTAACAGCTAGATATTTTTGTGATTAGGCAACTTCAGTTGCTTCTGAGTTTTTAGTAAGACAGGAGACATTGTTTATGCCACAAGAGCATGTTTGAGTCCTGAATATGTAAACACTCTTAGCTTGTATTCCTTAAAAAAACATGAGTTAAAAAAGCTGTTAAATCATTATTTCAGGACTTTTGTTTAAATCCCTGAAAACGTTTGTTTTGTTGGGTTTTTTTTTTTTACCAGCAGATGTTAGTGAAGTATATTAAATCATCTGATTGTTATATTTTTTAGACTGAAATAAGTCTTGTTTTGTTTTTATTCTGAAATAAAAGACAATAAACAGGTTCATTTCATATTTTAGTGATACTTTTTTTCAGAAATCGTTTACTTTAATTTGAAATCCAAAATATTGGATATCGCATCTCAAAATACTGTATCGTATCGGAAAATCTCGACCAATACACACCATCAGTGATAGTATCGATAGTATGTGATCATCTTTCTGTTCGATGTTTATGTCTGTGGTCGACAAGCATATGCCGATAAAAGAACGACGCATCCTCAGTGATTCGGAGAAGTGGATAAATGACGAAATTCTTTCCGAAATGCGACAGAGTGATATCCTACATCGTCGGGCTCCTAAATCACGTGACAGACTCAGTTCCGACTTGGTTTTATACAAAGTTGCAAGATACAGAGTAGTTGCGAAATTAACGACGCGAAACGAGACTTAATAGAAAGTGCTATTAGTCAAGCCAATACTAAACCAAAGAATTAAAACAGTTTCTTCCATCTAAGTTCTCATCGACAACATCAACACACATTGAAATGAACAACGAAACAGCCTCAGGCAAATGCGCTCAATAATTTCTTTTGCGGCATCGGACCTGAATTTGCGGAAAAATTAAACAATTCATTACCTGAAATTGAACAGTTAATGCCTAGGGGCCTTTTAGTATTCCAGACATTTCAGTCTGTTGATTTTGTTAAGAAAGAAATACAAGCAATGTCAAACTCAAAGGCTACTGGTTTAGATGACATTTCTGTAAAGTTGTTGAAATTGAGTTTAGATGTAATTGCTGAAATTTAGACTTTTTTGTTAAAAAGTGTGAGGTTGCATCTGAATGGAAAAAGGCAAGAGTTACCTCTCTTCTTAAATCAGGTGAAAATTTGATTGTAAACAATTATCGACATCTGTCAGTTTTACCTATTGTCAGCAAAATAATAGAAAGACATGTTTTTAATTCTTTTTACGAGTATTTGAATACGAACAACCTTTTATCTGAATACCAATCTGGTTTTAGACCTAAGCACTCGTATAAAACTGCATTACATAACATCATTGACAAATGGTTAAACAACATAGATGATGGCAAATTAACGGGCGTTCTTTTTATTGATCTTAGCAAAGTTTTTGACACAGTTAATCATGAAGTATTTACTCAAAGTTTTATCTTTTGTAATATGTAACAATTCTTTTAAATGGTTTTAGTCGTATCTTCATGGAAGAACACAAAGTGTTAGATAGAAAAGTGTATTGTCTGATGAAAAAGATGTTACAATTTATGTTCAGAAAGGGTCTATTTTTGGGGCCTTTGTTTTTTTTATATTATTTGTAAATGACTATCCAAAGTTTCTTAAACATTCAAATGTAAATATTTATGCAGACGATACAACACAAGATGTTTCCCATAAATCTATTGATGTTATTGAACAAAAAGTGTATAAGGATCTTTTATATTATGTAAAATGGATGAACAGTAACAAGTTGACTATGAACTTGGAGTAAACTCAGTGTATTTTGATTGCACAGGGGCCAAGCCCGTTTTAACATTAATTTCAATGTAACCATAACAATAATAATAAAATTCCTTAAATACTCTCCATACTGAACTTTTATTCTGCAATTACATTGACTTCTGAGAGGGCAAGCCATTTTGACGTCTTTGAGAAAGACTGATTCTGATTGGACCATTAGGAATATTAACCAATGAAACTGAGTTTAACATTAGCTATCACAATGGCCATTCTGGTCAGAAGTTGATGTGGCTGCAGAATAAAAGTTCAGTTTGGTTTGGAGTGTATTTAATGAATTTTATCGGAATTAAAGGATGTAAGTAACATACGTTTGATGTGAGATTTTAAAAGATTAGTGCGAATGTTTCTCGACTTGTTGCAACACTGCTGTTGTCATACGCAAACTCCAATCGTGAGCCCTGGACCGGTAAATGATAAAAACTAAACTGGCGACTTCGAGAGAATAATCTCCGCTATTTTAAGACCCATCAACTTGAAATTCGGCACGAGTGTATCTCGGACATTACTTTTATGAAAAATACATGCATATTGCGAGTGTTTTAAAAATTAATTTATTAGGCTTTTGAAGCGAGCTGGTAGTTTTTTATCTGGGTCAGAGTTCGACCCCTTTATTTATGGTTACATTGAAATTATTGTTAAAACGGGCTTGGCCCCTGTGGTTGATTGGTACAAAACAAAAATATTCGAAGTGTAAAAAAAATTGTTTATCAAAGTTAGGGATGTTGTTTTAAACACTAAAGAAAACGCTTAACTTCTTGGTGTAACCGTAGATGAATCTCTTACTTGGTCCGATCACATTGACTGTTTAGGTATTTTACGTCGTCTTCGTGTTCTTTATGTCAAATGCTGCTCTAATAAAAATTTATATTACTGTTATTTTCCCACATTTTATCTACTGTTGTACAGTTTGGGGTTCAGCTAAAAACAATAGCCAAATATAGAAACACTTTAAATTACTGAAAAGGGCAGCTAGAATGTTAATACTGAATGTTAACTCTACTCAAACTTCCTCTGTTTATATTTTTAGAATTCTGCAATGGATGCATATTCAAGATTAATTTATATACAGAAAACTTTTGTTAGCTTTTAAAACTTTACATGAATGTGTTTAGATATGTAAACTAAGCAAATTCTGAGTGTGCATTTGACAATTTACTCTCTTGAAAAATCGCCATGCTTGGAATGCCGTTGTGGGCAGTGACTTGTTCCGGTATCGATGTTTATGATAAATGGACGATGGATGTGAGAGGAATAAATGGTCTGAACTCGTGATGAGTTTTCCATCTTTTTATTTCATAACCGGAAACTAAACTAAAACTACTAAATACGGAACCAACATGGTCGAACATTATCGATCCGGAATTCTGGTCAGACTATCATATTACAGATATGGTACATCCCCGCCGTGCGAAAAAAAAATTGGAGAATTTTTTCAAACAACATCAAAGACCAGAATTCCAAAATCAAGAAATGACATAAATGATAAAGATCAAGTGAATCTCAACAATAGGTGAAATATGGACATCCGATGAAAGTACATGTCACAAAAATAATAATTCCATTGTTATTAATACTAGTATTCCATGGTAGTCAACCTGAAGAAATGGACATTCTATAGTAATGAAATCAGAATTGAATAAAATGTACGAAACATGTATACACCATTCATTGGGCCCATCAAACACTCTCACATTTACACAACATGATATTCAAATCAGAGTGCATTAAGAAGAAAACTAATCTGCAAATGCCAAGTAAACAATGTAGATACAATTAAGTAAATTGCAATTGTGTAACACACTGACATTTTGTTGCAGTAGTGACTATTTTGGAAAAAGCTAGAATTCATGGAAAAAGTAAACATTGCACATTGGTGATTTTCTGAAAAAACGTAAGTTTCAGCAATAGCAAAGTACTGTACTTACAGTGCTATAGTATAAAAATGAAAAAATGGTTTTGAATATGTATCAAAATGAAAAGACACAAGTTGAAAATACAATGTATAATCTCAAGATAAAACAGTCTATGTTCTACATGCGGAATCCTCCTCGTGGGATGTGGCGGTCCTGGTTGCGAGAGTTAAGCTGACGAAGGTCGTCTACTTGGGTAGAGAGCAACTCAATCTTCCTAACGAGGTCGTCAATGGAGGGCTGTGTGGCAGCAGCAGCCATAGGTATGGTAGTACAAGTCTCTGGGGCAGCAGTGGGCTGCAACAGCTCTGGAGGGTCAGATTTCCTGTAACCACTTGCAGCGCCAAAGAGGGAGGATTCAAAAGCCTGGGCCAAATCGATAGGTCGGCCTGCCCGAACGAAAAACGCCAGCTGGTCTGGGAGGCCCGCGATGAAACGATGCATGATGTCTCTGTCAGCAACCTCTAATCTTGTGCCCAGATCTACCACTGTGGCATAGAAGTCCTCAATGCGTTGGTTTGGTTGCAATCTTAATGAGTGGAACTTCTCAACGTCAATGTGGAAACAACGGTTGTTGTTATACTGTGCCAGGAAAGCTGCACGCAAATTATTCCAATTATACTTTACAGTGTCGGCCAGTCGTTGGTACCAGGACAAAGCCGGTCCTTGTAGATGTAGGTGAAAAGCAGCACACTTACGGTCTGTCGATGTTACTTTAATGCCGTGAAGGATCAAGTAACTGTCCAGTTCGTCGAGGAACTTCTGGGGGTCTTCGTGTACATGGCCGGAAAATCTCGTAATATGGATTTTCTGTGAATCCATCATAGACGGCTTTGCTGAAATAACGGGTGTAGATTAACAGTTAATGATTCTCCACCATGTTCCGGTATCGATGTTTATGATAAATGGACGATGGATGTGAGAGGAATAAATGGTCTGAACTCGTGATGAGTTTTCCATCTTTTTATTTCATAACCGGAAACTAAACTAAAACTACTAAATACGGAACCAACATGGTCGAACATTATCGATCCGGAATTCTGGTCAGACTATCATATTACAGATATGGTACAGACTGTAGAATTCAAGATTGACAAAAATGGCGACAGAAAGAATGTAAATTGTTCTAAATTAATATTTTGTTATCATTCACGCATGATTAAAGAAACGGTGGACAGTTAGAGCAGTGTCAAGGTGTTTGAACAGTAATTAGCACCTATAACATCCCTTTAATTAAGCAATGACGAAATAATTTACCCCAAAATTAAAGCTCTTAGCGATGTATGAAAATGGTTAATTATGAGTGTTCGTAGTTCTTCATGGTGATTTTTTATGAACTCTTTGTGCCGATTTTTTTTAATCCGATTAGCAGATTACATAATTTGTAGCCGGTTACCATCGTTCCGACCGATTAATCGGTTAACAGGTTAGCAATTGTCATCCCTTAAAAAGACACATTTTAAAACATTTCTAGCTTTTGTATTTTCATTTGTGTTCTGTTTATAAACTTTCGGCATGTGTTAATTTTGTATTTCATTTTAATATGGTTGGCGATATTATATAGTGCCTATCTTCGAAGTAAAGAGTTGAGTAAATAAAACAAGAGGCCAATTAATTGGCCTTAACGGTCAACTGAGTAGCATATAACCCATACACAAACTTGTCGAGGAGTCTCATATATGCATTTAATTAATTAGGTTTCATTCTGGAGTATAAAATTATAAATTTGTAATAACGACCACATCCCTGCCTGAAATCTTTCAAAAAGAACTATGAAACCTATAATTTTTGCAAAAAACTTGAAGATCTGGACTACAAAATCATGAATTCAGTTTTCCTTTCAGGTGTGTGGGAGTAAAGAAGCTAATTTTTTAACATTATATGCATTAACACTTATACATCCATTTTGGCCCTGCCCTAGAGTCAAAACCCATACTCCAGGGGAAATGAAAATTAAAATTTCAGTAAAGGACTTCCTGGTAAACATAATAATAAGTCAGTTTTTAATACAGATGTGTGAGAATAGAGAAGAAAATTTTTAAACACTTAATATATGCATTAACACTATATTGCCCTCCCCCACCTCATGTACTGAACCCCTGAACCAGAGGCCATCAATTTCACAATTTAGGTAGAGGAGTTAGTGGACATCATAACCATTTATTCAGTTTATTGCCCACATGTGTGGGAGTAGAGAAGAACATTTTTTAAGATTAAAAACATTTTTACAATATGGCCATATTGGCCCCACCCTAGAGCCTGAACCCCTGACAAATGGAACAAGAATTTTACAATTTTGGTAGAGGGCTTTATGGACATTATAACCAGGCATTTAGTTTTTAACAAATATTTATGGAAGTAGAGAAGAAGATTTTCTAAGATTTAATACAATTTTACTATATGGCCATATTGGCCCAACCCTAGAGCCTGAACCCATGACCCAGGGGTCATGAATTTCACAATTTTGGTAGAGGGTCTCATGGACATCATAATCATGCATTTAGTTTTTAACAAATATATATTGGAGTAAGGAGAAGAAAATTTTGTAAGATTTAATACATTTTTACATATGGCTATATTGGCCCCACCCTAGAGCCTGAACCCCTGACCCAGGGTCATGAATTTCATAATTTTGGTAGAGGGCCTCATGGACATCATAATCATGCATTTATTTTTTAACAAATATAAATGAAAGTAGAGAAGAAGATTTTATACATTTTTACTATATGGCCATATTGGCCCCACCCTAGAGCCTGAACCAGAGGCCATGAATTTCACAAAAGAGGGCTTCATGGACATCATAACCATGCATTCAGTTTTTTCCTCACGTGTGTGGAAGCAGAGAAGAAGATTTTTTTGAAAATTTGGGATATTTGGCCCGTCCGTGGCACCCCACGGGTGGTAGAGCCATGCATTTCACAATTTAGATTCTTCTTACCATAGAGATGCTTCACACCAAAAATGGTAACGATTGGCCTGGTTGTTTTCAAGAAGAAGTTAAAAATGTAAAATTGTTAACGATCGACGCACGATGACGGACGAAGACCAATTGCAATAGGTCACCTGAGTGACTCAGGTGACCTAAAAAAACCTTTCAATATCTTTCTATTTTTATATTTATTTACAATGTCTGGAATGTTTCCTTTCGGTAATAATTTTACAAATTCTCTTTAATAACTTAAAATGTTCAACTAGTTTAAAATCAAAGATTATCTCACGTCTTTATTCAGTATCTATTAAAGCACAAAAGCTAATAACAAACGTGTTAAAAGAATTGATAGTAATATCACTTCTGTAACAAACACTGTGTTAAAATTTCAAGCATCTGCGATAAATAGTTGCCGAGATAAATGCGACAGAAATTTTTGTTACGGACGGTCAGACAGACGGACGGACAGACAGACACACAAGGGTAAAACAGTATACCCCCTCTCCTTCGGAGCGGGGGTATAACAAATACAAACTACCATTTGTATCTACATAAATTTACATTTTCAACTGTCTTTGTCTGTGATAACATCAGGAAACAATTCTAAAGCCAAAACTGGGTCCAATGATTTCTCAAAAGATGAACAAGGTTCAATATCTATGACCTCTGATCATTTATCTACATGTGCATTTTTTACGTATATCAGAAAACAAGCTCCCAGCATGGCACTAGGCGACACACGAGGCGCTCGCAATTTACGATCGTTGTACTGCATACCATTTCTCAATCAGGATTAAACCCATTCACAAAACCAGGATGGACGAAAAACGTCAAGACCCTGCAACTTGAAGAGAGAAGATTGCGTCGAATGTCGGTACTTAAAGGAAGACCAAGAGAGATGCAATTACAGTCTTTCTGAGAATACAAACACACCAAACGTTAACGTGTCTTCCGAAACGCTTTAAATACGGAACATGACAAATACCTGCAGTCTGTCTATCGTGAAATTGACGAACCTGCCAAGCTCGCCCTTCGGCTATTTTGGCGCCTTGTTAAACAAAGACGACCAAGGTCCTCTAGGATCTATCCAGAAATATGCAACAAACACGGTACCAATCAAACCGATCCGGAGGGTGTCGCATGCGCTTTTGCCGATTTTTACGAGGACACTTACCGCTTTTTCAGGATAAGAACTTTGATGCTCCTTTTGAGGAGGATATTTCCTATCGTTAATCCGAAATTAAAGACCAATACACGGCATTGGACAAAACTCTATATTATAATATAACAAAGGAAGATATAAAGACACACTAGTTACACTCAAAGTACGCAAAGCACCTGGAGAAGACGAAATAACTACCGAACACTTGAAGTATGCTAACGTCCTAATCATTGAGTGTCTCCAAAAACTGTATAACGCAATAATCACATACGGCACTATTCCGACAGAATGGAAGCGAGGCCTTATCGTTCCTATACTGTAAACGTAGTATATTTAGCGTGTACGATATTTTTTGCGGAATATGATTTTTTAACAAGTTTCCATGGATTTGATTTAGCGCATTTCTGATTGTACCTATTTTCTACTTATATATTTTACATTTGGCGGTGTACTTGATTTAGCGGACGGCGTTTTGTATGTCATAGTTCACATTTCCTGTACTTTCTGGTCGGCGCGACCACAAAGTAAACCTTAACATTGCTTCCATCTACCAAAATTGTGAAATTCATGGCCCCTCTGTCAGGGGTTTAAGCTCTAGGGTGGGGCGAATACGGCCATTTAGTAAAATGTATTAGATCTTAGAAAATCTCTTTCTCTACACCCTTATATAATGGTTAAAATCTAAATGCATGGTTATGATTTCCATGAAGTTTTCTACCTTAATTGTGAATTTCATGACCACTGGGACAGGGGTTTAGACCCTAGGGTGGGACCATTATAGCAATATGGTAAAATGTATTTAATCTTAGAAAATCTTCTTAACTCCCACACAAGTGGGGAGAAAACTGAAAGCATGGTTATTTCCACGAACACCTCTACTTAAATTGCGAAATTCAAGGCACCCTATTCAATGCTGAAGGTCGGGGGTGTAATTTGGGTGTTAATGCATATAATGTTTTCAAAATCTTCTTAATTCTCTACTCTCGCACATATGTAAGAAAAACTGACTTTATAATCCTGTTAACAAGGAAGTCTTCTATTAAAAGTTTAAATTTCATGTCCCTTTGAGTATGGGTTTTGACTCTAGGGGAGGGCCAAAATGGATGTAAAGTGTTAAAGCATATAATGTGTAATACTCACGGGTAGCTGTAATTTATCGCTAACCTATTAAGCTTCAATGTAGCGCAGCAGCATTGTAAGATATTTAAAATTACGCAAAAATTTATAAACAAAGTCAATACCACTCGGATCTGTGCAGAACTGAATTAATTCAAATAAATAATCAAGATTTATTCAAGATGATAATATTAAATTTATTCAAAAACACAACATATGTAATACTATAATTATAATTACACTCTCACACTCATTCATGCCTTAATTACACATATAATTAACAAATTAAAAATCATCAATGTATCACCAGAACCTTCATTTAAAAACCTCCCAAAAATATAAGGGTGGGCAAAGGGGAATAACTTTTATTAAATAATCCCGTTATGTGACATTTGATTAAATGCAGACCAGGATTTACTGTACCATTTGGTGAACTGAGTTAAATTACTCACTGGTTCACCGTTATGGTTAACCTATCAACATATTATTAAATAAGAAAATTTATAAACAACCAAAACATGAACGTACAGTTAAATTACTGTGTTGTCATTATGGTTACCCTACTTATATAGGCAAAAACAGAACCACGGATGCATATCACAGTTAATTTACTGTTTTGATATACAATATTGGTTTATTCCTATAACTTATTTATCAATAAATCCCAAAAGAAAAATATTACTAAAGAAAATAATTTCCCAAAGATCGCCAAAAATAATTAAATAAATCTACTTGTTCAATCAAAAATACTTTAAAATCTTAACCAATTTCAATCAAATTAAAAATCTAAGAATTTCCTTATAATCTACTAACTCAATAAAATTCACGGAAATAACAACTCGCAATTAAATCACCGCATAGTTGATATTCCGATCATATAAATAAATGAGAATATTAATCCCTAAGTTAATTAAATAAAATAAATTAAAAAAAATAAAAATAAAAAATAAATTGGAACGACTTAACGTACCAACTGCTCTCTATAATCGAAGTCAAGTACAGACAATAGATCTCGATATTTATACTAATGAGCAAACAAACAAAACATTCAGCAGCAAAAATCAATAATTGATCATGTGATCAAAATAGTGATATGTGATAGGATAACCAAAAAAAGTTGCATTTGGACTAGCGCCACCTAACGTGTGATATTGGAAATCACACTACTTTATCGATAAATTTATAATTAGGGCCCCGCAAGGATTTGCGGATGCCCGATAGTAATCACTCTGTCCGTCCGTTCTTCTGTCCGTCCGTCTGTCACTCTTCCGTCCACAAATTTCCTGTTTTTTTCTAATAACTTTTTTTATGGTTGCCCAATCAAGTTCAAATTTGGTATGGTAGTTCAGTAGGCAGAAATACATATTTTGATGCTGAGTTTGGTTCTCTATGTCTTCTGGTTTGGAGCTGGGGTGGTGGGGTATATTCCTAACTATGCATAAGAATGAATGGGGAAAGAGAGATAACTGCTGAGAATGAATGGGCAAAGAGAGATAACTGCTGAGAATGTTACCATTGTATACATGGAAGGCTGTGCAATATTTGTCCTTTGGGATAATTAACCTTCTACAGGAAGAAAATCCTAAGCTTTATCTTTATCTGTCACATTGAGATTAATTACTGCACCGCTTGTGTCTGCAAATGAACTTTGTTTTGAAGTTAAGGTCAATTTTGAATGATGTGTAGTATTGTGTACATTCTTTGAAATATGGATTTAAAATATATTAATATTCATATTCTATTGTGGTTAAAATACCGTACACAATGATTTATGATAGTTTTATTGAATTCTAAAATCAAGATATATATTAAGATATCCTTTTTCACTATTTTATTTTTTAATTATTTATTTTATTTTTTTCTGCCTTAATACTGTTAATTTTAACAGGTAATCAGATAATAACCCCATTCTGTCATTTCTGAAAAAAAAATCTTATTGTAAATTTAGAAGAAAAGGATGAGAGAGCAGAACAATTAACCCCCTGGGATTAATCATCTTGCCTGCTGCAGAAAATTTAGAGGCTTATCTCTATCTGTCATATCGAGATTAATGAACATCTTTGTCTGCACTGATGTTTGTTTTGAAGCAAATTTAACTCTCATTCCATGAGCTGCACCCTAATATTTTTACCCCTCAGTTTAAAGGATGGTATTTGATAGAGAATATAATTCATTCTAGTCCAAATACTTATATTCTGTAAAATATATGAATTACAATAAATTAATTTTTTTTTATTAGATATCAGTTATTAGGGCCCCGCAAGAATTTGCGGGTGCCCTATAGTAATCACTCTGTCCGTCCGTCCTTCTGTCCGTCCGTCTGTCACTCTTCCGTCCACAAATTTTCTGTTTTTGTCTAATAACTTTTTTTATGGTTGCCCAATCAAGTTCAAATTTGGTATGGTAGTTCATTAGGCAGAAATACATATTTTGATGCTAAGTTTGGTTCTCTATGTGTTCTGGTTTGGAGCTGGGGTGGTGGGGTAGCTTCCTTAACTATGCATAATAACGAATGGGCAAAGAGAGATAACTGCTGAGAATGTTACCATCCCTGTATACTTGGAAGACTGTGCAATATTTGTCCTTTGGGATTAATTAACCTTCCACAGGAAGAAAAATCCTAAGCTTTATCTTTTTCTGTCACATTGAGATTAATTACTGCACTGCCTGTGTCTGCAAATGAACTTTGTTTTGAAGTTAAAGTCAATTTTGATTGATGTGTAGTATTGTGTACATTCTTTGAAATATGGATATAAAATATAATATTCATACTTTATTTTGGTTAAAATACCATACACAATGATTTATGATAATTTTATTGAATTCTAAAATCAAGATATATATATTAAGATATCTCTTTTCACTATTTTATTTTTTAATTATTTTTTTTTCTGCCTTAATGCTGTTAATTTTAATAGGTAATCAGATAATAACCCAATTCTGTCATTTCTGAAAAAAAAAATCTTATTGTAAATTTAGAAGAAAAGGATGAGAGAGCAGAACAATTAATCCCCTGGGATTAATTATCTTGCCTGCTGCAGAAAATTTAGAGGCTTATCTCTATCTGTCATATGAAGATTAATGAACACCTTTGTCTGCAACTGATGTTTGTTTTGAAGTTGGTCAACCCTGGGTGATACAATGTATTTGCATTCACTAAGGGCTTGCATTTTATAAAATACCTGTTTAAATCTTTTTTAAATACACATTTAATTTAGTTTTTTTTCTATAAGACATGAGGTTATCCCTGTTTTATGCATATACAAGGTTACTATTTAGAGTTTTTGAACATTCAGGAATTATCTTGAAATTTTAAAAATACAGTTGTTACTTATAAATTTTTTTTTTACCAGCTTATATATATTGCAGTTCTTTACATCTTATGCCGGGCATTTATTTTTCATCATTGTTAATATAAAGAGGATGGAATTCAAAGTTTTTTTCACTTCTCTATATTAATTGTCATAGCGGGGCCCTTCCTGACTGGTCAGTTTTCTAGTTTTATTCTGGGTTTTTTTTTCTTTTTTAATGGATGTTTTGGTGTTGTTGTTTTTGGTTGCTATGTTTATATTAAAGGAAGCCCTGATTAAATTCAATAAATGGATGAGAGCAGGATAATTAATTCCCTGGGATTAATTATCTTGCCTGTTTCAGAAAATCTAAGGTCTGTCTTTATTTGTTATATGTATTACCGTACCCATGTGTCTGCAAGTGATGTTTGTTTGAAGTTGAGGCAAAGCCTAGGCATCATTGCATTGGTATCAATTCTTTGTTTTTTTAACAATTTTATTTCATCCCATGTTAACCCCCTTTATCCCGTGGATATGACTCATTGGATATTTTTTTGATATCTCACAGCTGTGACTTTACAATGGAATTTGCGTAGGCATAATGAAGTAAAATAATGTGGAGTTTTATAAACAGTGTAAACAGTGATTGTGGTGTATAAAACATGGGATAAATAGAATCTCATATGATTTGTAGTATAATATGATTTTTATCCAACTTGTGTGTTTTATCCCCTCACTAAGGCTTAAGAAAAAAACACTTTAATTGCTGGATGAAAATCATATCAAACTACAAATCACGAGATCCAATATATTCCAGTTCTTTACATCTTCTGCCAGGCGTTTATTTTTCATCATTGTTAATATAAAGAGGATGGAATTCAAAGTTTTTTTCACTTCTCTATATTAATTGTCATAGCGGGGCCCTTCCTGACTGGTCAGTTTTCTAGTTTCAACAACTTCCATTCACAGTATACAACGTAACATAAAAATCAATCACAATCAAAACATTAAGTATAAAATATATCAAACAACTTTCAATCAATAGTTTTAACAATACACAATGTTATCTCAAGAATTAACATCATTTAATTATCAATACTCAAGCATAAGTTTATCGACTATATAGACATCGAGCTAAACCGGAAGCGAGCAGACAGGAAAACATGTGGCTGCTCATGAACATATACATGCAATTTCCCGGCCATATAACAAAGGTAACATCATTTTACATAGATAAGACATAGCATAAGGACAACTAAATAATATCATCTTTATCAACAATCAAGTTGAAATAAAACGTAATAACGAATTCGTGTACAGTTCGAATTATCTCGACACTGTTTACACATGCTACCACTCATATTCTAAACTTCTTTATTATATCATAACACAAAAATATTACGTAAAAACAAATTGCATACATGCAACTTTTTAGAATCGAGCTCTGGATGTATTAATACTGTATCAACCCGCTCCAAATCACCACAATGTACAAAAACATATTACAGTCATTGACTCTATTTGATAGAAATATCAACCCGCTCCAAGCTCTTACAAAATAGTGAAATATTACAGTTATTGACTCAGTATAGTTCATTGAACACTGCCATAGATGAAACAATAAGTTAGACTGTGTCATCAAACATTATTGTCATAAAATAAAAAGTAGAGGGGGGGGGGTACATCATTACACTGCCCTCCTTTTAAAATGTTCATGTCCCCATGAACTTAACACTTAACAATACATCTCCACCTTATATCTATACGATATCAATACAACTGACAACACATAAAGACACTACTGTACACTCACTCAAAAGACAAAGACAATATAAATAGACATCACATCATTCACAAAGTGCTGAAAATAATTAATCACATCTATGCATTCATATATTCATCATAGCAACTGAGAAAAATATTTATAAATTAGGAATAATGAATCAATACTATGAGAACAAATATACTAACAGACTCTCAAAATAATATCACAGACAATACAAATAACTGGACAAAATATTGTCAAATAAAATCAATAACATTGGCCGACCCAACAACAAAAGTCTCGTCGGAGAAAAAATATAATATACATGCAATCCTGCTAACAAAAAATATCAAATAAAATGAGGTTCTATACAAGGGTTAAAATATGAACAATATAACAGGATATATCTCATAACCAGAACCTTTCGGTGATTAACCGTCGTTAATTACACCTATGCGGGGTCAGTCGTCACTGAATACCCGAATTTACACTAATTTTATTACATAAGAAAAACTAGTAAAAACTCTGACACAGAATTAAAAAAAAGTCAGGATCCCTGTAAATCCTGAAGTAACAATAATAGACCATAATTTAAACACACCAAATATCAGTGAGAATAAGTAATTAAAAACATTTCTCCACACTTTGTAATCAGTAAATGGATGTAATTATACATAAGAAGGCTCTACCAAACAATATAGTACATGCCTACATCTAAACAGGAATATAGTCATCAATATATACACAGAGGCAACAGCAGAAACAATATATCATATTTCAAACAATACAGCGAAGATGACATATTTGGAGACACCTAGTTAAATCTTCATCTTAATGAAGATATATATAATATGTACAACATCTAAAGTCCTCCCCCCAACCCAAAAATCTACACAAATATTTTTACCTCTACTTATGAACAATCTTAACTACCGACTTGACTTTGGGTGACGAATTTCTTTGGTGATGGTCTTTATCCTTGAAAAGGGTTGTGGCTATCCTCCATCTCATCTCTTGCCAGGTGTTGGCTCTCTTATTTATGGGACGGTGTCTCCTAAAGGAAGATGTATGGGGGGCAAGGGGAGCTGTTTTCCTTCTGACTGGACTTCTTGGTGTGCTTCTTTTCTTCAGGGGTGGAGTCTGTGCTCTAAGAGGAATTGGAGAGAGCCCCTGGTTGGACCGTTTCGATATAGTTCCGAAACCATTCTGAATACTTCATCTATTTTCTTCAATTTCTCGTCCAGTATCTTCTCTTTCTTAGCTATACATGTATTACCTTCCCTTGGTTTGTCATTCTCCTTATCTGTCTCTTGGTCGATCTCGTACGCGGGGGTGTTAAGGAAGGATATGGGCAATTTAGCGTCTTATTTTGACTGTTATATTCAAAATCGTGAAATTAAATAATTATTTTAAATAAGATCAAAAACTTAGTATTATCCTTTAAAATAGATGTTAGTGCAATAAAATCGGGTAGTACATAACTGCCACATTGGTGCATTATCACGTGACAACTATAAATAGCTTACGTATATTCCTTAACATAAAATGAGATAGAACAACACTACCCCGCGGTTTCAAAAATAAAATAAACATACCAAGTGAAAGCAAAACATCTCAGTTTAATCAAAACCGCTGCTAGAATCCTATTTTTTCCTTATTAAAAAGTTATTTATCCGGTTCTCGTAAAACCTTTATATAGTTTGCACGGAAAACGGCAAATTGCATCAAGACAACACACAACATGGGATTCTAGCACACTTTTCAATTTAAGCATTGATCAAACTAACGATACGTATAAAATTTTAAGTTCAATATATACGGAGTAGTGTTGTTCTTGTCGGAGTTTCATATCGTAAACAACGACAGAGGAAAGCCTGGCCGAGAAATAAAAGCAAATTTACATACCTTTTAGCGATTTATTGATTAAACTAACATCTCCCCCAGTATTCTTATGTTCAATTCTCAATAAATCACACCACAATACTTTATGAGAGTTCTTAGATTAGTTATATTTTGAATATGTTCACAATGCTTTCCGATAAAATTCACACGACATTAAATATTCAACTTTAAGTCATGACGTCATCAATGTGTAAATCTACGTAACACAAACTAATTTCTGGAAAAAAATTGTCTTCAGTATTTTTCATTTGTTTTTTATCTACGTTTCATCGCTTAGATATTTGAAAATGTATATAATAACTAAGATTTGTGATTTCAAGGAATTACATTTAACTCGGATTCCATATGCTTCCTTAACACCCCTGCGTAGTCCTCATCTTCTACTCCCAACAGTTGCCCTGCCCTCTAATAATCTTCTACTCTTTCTTCTTCCACCTCCGGTTCAGTCTTACTATTCTCAACGCTGCTTAACTTTCTGTCTGCTTTGTCATCCTTGTAGTTTATTATACCAGAACATAACTGATGTTGCCTTTTCCCATTTCTTCAGCTTCAATTATGAAGTACTTAAAGGTTCTTCTCCCTTGGTAACTTCAAATGATCCTTGTCCTTGGCTCTTGTGGGGAAGGTATCACTTTGTATGTTTTACTAATTCCTTCTCTGTCATTGATTCAAAGTCGCAAACAGAGCATTTAAAAGGGACTTTGACTTGAGCTGTATGTTTTTAAAAGCAGCACATGTCTGATCATGGCTATCCGTTCTCCATGCTCGGAACAATCTGTATGCGTACATTGGAAAACTGTGCCTCTCTTCTTGGCCAACTTTAGAGTTATTGGATCTATGGTGGCTCTTCTAATCAACGATGATAACAACAACTGTAAGAAGTAGATACATAAGAAGTAGATACATGTAAGTATAATTCTACTTATATATGTATAAGTAATCTATAATCCCTTGAATTTCCAACCCCAGGCCAGGACAAATTTCTATGATACATTAATTATGTATTCGACTTGGTAATATATTATCATACGAATTCAAAATACATCATCTCCTTCCTAAGGTATTGATGAAAAATATTCTTTTGACAATAAACAGCATATAACATATCTATGACCAATATATCTTGGTTATTATATGTATTTAATTCTTCTTGATAAACTTCCTCATCCAAGGCAACATTTCGCCTACATATGGTTTCATTTTATTGTGATGTATCATCTTGACGTTAGCTTGTTCGCTGATTTTAACTCTGTATAACAAATGTATTTTAGGTTGCAACTTGTGGCTCTCAAGGTCAGTATCTGGGCTCTCCATTAAAACAGAGACTAAATCACCAGTCTGATATTGATTCAAGTTTGACTTCTTATCATATTTATTCTTTTGTATGTTTGTTGCACATTTCAGGTTCTTCCTGACAATCTGGTGAGAGTGATACAGATTCTCTCTGAGTTTATACAGGTAATCTCCATATGAAGAACATTCTTCTGATTTTTCTGGGTCAGAGTATATAACTTGTAAGGGGAGTTTTACGTCAATCGCAAGCATAATCATGTTCGGAGTAAACTTTGTAGATTCTTGAGGAGTACTTCTGTATGCAAAAGCCAGGCACCCTAAATTTTTATCCCAATCTGTTTGTTTGCCTTTAATGTATGCTTTAATCATACTAATCAAAGTCCTATTGAATCGCTCAACTAAACCGTTGGCTCTTCGCGGCTATGTTAAGGCTGTCCGAAGCTAAATATATATCGAAAAATGATACTATTTTAATTATCGAAAAATGCTTTGACCGAGTGAGTTTCTTTAAACTTTTATTACCTAAGTAAACAGTGGCATCCAACACTATATTTGATGTATTTTTGTGACGTCATATAATTTTTTTAAGCACGTGACGGGTGTATTCTAACACGGTAAAAATTCTATAAAAATCGCATCGCCACAAATGAATAATGACATTAAACAAATCAAAAATATTTTTATGAAAAATCCTTCGATAAGTAATGTATTTTGCAGTTCTTGCTGGAGGTTCATATAAATATTTCGTTTATTTCAAATATTGTCAAAACATTTCGCACCGCCATCGAAATTAGGCACATATTTACCTTTTAGGCTCGATTTACACAAAATCGGGTCAATCGGTAGGTTTCCCCCAGCAAGATTCAAAGTGGTACTTATTTTCTCTCCCGATTTCACGTAAAATATACTAAGATTGTTTTTATCTTTCACTTGTGCCAAGCCTTTTTTTAAATGCACATACATATCACCATTCATTAGATTACACGTAGCAGGGGGAGTCTCAAAACCATTAGTTTATGAATAGTTATTTACATATTACGAAGCTTTAAAACTGTTGATTTTTTATACTCCTTATCGGTGATATTGAATTTAGTATCACTAGTATTTACAACAGTGTCTATGTAAAGGAATGAATATCGCTTATTACGTTACGATACATTCCCTAAGAACGATCGAAAGGAATGCAGATCGTGACGTCAAAGTTAACTATGACGTCATATCTTATGAAGTACAGACAAGTGACTTTCTACATGTCGCGATTGTATAGTGGTCTTTGAGTCAGATAGAATGAAAACACATCTGAACGCTTTGACTGGTTTATCTAGACTAATTTGAACATAAACATAATTATTGTCACGTTACCATGACGTCATATTATGATGACGTCATAATAGCAATGTCTCACAACGTCACATGCACCTTGACGTCATGCAAGATATTTCCCAACATACTCCGGGCCGCAAAATGTACAAAATCACAATTCAAAAAAAAAATATTAAAGTTCATATTAGGTCGCAAAATGTACAAAATCACAATTTACAAAAATTAAAAGTTCATAATAGGTTCGTTGTGTTTTGAAATATTAATTAGAAAGTCTTTCACTTCTCCTCAATTCTGGCTCTGATTTTCATATTTTGGGAAAGTCAGTATGTTCTTGGACCAATTCTCCAATCTTGAATTCGTTGAATGTAGCTCCTGCTCTCTTGTGGTAATGCCTGTGGTGAATATTGTTTTCTTCTAATGCTCTATAGAATTTGAATTTCTCCAAGTTGTTATGGGTATATGGATTCAATTCCCATAGCTGTGTCATCAATGATGAGTTTTGTTTCATTATCTCCTCTAAAGTAGCAATATTCTTTCCCATCTCCAGATTGATCACTCGAAGTTCTAGTTAATCCAGGTAGAGTCTCAAGTCTGCTGTATCTTTGTTTGCCATTTCCTGTGATGTGGTGAGGGTCTCACTGCATGGTTCCACGTTGGATTGAGTTTTCTGTGTTTGTGCTTGAAGCTGGTTGTTCAGATCTTCTAGACTCTTCATCTTCTGTTCTAAATCTGAATTTTCTCTCTGTATTTTCTGGATTTTGTGATTCTTAAAAGATGACTTTCTTTTAAGTTTGAAATTCTCTCTCCTTAACTGCAAAATCTCTGATTTAAGCTTTTCCACCATATCTTCTTGTTCTTGGTCTTCCTTCTCTTTATTATAGACTGTGTTGAAAGCTGACTTTTTTGTCTGATTTGTTCTTGTCTCAGCAGTCTGTAGTTTGGTATTCAGTTTGTTTGTCTCCTTGGTTGTGGTTACTTTCTCTTCCTCTTTACTTCGATCTCCTTTCAGCTGTTTTGAGTAATGTAATTGGATTGACTGCTCTAATTGATGTGATTCTTTCTCCTTTGTCCTCTCTGAATTTTTGACTGAGCTCGTAGATGGTGGCTTCAGGAATTGTGACTTGTAACATATGCTGGTGTGATGAGTCTTCTTACAAATCCTGCATTTGAAATGTGACTGACAATTTTTTACTTTGTGTTTCCCTAAACAGTTGAAGCATACTCTTTTTTCTTTTATGATGGATATTCTCGCCTCACAATCTTGAATAATACGGCATATTGCTGGTGAATGTTTACCATTGCAGAATAAACATAGCTTAACAAAATGTTGTGGTTTGTTAGTCTTTTTATGACTTGACCCAACAACCAAGTTAGCTGCTGGAATGAATTCCTGGGATTCCTGGCTTGATCTTAGATTGCTAGCTTGTCCAGCATCTTGAATGCATGGCTCTACCTTTACGGCTCTCCTTAGTGATTGTAAATCCCAGATATCATTATCATCTTTTTTGTCCACAGTATAATGAGTCATAGGGTTTCCTGAGTTACCTTGTGACATGTCATTGCATTGAGCAAACTCTTGCGCATTTACATTTAAATTGATGGATGTAGATTGATGAACATTCTCTAAAGTCTTGGTAGATGAAGCGCTCTTTGTCAACTCTGCTAATTTTAGTCTTAAATGTAACATGTACTCAACTGAATCTCTGTTTTCCATTTGGATCTCTTCCTCACTCGATAATTCTTGTAGGATCTGACTGTTGATTTTCTCTAACGTGTCTTGTTTCTCCTCCAGTATCGCCATTATGGTTTCTGTATCCTCTGAATTGTTTTCCTCTAAAATAGATTCTTCCAATTTTCTCAAAAGTCTTGTTACAGCACTTCTTTGTCCTGAACGAACTGCTCTAAGTTTAGAAGTCATATTCTCTCCGTTTGGTCACGGCACCAAAATGTCGCGATTGTATAGTGGTCTTTGAGTCAGATAGAATGAAAACACATCTGAACGCTTTGACTGGTTTATCTAGACTAATTTGAACATAAACATAATTATTGTCACGTTACCATGACGTCATATTATGATGACGTCATAATAGCAATGTCTCACAACGTCACATGCACCTTGACGTCATGCAAGATATTTCCCAACACTACATATCGCTGTAAAATTAATCGGGCAGCCTTAACATAGCCGCGTTAGATTTCTTGGAGTTGTCCTGGTTGTCTTGATTTCTAATATTTTACAAAACTCTTGAAATAAACTGCTTTCAAAATTCCTACCGTGGTCGCTGTGTATACTTTCGGGGCAGCCATATCTTGCAATTACTTCATTTAAAATTGTGTCAGCACATGTTTCTGAAGTTTGATCAGGAACGGGTAATATCTCCACCCATTTACTAAAATAATCCATCGCAATAAGTATATATTTGTTGCCTCGAGGAGTCCTTGGTAATGGTCCAAGTATATCTATAGATAAACGATCCATATGTGCTCCTGCACTCATGTTACCCATGGGAGCCTTTACAGGTTTATTAGAAATTTTATTCATTTGACAAGCATGACATTTCTCTATCCAGACTTGTATATCAGTTCTCATTTCGTACCAATGGAACAATTTCTTTATTTTTTCAGTTGTCTTTTTAATGCCTAGATGTCCAGACACTATTGAGTTGTGCATCTGTTGTAATACTTCTTCACGCAAGGAATGTGGTAACAATAGTGGAAGGTAAGTATAATTGCCATCCTTTGAGATGTACTCTTTGTACAAATTGTCATCTTTCAATACAATAGAACTCCACACATTGAAGTAATATGTGCAAGCAGGACTAGTATCTTTTAATAGAACTTCATCTGGTTGATGACCCTCTTTCTTTGCATTATGAAATAATTTCAAATCTGGATCATTTTGTTGTAACTTTGGCATATCTGGGTATATCCCTCTAAATATTTTTAGAATCGGTAGGACAACAAAGTAGTGCATTTAAGCAAAATAGTCCCTGTACTTGCAGAGTGTATAAACATTTATTGGGACATTTTAAATCAGAATGCTTGACACATGTCAGAAAAGAGGATTTGCAATTTTAAAAACAAGTGTCAAAATTGAATTATCATTTGAAGAAAAGAAATGAAATTGTTTGATGTACACCCTTTCCAAAACTGAGAAATTCCCTACTTTACTTTCATTTTCAGAGTTTTTCAATACAGACGCATTTTGCCGGAAAACGAATCTGACTTCAAACCACAAAATTTTAACAGGAAAGAGACAATTTGATGAGCTTTCATTCAAGAGGTCCCTCGTTGCTGAACGAAAATTAGGGCCGGAGCTATGAACCATAACGTTAACATTACCGCCTATGGAAAATGCATTAGTGGACTATACCCATATCTACAGTTTTGCAAACATCATTCCAAGATGTGAATTCTATATGTGTCTGATTACGGGTAACAGCACGAATGTTATTTTCATCACTTGTATGATTTTTATGCCACCTTTTCTTTTGGGGAGACTCTTCATTTCTTTTAATACATTTTTTACAGGGTCCACATTTTAATGTGTCTGATTACGGGTAACAGCACGAATGTTATTTTCATCACTTGTATGATTTTTAGGCCACATTTTCTTTTGGGGAGACTCTTCATTTCTTTTAATACATTTTTTACAGGGTCCACATTTTAACTTTGTGTCAACAGAACATTCACAACTATGAGGATTGGGGCATCTTGATAAAGCATCAGCATTGCCGTGTTTATGTCCAGGTCTGTTTTCTATTAAAAAATCATATGCTGATAGTATTTTTATCCATCTGGCAATACGTCCTTTTGGTTCTTTAATTTTGAACAGCCAAACTAAGGCTTGGTGATCTGTTCGTACTCTAAATTTTCTGCCTAGTAGGCATTGTTTAAAATATTCTACAAAGTATTTCACTGCTAATAATTCTTTGTGAGTGACGCAATAATTTGTCTCGGCCTTGTTCATAGTTTTACTGGCATACGAGATAACTCTCTCTTGGCCATTTTGAATTTGACTTAGGACAGCTCCAACGTTGTAATTACTGGCATCAGTATCAAGAATAAATTCTTCATTAGGCATAGGAAAGGCCATAATATCTGGTCCCGTAAGACATTTTTTAATTTTCGTAAAAGCTATATTGCAATCTTCAGTCCATTTGAAAGGGACATCTTTCTTTGTTAAATGAATTAAGGATCCGCAATGGCAGAGAAGTCCTTGACAAATTTTCTGTAATATGGCGCCATTCCTAATATTTGCCGTATTTCAGTAACATTTTTCGGTATTGGGTATTCCAAAATCTTGGAAATATTTTCGGGGTTTGGTTTAACACCGTCTTTGTTTACCACATGACCTAAGAAGGTAACTTCTTGTTGGAAAAACTGGCACTTTTTGGGTTTTAACTTTAATCCAGCTTGATGTATACAATCTAAAACTTCTTTGACTCTTTTTTAAAATGTTCATGGAAAGTTGATCCAAAACGATAATATCGTCTAAATAAATTAGACAGGTTTGCCACTGCAGTCCATTCAAAATGATCTGTTCTTTGGAAGGTTTGAGCACTTCCCTTTAGTCCCATTGGCATTGTTAAAAATTCCCAAAGGCCATATTTAGTATTTAATAAACGCAGTTTTTGGAACATCAGATTTCTTTACTGGCATTTGGTGATATCCAGAAGTTAAGTCAAAGGTAGAGAAAATAGAAGCTCCAGCTACAGCATCAAGACAATCTTGTATTCTGGGCGTCGTTTTTAGTTACATCATTCACCTTTTGATAATCGATACATGGTCTGACCTTTCCATTTTTCTTCATGACTAAGTTTAAAGGGGGTGCCCATGGAGAATTAGACTTCTGATTGATACCCTGTTTTTCCATATCTTTTATTAATTGAAATTCTGCATCAGCGTAGGCGAGAGGCACTCTTCTTGGTGGCAATTTTATAGGCTTACTATCACCAGTATCTATTTTGTGTTCGGTCACTGTAGTATATCCCAAATCTAAGTCATCTTTAGAAAAAGCACCACTGTATTCACAAAGTAAATTATAATTTTTTTCTTTGGACAAGTCTTCAAAATCATTATTTTCAACAGCATTGGTATACAAATCTTTCATATGGCCTGGCAATTCTTTAACTTCTCTTGCGTCAATTTCAGTAACGTCTCTGATCGACAAGGTAGAAGTGTCTGGATTCTTTATTCCACCTGTAGGAAGTTGAACATCATGTATAAATTCATCTGCTACACCTATAACAGCATCTCGATGGATACACTGTTCCGTATTGGTAAGGTTGAGTAGTCTAACAGGTACGGTAGTATTGTTTTTAATATCTACAAGAGTATTTGCCATATGAAGTTCGTATCGTTCAGCGAAAAGTTCTGACGGCTCAATTAATAACTCCTTTTGTTCATTGGGATCTTCAGATCTCTCAACAAAGGCCTGTATGACTCTTTCGCTGAACAGTGGAATTTCGTAATTGTCTGCCGCCGTAACTCTACGACATTTGCTGTTTGTAGTAGTCTGGAAACAAGGAATTTCCTTATTTTGTAGTTTAAGTATCCCTCTACTCAGTAATATTTCTGCAGGCATATTATGTTCTGCATATAGGACATCAACACCCAAAAGACAATCATCATCTATTTCTGCAACTATGATGTGCTGATCAGTTAGGAAATCTCCCAATTTCAATGTAAATTTTGCTTCACCAAGCACTTCTATTTCTCTGCCACAGGCATTCAAAATTTCAGTAGTCTTATGTAGAGGAGGTTTCTTCTCCAAAGTTTCGAAGACTGATTTTGACAAAATTGTTCTGGCAGCTCCAGTACCTAAAGTAAATATAAGACAGGATCCATTAACTTGTCCTTCAACGTAAATTCCAGGACTTCTTTGGTAATTACTATTTATAGCATTTTCATTTTTGATCTTTTGTAGATCGTTCTTCTCAGAGTCATGGACCGTTAGTCATGGACCGTTCGTCGACCACCAGTTACGATCCTTGGATGTTTAAAGGAGCAGCAGAATACGAGTTGGATCTCAAACTTCGATTATAATGTTGACTTACAGGAGGGGTTACATATGGTTAAAAATGCAACATGGGACAATCCTGTTTGAAGTGACCAAGTTTTCCACAATGATAACATGACATGGAGGATTTTGTATTCTTAAAAGGAGGGTTTCTTTGACTCAGTTGTTCAATGGATTTCTGAATCTCTGACATTAATTGTCTAAGTTTATTCATTTCATCTTGCAGCTGATTTTCTGATGATGAGTAACTTGACGACTTGTTGTTAACCTTTGGCTTTTGTTGTGTACCACTTGAAGTTTCTTTGTTTCTGGGATTATTCTTGAAATTATTCTGAGGAGCTTCAGTTATGGCCCTTGTCATTTTTTTCTCCTGCTTATTGCTGTTTCTTTTATTCATATCTTGGAAATTAACCACTTCAAAGACTGCATCATCGATGTTGTCAGGATCCTTGACAAATTCTACTTGCAATTGAACCTTTTCATCAATTAAACCATCGAAAAATCTTCTAAGAAGATCCTCTCGTTTAGTTTTGTCGTCTCTATCAGGATATGCTTTTGCATAAAGTTTCTTTAGTTCTCTAGCATACGTTTCAACACTTTCATTAGATCTTTGTTTACGGTTGCTAAATTTTGCCTCTAAGGATTTTTTTGTTTCCACAATTCTATATCTGCTATCTATCTCATCAACAAGTGTACGGTAGTTGCTTCTAGTTTTGTGTTTCAACTGATCAAATACAAATTCGCCAGCTTCTCCACGTAATTTTGGTAAGAGTTCATCCTATTTTTCTTCATCTGACCATCGAGATCTACTCGCTACAGTTTCAAAACGACTTATCCAAACGGACCATTTCTCTTTTCCTTCTCCAGTAAAGGGAGGTAACTTGCATGTAGAATGTTTTGTTCTCTTGTCTTTCACTACTCTAGTTGACATGCTAGTGTGGTACAAGTACCCTTTCTATTATCTTACTATTCATCGGGTTCGGGGTGCTATTAATACAGATAGATATACAGACCCTGACCACATGTACATGGAACAGACCAGACTCCTCTCCGAAGTCTTAGTTTGACCGGTGTATTCTAAGGTTTGTGTATACTTGCATATACATGCCAATAAATATTGACAGTATTCACTCGTCTCACGACATCTGGCGTCGCCGGGACACGGATCTACAATTTGTTGTATTTTTTTTCCGAGTCAGTTGAACTGTCGGCACTGACTCAGTTCACTCAGCTCATACACGTGTTTCGTCGAAAATTCACATTTTTTGACACGTGTTTCTTTATTAGTGTAGGTTAACGTGTTCCCTTTTAGTTTTTGAACGCTTTCAATCTATCTAATATTTTTTTTTTGATAAATAATTTGGAAGATACGAATTTTTTGTAGTTCGCTATATTTGCACATAACACGTGCTAGCCATTTTGGATTGGAATTGAGCAAGACGGAAGCACGTGACCGCGTGACCGGAATTGGTCATCTCAATCGAAAGTACTTTCATTTTGAAACTCAGTTTGTAAACAAATCAAGTTTTTGGTAAATTTCACGTTATTCTTACAATTTCTTAGGATTATTTGGGAAATTTTAATAGTAAATTAGCCACGTTATATATTTTGTGTGATATTAAAGGTTAGGAACATTTTACTGAGAAATAGCTGCCCTTATTTCAACATTACTTTATATATATAGTAGGTTGGTAGGGTCAGAGACTCTCAAACTGTTTTTGTGTTATAAACCTTTTCTCAAATATTACGGTTACACACAATTGTACAACTATGGCTGTCAATATCTATGCTGCCATTGCTCAAGAGTTGCGGACATTTGAAGGTGTTGGAGAAAAGAAAGCAGCCAGAATTATCAAGCTGCGTGAAACTGAAGAAGTTACAGAGGAAAATTTAGCTGCTGAAATTCAACTTCCCATAGAAACAATTCAACAGTGGATACGGGAAAACAAATTGTCACTGCTTAAGATACCAATGTCGTTGCCGACCCCCCAAGAAGATAGTGGTTTGCCTGCAGACCAAACGTCATCTGAAATGCGCCTTAGTCGTCTGGAGACCATTATTTTCCAGCTTGGACAGTCAGTGCAGACAATTGCAGAGGAGATGAAATCCCTGAAGGACTCCACCCTAGCCGGTAATGAAACAGTCCAGGAATGTCAGCAGATAATTCAGGAACCTGACCAAATGGCAGCACAGTTTCAGTACAGAGAAACAGTAACAGAAATTCAGTCCCAAAAATCAACAAGACGATATCAACAAATTGCTAGACGCTATCCCATCAAACGGAATATATCAAACAGCCGCAGGAGAAACTTTTCCCAAGGGAACCACAGATAGTAGAGCAAGCTATCAGAAAACAAGTACACCTATTTCGGGTAGCTGTGGAAAGCCTGTGCCGTTCTCGTTAGCTGCTGACTCCATGTCCCCTGTAAAGCCATTGGATAATATTCTGCATGGCGATTCAACCAGGTTTTTCTCAGCTTCAGGAAGCCTGCCTACCATGAGCAAACAGAAAATTTTACACCGTGATGTACCTCAAGTCTCTGAGGATCTCGTGCATGCATCATCAATGCCAAGAGTCAGTGTAGTAAATTCAGCCCCGACCGTGCCATTTGCAGCCAGCACTACTGTGGGGTCAATGGCTCCCGTAGCTGCGCCGAGTCAAAGCACATCATCCAAGAGAAGAAAGCGACATCGATACAGATCCAGCTCATCCTCATCAGATAATGGTGATTCTGCACCTCGAAACACCCAATTTGCTGCCAGCACTGAACTTGGTCATGAGAGTCGAAGGGACAGATCAAGAAGCCATTTGAATATGAATATTCCGGAGTTTTGTGACCTTCCAGTCAATGCCAGAACTGAGCATGGAAATGAACGACAGAGAGATAGGTCCAGAAGCAAAAGCCCAAACATACCAAAAATGGCTACCTTCAAAGGAACTGACTCGCCTAATTGGGAAGCTTTCATCTACCAATTTGAAAGAACAGCTGGTAGAAGACAGTGGTCTGACAATAAGAAGTTGTGTCGGCTACTAGACTGCCTGGGGGATGTTGTATTGGAATATGCCCGTCGAGTTAATGTGCACAATGACTATCATACCCTCAAGAAGTATTTAAAGAGGAGATTCAGTACAAAGGAGGCTCCTGTTGTAGCTCGCAGACAACTTCCATTCTTAAGGTATTCGATGTATAACGACCACGTTTTGTACCTAATAAATGAATGGTCCGATATTCTTAAACATGATATCATTTTGAAGATGTTATAAAATGAAAATACTCCACCAAAGGAATTTTCAAAATATTGATTATGGTCCAACTAATTACACCTTGAATTTTGCATTAGAGTCTATGGGCAACGTATGTTTTAATAAGATATTGTAAAAAGTAACTTAAAATTTGTAAAACTCTCTTGGTTAATACATGCATAAACTTTCTCTCTTTTAAAATATGAAATAAAATGAAACATTTACCGCAAATATTTTGACGAAATTAAAATGTTCTTCTTTTTTAACAAGGGGAGATAACTCTTTAAAAAATTTTAAGGTTCAAAATGACCGGCTTCTTACATGTTGTCAGTCATGTGAATTTGGTTCATTTCACTTTTATTGTTATCTAGAAACATATATTTAACTAGTTTAAAATGATTCAAAAATTTTCAACATCTCTTCATTATACATTGAATACCTTAAAACAACATGAAAATGAAACAATGGAAGAATTTTCTCAGCGAGTTTATTCCCTTACATTAGATGCTTATGAGGAATGTGAGGGTGATATCATAGAATAGATGGCAGTGAAGGCTTTCCTGAGAGGCTGCAGAGAGAAAAGTGCGGCAAGACATGCAATGGATATGGAACCTCGTACCATCCACAAAGCTTTAAAGTTTGTTAAAACTGCTTTAACCAATGATAGAGCACTCTTTGGAGGAAGGGCTAATGCTTACTACCACCGCCAAGTCACATTTCAAGATGAATCAAATAAGACAGCTTGTACAGGTTCCGCTGGTAACTTGCAGGACCAAATTGATATTCTTACCAAGGCAATTGAAACTCTAAATACTAATCTAAGAATGCCAAACCGATACTCGGGACCTGAGAGCAGACAAGATCGGTTCAGGTCACCAAGCCCAAGTTTGAGAGGGAGAAGCCCAAGAAGATTTTCAGACGGTCAGCAAGGTGAAAAGCTTAGTGATCGGAGCCCTATGCGCCCTCAGTACGGTCAACAAGACAAGTCATCTGCAATGTCCTACTATCGACAGCACGAAACACATTCACAGAGTAGGGCACCCTCGCTCTCACCTGTAAGAATGGGTAGTGCTAAGGATGAGGGTTTAAACACCAAAGGACCAGGTCGACAGGCCTAGATTTGGTCCACAAACAGAAAGGCCAAGTTCTTGAAGCTATGACAAGGTAGTCAAAAGGAAAAAGCCTAGTTGTAGATGCAAAGTTCAATTCAACACCATTGAAGGCCATTATAGACACTGCAGCAATGCTGACCCTAGTAAACAAGAAGCATGTTGAAACCCAGAGTGAAAATCATGAGGTATACATGTAGTTAAACTGAAGGGTATAGGAGGACATACTATAATGGGGTTTTAATTCTGCAAATAAAAGATTCAAATTGGCGCCCTTTCTTTTACCTGGGACTGTTGCGCTGTTGCTATGAATGATGACATCATAATAGGACTCGATATTTTGGAGGCTCATCATGGGATTGTCAACCTTAACAACAAGACTCTTTCTCCCTGCTTTCCAGTCGAGTTATTCCCCCCCAATACCATTTTAAACATACCAGTTACATTGGAACAAAGTCTTCCTAAGCATTACATAGTACAGCCTGTGCAGGATAGTACAGGAATCCTAGGCTCAACCATACTGGGAAGGGGAAAGCAAACCTTCATGCAGTTTATCAATGACTCCAACAAGTGTATTAAGTTGCCCGGTGGCAAGTGTGTTGGCTTTGAAGAGGTAATTGGTGAAGATTGCTTAGTTGGACCATCGGCAAATAACGAGGCTGAAATTAGACAAATAAACATAGAGCCGGATAGTAAACTCGCCCTACCTGAACATCTTGTAGACTTATTTAATAGATCTGCAAAAGACCTCAACGAAATCGAACAGGAACATTTAAATATATTGCTGACAGATTTTCAAGATGTGTTTGCTAAGCATGATCTGGACCTTGGTTGTCTTTCAGCAATAAAACATCGTATCGATACTAAGGATGCCAACCCAGTTAAGCACAAAATGCGTCGAACCCACTTGGATTTCAACACCAGGAGGAGGAGCATCTAAAGAAAATGCTTGACGCAGGTATAATACAGCCATCAAACTCAGAGTGGGCATCAGCACCTGTCCTAGTCAAGAAAAAAGATGGAAATATAAGGTGGTGCATTGATTATCGCAACTTGAACAGCGTCACTGTGAAAGATTCTTTTCCCTGCCTATCATAGAGGATTGCCTAGACACCTTACAGGGAACCAAATTCTTCTCAACCTTAGATATGGCCTCTGGCTATTACCAAGTTGAGATTGCAGAAGAAGATAGAAAAAAGACAGCATTTATTACCCGTTACGGGCTATTTGAGCACACCCGAATGGGTATGGGATTATGTAATGCCCCTGCCACTTTTCAGCGGGCAATGCAATTGGTCCTTAAGGGACTGACTTGGACTCAAGTTCTTGTCTACCTGGATGACGTCATTGTCCTAGGAAAGGATTTTGCTGATTGGCTTGCTAATGTAAGAACTACATTACAAAGGTTTAGAGAGTACTCTCTAAAATTAAAGCCAAAGAAGTGTGATTTATTTCGTCCCGAGACAGAATTCTTAGGAAAGGTTGTCAGCTCATCTGGAATTGCTATAGCCCCTTCCAAAATAGAAGCAGTAATGACCTGGCCTCGTCCAATGAACCAGAATGAAGTTTTGGCCTCTCTGGGTTTCTTAAACTTCCACAGGGATCACCTTAAGGACTTTGCTTCATTGAGTGCATGTTTGTATGATCAAGCTCACACAAAAGGAAGTTTTTTTGTGGGAAGATACACATGAAGAGGTTTTCCGTCGAGCAAAGACTGCATTGATAACCGCTCCATACCTATCATATCCACGCCCTGATGGTCTATTTGTACTGGACACTGATGCTTCGGATCATGCCGTAGGCGCAGTACTTTCACAGGTCCAAGACGGAAAGGAAACGGTAATCTGCTACGCAAGTCATGTGCTTTTAAAACCCCAGAGGAAGTACTGCACCCCGAGGAAAGAGCTACTAGCAGTGGTAAAATTCTGTCGGCATTTCCGACACTATCTACTAGGCCGACGATTTATGGTTCGTACTGACCACAATAGTCTTGTCTGGCTAATGAGATTTAAGCACATCGAAGGTCAACTAGCACGCTGGCTAGAGGAACTGGCTCAATTTGACATGGAAATCTTACATCGCCCGGGAAAGAAACATACTAATGCAGATGCTCTAAGCCGAATTCCAGATGATGGGCCAATATGTGATTGCTATGCTGCAGGTGCATCCCCTGAAAGCCTTCCGTGTGGTGGATGTGGCTACTGTGTAAGGGCCCATAATCAATGGTCAAGATTCTCAACGGATGTAGACGATGTGGTCCCTCTGTCAAGGAAATATGCCCCAGCAGACAACTCTCAGATGGAAAAACCAGAAGATGCTTTCAACATCCTTGCAGCCAAATTACTAGATGATCCCCATTTGCCAGTATCCTGGATTGAGGGGTACTCTGCAGAAGACATTGCCACCATGCAGCGAGAGGATGCAGACATTGGCATCGTCAGGACCTGGCTAGAAAAGGACGAAACCCCAACAAAGTCGCAACTACACCTGGAAAGCCCTGCCACCAAGGCACTCTGGTTGTTTAGAGAGTTCCTTCACATTAAAAATGGTGTCCTATATTATGAGTGGATTGACAAAATTGATAGGAGATTCTGCCTTGTAGTACCAACATGTCTCAAGAAAACAGTTCTAAGTTTTTGTCATGATACTAAGTCTGCAGGACATTTGGGACAGCAGAAGACATACAACAGGGTTAAGCAGTCTTTCTACTGGCATAATTTATCACAAGATTGTACAGAATATGTTAAAGGGTGTACCACCTGTAATCAAAATAAGAAACCTCATATCAAACCTAGAGCTGCCCTCAAGTCTTATCATGCAGGATTTCCTATGGAGAGGGTACATTTAGACATTTTGGGTCCGTTTAATATCAGTGAATCTGGAAACAATTATAAACAGGGTATTATTTCAACTCGGAATAATTATTTAACTCGAAATTTAAAGAATAAAAAAAATCGAGCAACTAAGTCCCCTGAGATGTTTGTAAAGCTCAATAAGGAAAAAATGTAGCTTAGTTTTCTTCATTCTAAGTCTAATGCAGTATAATAGCAGTAAACATTTTGTTTATTTGTACTACATGTATGTATCCTCCCTCTCAGATAATGTATATGATTATTTTATTTTATTTTATTTGTTTATTTCATATGTTTGTTTCATTTTTTATTTTGTTTGTTTTCATTTTTATTTGTAAACAATACTGTTGGCGGTGTACTCTGGATTAGATGAGAATTTTGCTTGGTTAGTTGGCGCATGCCCAAAGGGGTTAGTTGCCGCTCGGCGGCGACTAACCCCTTTGAGCATGCGCCGATTTTCTTGTTTAGATTTATAATAAATCCCCCAAAAAACTGTAAATCTCCATCTCTAATGTCAGTAAATCCTCGCGTTGTACGAATGAATTTTACGGTAACTGACATGATATAGAAGCATTTGAACTGCCACACACACGTAAATGCAATAGCATATTACATCCAGATCCTGCCTCGGTCTTCAATGCCAAATCCATCGATGTTTTACGGAGTTCTGTGAGCAGACGAATTGCAAATCAAGATAATCTCTGTAACTACGTACCATTTGCCTACCTCGGTCACGATACTGTGGGTTTTCCGATATCGGTGGTCAAACAGAGGCATTACGCAGTGCAACTTGCATTACGAGGTCCGATCAAACATCCTTCTGTCCTAGCAGAAGTTTAAACTGAGCGTCACTTCCTATTTGTGTGACGTCACATTTCCTTAGTATGGCAGAGTCAAATATATCGGCGGATCCATTCTCTAACTTGCCACCACAATGTATATAATTTATTTGATACGGAATGTTGACAATATTTATACACAGAAAAATAAACTAACATTCTTTTGCAGGTATCAATGAAATTGGAGGTATATATAGCAACGTTATACATATTTTCTTTCTTTGTTTCAGTAAATCATTTGTCTGTTCGTTTGTTATAGATTCATATTTTGAACTGTTGCAGGATTTGCCTGTACATTTATGTGTTTCTTTCATTCTTGTTCCGTTAATTAGCATGCATTGTTCATTGTGCATTGTTTATTAATTATATGATTAAATCATATCTAAAATACCGAGATGGCTTAAAATTTAACCTACATATTACGTGTATAGATAAAAATGGACAAGAGTCTATCGATTCCACTACACTTAATATAAATGCCTATCTGAAGTTGCATCTTCGATAAACTACCTGGTATCGTAATGTTTATAATATATACATGTATGTATCATTTTCAATGGTGCGATGTCCTGATAATATTTTTATGTCTGCATTACGTGCATTTATATATTTTTTCAGTTTTCTTTTCTAGGATCCTGCCATCTTTTTACGTCAATTCTTAGAGTGTCCCCGACTTGCATTGAAACATGTCCGAAGAGCAGTTCAAAAATATATCCATAAGAAGAAGAAAACCGGTCTCGAAAACATGAAAATCCAGGATCCGCCAGCCCATTTTCACTCATTTAAAATGCCACAATTTAGCGACAAAAAATCCAAGTACAAGCAATTCGTGACGTAGAATTTGATTGTGACGTCCGATCACGGCAATATCTATAATAATTTTGCACAGAGACTGGGTTAAAACAGAGAGAGAGAGAGAGAGAGAGAGAGAGAGAGAGAGAGAGAGAGATTGTGTTTTATGAATTCTATTAACTCTTAACCCCTTTCTATATATAAAATCCTTTTAATTTGGCCTCTATAATCTGCTATGCTTGTAGAATAATCAATATACCCCGCTTTAAGATAGTAATGCATGTTTCTGTGTTTTATACATGTGTGTGCCAGTGTGCGGGGTGTGTGTTGTGTCTGTGCACCTTCTTGTCCGCACTCTACTGATAGTACTCTCTTTTGTGAGTTTGTCTTTACAGCGTGTTACTTGTTCATGATTTGGATTATGTACTCTGCTTCAGCTTAGCAATGCATGTTTAATCACATTTGTTTCTGTAGTATATGCACCCTCTGATCCTTAAACACCCTCTGTAGTATGCTAGCTAGCTTTGTAACATAACTGCATGGTGTGCGCTTTAGTGCATATGCGTATGGGTCACTAACCAGCTAATCCAAGCACTATGGACACTGGGGGTTCTAGCTAGTGCTATCGAATCAAATCTCACATTTGTTTAACACCGAAATAGAGTTCCTTTCGCGTTTTGGTCTGTAATTCTTTGAATAAAGAAAAAATCAGATTTTTTTGTAGGAATAAATTCTGTCCCTACATAATTTACATGTACACCAGAATAAACTGATTTTGACAGTTTATGCGTTATTAACCGCCAAGCGGTTGATAAGAATAGTTTACAAATTGTTTCAAACTTGTTTACTAGCATATAATATGAATCCTATTTCATTTAAACGGTAAATGGTCACATCAAAAGTCAATCTTCTACCATGCTTTACTGGCATTGTTCGATTTAAGAAATAAGGAATCATTCTTTGGGTATTATGAGGTGATAATTTTGGTCGCAGCCTGATCAAATCCAATAAAGCACGAAGGGCTTTATGATATATTCAATATTTAAAGGATGATTCCTTATTACTTATATTATATAATTTTCAGCAATTGTATGATTAAATATTTGAATATTAATAAGGACACGCCCCTTGCGCCCCAATTATACGTCTTTTGAATTTATTGGACTGTAAACTACAAAATCGATACGTAGTGTTATCACGGGCAAAGACACTGGAAAATGTAAAATTATTTTATTAACTAAGAGAAGTTCTTGTCACTGAAACAACGAGCAGTTGAAAGAGGATTGTAATATATTGACCATTGTTTGCGGCTATGAAATTCAGTAGAGCTTCGGGAAAGGGACTAAAACTTAACATATGACGTACTTTGAGTGCACCATTGTCCTAAGATAGCCTTATGATTATACCTACTGTATACCTGTATCTTTTAAAACTTCATAATTTCCTGAAAGAAAGTTCCCGCTGACTTTCTTGATTGATGCATAAGTTGTTGTTTAGTAAAAATGTTTACAATTAATGTTTATAACGTTGAACGAGAAAATAAGCACCATCTTTAAATGAAGTGTTTCAGTTCATATGCTATTTTCCTAGTTGAGGAATGCATTTAATATTTATTAGTTTTATACCATACCGGTATAAAATAGCTTGGAATACTTTGCGCTTTCTTACTATTGAATTCAGCTTTAACTAATTGAATATGAAAACAGTTTTTACCTTTAAATTGTACAAAATCCAAATTTAACGTCAGTCTGATTGATACCGTCCAACTATGATGGAGGCAACAATATGAAATGAAATATTTATCTACCCAGTCAGAAAAGCGTTACAGCTAGAATTAAATTATAAAATGGAATCGTCATTGTTGTGACAAACTGCTTCCTTGACTTTGGAAACAAAATTAATTTAATCTTAACCTTCAGAGTCAGACAATTTCTTAAAAACTGCCATTTCAGATTTTTGTTTCAAAGAGGTAAATTTAAAAAAAAAAATCTAACTTTGGAAAAAAAATTAATACTTTTGAAATGTAAGAACTTTGAGCTAAATTTCCTCTAAATGAGTCATGCCTAGATTACAAAGAATAATCTCGCCCTGACCAGGCTACGCTCAGGTCACAGTAAGAATTCGTCCCATACCTTGCAATGAAGCAGCCGCGAAGCGGATCTGCTTCGCGACGATTTTAAGTCTGTTAAAAAATAGTCTACAGGAGAAAACGCATTTTTATACGTGTGTATAATGAACCTTTTTAAAACAATTATTAATATATGTTGTTAAGTCCACAAAATATACATTTAATGAGTCCTACCAAGGCATTTGGATAATTTATTTAAACAATAAAATGCTTCCTTTGGTGATTCTTGCGCGATATGAAGGTGGAATGCAAATTGAAGCGGACGCCTAAGAAAACATTGGATTGAAATTGTATTTATATATTTTATTTCATCAATAAGTATATAATCAGCAAATATGAGGAAATCACAATTCTAGGGAGATTAAACGCAAGGCAAATGCGTTGTCCCATGACTTCAGAGAATCAGTCGTCACAAGTCTGAAATCAAGTGGGGCCATTGTTGAAACGGAGTTTATTCCAAAAGGAGAATAATCTAAATTCTGCTCCTATATTTTTTTTCGCTAAGTTAATGTATACGAATAGTAATGAGCGTTCATTGTTTATTTAGTTATACACTAACAGAAAAATCACTTACTTCGATTAACTTGTGATGACTGATTCTCTGAAAACATCGGACAACGTATTTGCCATGCGTATAATCTCTCTCCAATTCGAATCTTTTCATATAATATTTGCTGATTATTTACTTATTAATGAAATAAAATGTGTTCGCTTTGCTGTTACTAAATAAAATGTTTTTCGATCGCTTTTAACTTATATAGCAAGTTAAAAAAAACGCTGAGGTGGATTGAAAATACACTTCCCATAACTTCAGTTTCAATCCGATGTTTTCTCAGACGTCCGCGTCAATTTGTCCCCGCCCATTTCAGATGTTTTGACTGTTACAGGTGAAATTGACGAACATGTAACAGGACCTGTATAAGCTATATATTTTCAATGTTGCCAGTTAATGTTCCGCGGTCTGATATATTTTTACTATTTCTACGTTTGAATTTGCCTGCCATTTTGCCGGAAATCCCACTATAAATATCTCGGATATCATCACTATCATTTAAGTTACACAATCTTAAATGATACAAGGCTAAATTGCACAAAAATAATTTTAAAAAACCCAGAAGATGTAACTTAATCTCTCTATTTTTTCATGTTTCAATTTAAGTGAAAAAAAATATTTACTACTTGGTGGATTCGATCCAGCGACCACAAAATCAAAAAGACCTCCGCGTTACCACTAGGCCACGCATCTAACATTTTCAGAAGATGCATTTTCAAGATATATGGCTATATACATGATTGTTTTAGAAAAAGACACTAATTGAAATATTTGTCTAATTTTCAGTACGAAGACCACGTTAAACCAAAACTAATTAAATGTAAACGTGAACTACAATACATGTAGAACATAATTTTAATCGGATTTCTTTGGTTTAGAGTGGTTCAAATAGTCAAATATCCAATTTTTTATCTTATACTAACTACAGACCTATATATCCCTATCAAAACCTTAATATTCTAATGATGTCGTATAAGATAATTAAGACTCTTAGAGCATGGTAATTGTGTAATTTGCGTTTCTTTGAATACATTGAAACTGAATATTGTATAATATTGAAAATGTCTGATGTTTGCAAAAGTGCTATATTTTGGACCAAATCGTATAAGACCGCGGATTAGAAATATACAGCTTACGTCAACTTCACCTGTTACAGTCAAAACATTTGAAATGGGCGGGAACAAATTAATGCGGACGTCTGAGAAAACATTATAGGATGTGTATTTTCAATCCACCTCAGCATTTCTAAAGCAGTCGAAAAAAATATTTAATATCAACAAAGCGATTGATAAACATTTCATTTAGTCAATAAGTATATAATCAGCAAATATGGGAAGATCCCAATTCGGGAGTGATTATAATATAGGCAAAGCATTGTCCGATGACTTCAGAGAATTAGTCGTACATGTACATTGTAACAAGTCTGAAATCAAGTGGGGCCATTGTTGAATCTGGGTTTATTTATTATTTATTATGAGGAGAATTATTCAAATTTCGGTTGAATAATTTCAAATTTTATCCAAATAAAAACTATATTTTTCCGCTTAGTTAATGTATACGAATAGATATGCGCGTTCATTGTTTATCTAGCTCAACATAAACTTGCGACGACTGATGTTCTAAAGTCACCGGACAAAGCTTTGCCTTGTGTATGATACATTGGCGGATCCAGAGGGGGGGCTCCGGGGGTCGGAACCCCCCCCCCCTTTCTCTGGGACATATGAATTTTTTAAAAACGTTTAATGCCTACTTAAAGGCAATTTTCCCCATTTATAATAGAAATACTGTTATTATCTCAAATAAATGCTTTTAAAATTGCTTATTTAAAGAATTTCGTACTGCGTCCCATAATTTTGTTCTTACATGAAAAAAATTAATCGATTTTTTATCGAAATAAAGTACATTGTACTCCCCTTCAGCATCTGGTGTTTACTACACTGAGTAAACACTGAGTAAACATGTGGAAAATTAAAGCAAAAAAAAAAAATACATAAAATTAAGCAGTATCGCTAAAAACACAGATTTATAATAACATCCACAATGTATTTCTTTAAAAAAAATAGATTATAGTTCATATACTGTTTTGAACTGTCAAGCCATCGAGTAAAACGAGTACACGTATTCGTTTTAGTTTAGAAAGCCGATTTGAAATGTATTGCTTAGTTAATTAACTAAAGTAATTATAATAGATGAGTTTTACTTCGTTTCATACGAAAAATACAAAGAAAATTACATGACCCGCTTATGCGGGTTATGCTATTTTTCTGGAATGCTAGCTACCTTCATACCCACTAGAAACACAAAAAAGGGTTTTTTTGTTTTGTTTCCAAGAATCAGAAATTCTGTTACAAAAATACCGTGTAAAGGGTTTATATGTAAACCATTATGAAAATGCCCAACTTTTCAAAACTTTTCTAAATATGATCGCATTTGTACTAGTGCCAGATGATGTAGCGCACCCATTACAGAGGTCACATCAAGTTCCCTGGTACGACAATTGCTTTTACCATTGTATTACACACGTACCATTTATTCAGCAGATAAATTATTCCCATTCTCTTGTCATATCCTATCATTTAGACCTTTATTTAGAAAATCAAAATCGATAAATAGTTCAGAATTTAAAGACATAAAAAAAAACGCCATTTTTATAATAGTTTGTCGTAATTAGTCCGAGTTATTTTTTGTTTCTTAGTGTTTCTTTTCTATCAAGCATAGACGCACTTTCTCATTGCTGGAGACTTGAGTTTCTTGACGTTAGATATTATGCACATCTTCCTTACCTAAACCAAAACGGCAAAACGCTCAATAATGCAGTGCAAGTACTCTGCTGTTGAAATAGATGTAATAGTGATGAGATAAATGTTTATTAAATACAGTTGTATACGCACGGAAAACGTTCAAAAAGTCCTTGTTAATTGACAAATGATGAATTATGCACATATTGGTTTTCATCAAATGGACCCCCCCCCCCCTTTTTCAAATTGCTGGATCCGCCTCTGTGATATCTCCCAAATTAGGATCTTCTCATATAGAATGATTATCAATCAAATATCTCAATTTGATTTATTCAGCTAGACAAAGTTATTTGTACAAATCAAAGTAAACTCATGCGCTCAGAAATGTATATTTGTATATTATAAGATTTCAAAGTGACATATAGGTCCAATGGGCTGGGTGTAATTTGATAATGTATAATTTTGTAGTGTACTATACTCATGACATAGACATGTCACTATAATAAAATATTTACTTACTTACTTACTTACAATCACCTTGCTGATATACTAAAAAAAAGTTCGATCGCTTTAAATCATTTACTCAACCAAGGTAGAAACGGTGAGGTGGATTGAAAATACACTTCCTATACCACTACAGTTTCAATCCAATGTTTTCTCAGACGTCCGCTTCAATTTGTCCCCGCCCATTTCGAATGTTTTGACTGTTACAGGTGAAATTGACGTAAGCTATATATTTCCAATCTTGCCAGTTAATGTTCCGCAGTCTTACATGTAGTTACATCCTACTGAAAGTCAAAGGCCTTGTTAAAATAGTTCTAATATATACATGTACTTTGATTGAAGTACATGTAAATATATGCAATACAAACAAAACATCATGAATTAAACACAAAATATCACAGACGATGCCAAAAATTTCCAGATACATGTATACTGTTAACACCACTTTCTGTACTTTCAGATTAAATATGTTTTAATTCTTTGTAACGTTTTTAAAAAAAAATTAATTTTACATATGAACCTTGCGTCCTTTACTTATTTACTACTTGAAAATTATTATATATAAATCATAATCTGTCATTTAATGATATTTTACCTTTAAAGGGACCCTGTACTAAATTGTCTTAAATTACATGGATTTCGTTATTTCAACAGATTGTGAGAATGAGTCTAATCCGTCTATATTAAATATTTTACATGACATATCACTGGCGCTTAACATATCTAACCGCTATTTTGATAATTTTAGATGCAGTTTGCTTTTAATCATTAGTGCTAAATTTACCTCCAAAAATATAAATATTTCATAAATAAATTAGTATAATAGGTTCCCTGTAAATTCATATATGGAATTTAATTAACGTAGGAAACAGTATGATTTATATAATTACCGTTAAGTAAAAATATTTTTCTTATTTCATTGTACAAATCAGTATTTTACATTTAATGCATGCTATCAGGTCATCAGGACATTATACAAAAAATCAGGACATAATACTCCTGAACAAATTATATGCTCTGAGAAATTAATTTGAAAGAAGTTTTAATTTATTTATTGTCTTTTTCTGATAGAAAATAATATTATTTAAATAAATAGATAAAAATATTCTTCTTATTTCATAGCACAAATCACTACTTTACAAAGCAGGTCATTGTAAGACCGCGGAATATTAACTGGCAAGATTGGAAATATACAGCGTACGTCAATTTCACATTTGAAATGGGCGGGAACAAATTGACACGGACGTCTGAGAAAACATTGGATCGAAACTACATGTAGTTATAGGTATTTTCAATCCACCTCGGCATTTCTAACTTGCTATATACATGTTAGTTAAGCGATCGAAAAACATTATATTTAGTATCAGAAAAGTGATTGAAAATCAAAATTATTTCACCAAATAAGTATATAATCAGCAAATAGGCAAGGCATTGCCCGATGACTTCAGAGAATCAGTCGTCACAAGTCTGAAATCAAGTGGGACCGTAGTTGAAACGGGGTTTATTCACAGAGAACAATCAAAGTTCCCATTTATAAGATTAAAAATATATTCAATAATAGAATATAGAAAATGTTTCATATAAGAAGTCATCGGACAATGCTCTGCCCTGCGTATAATATATATCCTAATTGGTATCTTTTCACATTTGCTGATTATTTACTTACTGATGAAATAAAATGTTTTTCAACCGCTTTTCTGATACCAATTAAAATGTTTTTTGATCGCTCTAAATTATTTAGCAAGTTAGAAATGATGAGGTGGATTGAAAATACATTTCCTATAACTACAGTTTCGATCCAGTGTTTTCTCAGACGTCCGTGTCAATTTGTTCCCGCAAAGAAAGTGAGCGTACAAGATTGTAAGTTTGCAGGAATCCTCGACACGAATCAATTGGGATTTAAATGTCTATAACCTCGAAAGGCTACATGTATGTCAAAAATATATTATGTTGAGAGTCGAAGTACATGGCTATTCCGGTTATTAAAAAACTCACAAGCTTTCAAAAAATGACAATGAGAGGTTAACTGATAACTAGTTATATTGGAAATGTTAATGCAAACATATTTCAATGAAGTTATATTGTGTATAGCCTAACAAACTAGTAATAAGAAAAGAAAATTGTTTGTACGTTATTATAAAACTTATATAATGCATACAAATTCTGCCTTAAGTCTAAAAATACATGTAGCTTCATGAGCTTGGGGCCAGGTATTGTATTAGAAAATTAAGTTTTGATTGTTACTAAATATTGCACTTTTGAAATGCTTATTATATATTTAATGTTCTTTTGATGCCGCTTTAGTACATTTTTTATGCTCCATCAATTCGCAGATTCAGATTTTTTGTTAAGGGATAATTGTGTTGGCGGGGGAGGGGGGGGGTATTTTGCTATGTGAATTAAATAATTAAAATGTTCAAAGAGAAACCCTCCCCCTCTCGATCCCCTCTTGCTGTGCATAGTGAACGTACAGTTGAACGAAGACCCGTAAGCGCCATTTTAGCATTTTCTCCATATCAGGATCATATATATTTTACAATGTCTCAACTCATGAAAATTACAATTTATATGTATTGATCTTGTATAAAAACACACTATAAAATAAAGTTATGAATTGGCATATATACGGGTGCATTGAAATGGAAAAAATGCGCTGTCATGCACACTCGAACTGTACTCGGCATCTCAGCTATGAATACGCCTATCAAAATAGCACGTGATCTTTACTGTATTTTATGATTGGATGAAAAAAAAAAATAGAGTACCGCCTCGGTTACGTCAGCAGCTTGCTAAATACAGTAGCTAGACGATCTGCCAGCATCAAAGGCTAGCCGCCGTCACAACACCCACGCAAGAGTTGCCAGCCGATCTGCCAGCATCAAAGGCTAGCCGCCCTCACAACACCCACGCAGAGGACAGACAATTTGAGAGAGAGAGAGAGAGAGAGAGAGAGAGAGAGAGAGAGAGAGAGAGAGAGAGAGAGAGAGAGAGAGAGAGAGACCCACGCAGAGGACAGACAATTTGAGAGAGAGAGAGAGAGAGAGAGAGAGAGAGAGAGAGAGAGAGAGCACTAGATTTTTTTGTAAAGGCATCGATATATACTGAATTATGATAGGCCCAAGTATTGATTAAAGTCAGTGGTAAGGTATTCCTCAAATTCAGCTACCGGTAGTTTAAAATGTACTTTGTTTGTATCCACGCTATTGATGTGACATGCTATGTATGGTTCAACAGAATCGGTTTTTTTTTACTTTGGGAGAGGTATATATTTTGACAAACAACCGGTTCTACTTGCCTTAATGCTTTTAAAGTTTTATTGAAGACATGCCTATTTATACATGTTCATACGTGTTGAAGAGAAAGATTTTTATAATTATTATTCACGATATGGTCATATTGTAGTAGCTGGTGACTTTAATGCAAGTTGTTTGGAGGTAGACATCGGAAGATGCAATTTGTACAAATCAAGGGAGCTTAAAAATTTTGTAAAAGAAAACCATCTTAATCATATGTTAAGGAATGATAAAGCGCTCAAATGTAATCACACATTTACGAGTACAGAAACTATGTTAGATTATGTATTCTCAGATGCGCATATGTACATGTCACTCAGTTCTTATGAAATCCTTGCCGAAGGGACGTTCTCAAGCACGTCTGACCACCTTCCCGTTTTGGCTGTGTACAATATACAAAGCAATCAACATCATCTCATTGAATTTACTAGCAAAACTCCAGCATGGCACAAAATATCAAATGAATCCAAACAAGCCTATGAAAGAGAGGTCACTCACCAGTTAGATAATATAATGGGGAATAATGTACCAGAGACCCACCCCGAAATTAACGAATTCTGTATGGCATTCGTTAAATGTATAACAGCAAGTGCGAATACTGTCGTTCCCAGGTCTAAATTTAACCCCCACTGTAAGCCCTACTGGACAGGGGAGGTCAAGGAAGCTCATGCCCAAGAACGGAGAATGAGGGTCATTTGGGTTAGGGAAGGGAGACCCCGCGGGATGCATCACACATCGTACTTTAACTATAAGCGTGCTAAAAGGCGTTTTCGTAAATGCCAGTCACTAGCATTGGAGCAGTATATCAAGAAAACCTATACCGACATAGATAACGCAGCCGGCTGCGACACTCGACTGTTTTGGAAACTAATTAGCAAACAACGACCCCGCAAAAGCAGGGTGTATCCGGAAATTCAGTACGGTGGTATAACTGCAAATACCCCCCAAAGTGTGTCCGATTTATTTGGAACGTACTTTGAAAATGTATATACCCCTCAAAACAATGGTATCTATGACGAAGAAAATTTTATGTACATAAATAAATTATATGATGACGTTAAATCTGATAACGAATGTGACAAACGTCTCGAATACGACGTTTCCGTATCGGAAGTAGACCAAGCCGTTAAATCCCTTAAACTGCGTAAAGCGCCGGGAATTGATGGTATTCAAGCAGAACATCTAAAATATGGGGGCAATAAAGTAATCTTTAACTTATGCAAATTGTTCAATGGGATTATCAAATGCGGGGCGATACCCAGTGAGTGGAAAAAAGGTATTGTTGTCCCAATATATAAAGGAGGCAATAAAACAAAAAACTCCCCAGATAGCTACCGACCAGTATCATTGTTGTCGTGTCTGTTAAAGGTTTTTGAAAAAATCCTGCACAATAGAATTTCGGACGTAATAACTAGCGAAATTAGGTTCCCAAACCCCCAGCAGCAAGGGTTTCAGAAGGATTTGAGTTGCATTACCGCAGGTTTTAATTTACAAGAGACTATATGTCATTACAATGACCACGGTAGTTCTGTATATGTGGCATTTTTAGATTGTAAAAAAGCTTATGACACAGTTTGGAGAAAAGCGCTCATGTTTAAACTTCACAAATTGGGATTAAAGGGTAAGATATGGAAAATAATAGACGATTGTCATATCAATAATGAAAGCACAATAGCTGTGAATGGCACAATTTCTGAATGGTTTAAAATTAGACAAGGTGTTCGTCAAGGAGGTGTATTGTCGGGATTTTTATATTGTGTGTTTATCAATGATTTATTGAATTGTTTAGAAAATGTAAGCAGTAACTTTGGTGTTTACAATGTAAAATCAACAAACCCAGCATTAGCCGACGATATTGCATGTTTAAGTTTAAGTCCGACGGGTTTACAAAAGATGCTAAACGTTGCATATAGATATTCATGTTTATGGCGCTTTTCCTTTAATGCGCAAAAATCTAGCGTTGTTAGGTTTGGTAAGGGAAGGCCCCCAACGCAGCATGCCTGGAAATTAGGAGAGGAGGACATCTCAATCAACGATAGCTACAAACATTTAGGTATTATCCAACACTCTCAATTCAAGTCTGGTGAGCGAACAACGGAAAGCTGTAACAAAGGCAGGAAAGCATACTTCGCAATACGGAACGACCTGTCTCATAATACGAACCCTCTAACTCTTGGTGGACTCTACCAAAAAATAGTATTACCTACTGTATTGTATGGATGTGAACTGTGGAACAATTTAAAGCAAACAGATTTACAAGTTTTAAATAAATTTCAACATTTCGTGATAAAAGACATCCAAGGTCTAAAAATCTCAACAAGGTCAGATATGTGTGAGAGTATGCTTGGACTACATCCCATCGTTTCGGAAATAGATAAAAGAAAATTAGCCTTTTTTGGAAAACTGTGCAAGCTTGATATTAACTGTCTGACGAAAAATATTTTCTTACTTAGATTATGTGACTTTTTACAGGACGGCAACAAACCATTTTCCGGATTTCTAAAGGATATTTACGAAATTCTAGCCAAATATAATTTACTTCAATATTTACATTTATTTCTTGAAGCTGGCAATTTCCCTGAAAAAAAGGATTGGAAAACTATAGTTAAAAAGTCGATTCATAATCACCATACTGAGGAATGGAGAAGTCGCACGGAAAATGACCCAGATTTCCGAATGTTTAAAGTTTTTCACAATACAGTCTCTCCTATCAGACTCTGGAAATTTGAATTTTCATTCGATGAAGTTCCATTTATTAGATTACTAGCGAAACTCTGGACCATTCCACCCATGTATATAGACCAAAACTGCAGAATATGTCAATGCACTTACAACAACCAATTTCAGCATGCTGCATTGGGGTGTCCATCCACAGCTTTTGTTAGGGATTCGTTTTACAACAGTTTAATCAATAATTTTGATGTCCATTTATATGTAGAGCTTTCACAGCTAAGAGATGAAGTTTTATACTATATTTTGCTCGGGGGATTTGAACCCACAACATTATTTGATAAAGAAAACAAGAAAAAATTTATCTGCAGTTGCGCAAAATTTGTATGTAGTGCAGCAGCATGCTACAATAGAGCTCTATTATTCTTAGAGCAAATGTAACAATTTATAAATATTTTCCTTACTATATATGTATATACGTTGTCTTCACAATTATTTCCTATTTTTGTACGATTGACTGATTTTCTTTATATATTGTAATTTACAACATGAAATCTCCGCAAGGGGGAAATAAAGATTGAATGAATGATACCAATTAAAATGTTTTTTGATCGCTCTAAATTATTTAGCAAGTTAGAAATGATGAGGTGGATTGAAAATACATTTCCTATAACTACAGTTTCGATCCAGTGTTTTCTCAGACGTCCGTGTCAATTTGTTCCCGCAAAGAAAGTGAGCGTACAAGATTGTAAGTTTGCAGGAATCCTCGACACGAATCAATTGGGATTTAAATGTCTATAACCTCGAAAGGCTACATGTATGTCAAAAATATATTATGTTGAGAGTCGAAGTACATGGCTATTCCGGTTATTAAAAAACTCACAAGCTTTCAAAAAATGACAATGAGAGGTTAACTGATAACTAGTTATATTGGAAATGTTAATGCAAACATATTTCAATGAAGTTATATTGTGTATAGCCTAACAAACTAGTAATAAGAAAAGAAAATTGTTTGTACGTTATTATAAAACTTATATAATGCATACAAATTCTGCCTTAAGTCTAAAAATACATGTAGCTTCATGAGCTTGGGGCCAGGTATTGTATTAGAAAATTAAGTTTTGATTGTTACTAAATATTGCACTTTTGAAATGCTTATTATATATTTAATGTTCTTTTGATGCCGCTTTAGTACATTTTTTATGCTCCATCAATTCGCAGATTCAGATTTTTTGTTAAGGGATAATTGTGTTGGCGGGGGAGGGGGGGGGGGGTATTTTGCTATGTGAATTAAATAATTAAAATGTTCAAAGAGAAACCCTCCCCCTCTCGATCCCCTCTTGCTGTGCATAGTGAACGTACAGTTGAACGAAGACCCGTAAGCGCCATTTTAGCATTTTCTCCATATCAGGATCATATATATTTTACAATGTCTCAACTCATGAAAATTACAATTTATATGTATTGATCTTGTATAAAAACACACTATAAAATAAAGTTATGAATTGGCATATATACGGGTGCATTGAAATGGAAAAAATGCGCTGTCATGCACACTCGAACTGTACTCGGCATCTCAGCTATGAATACGCCTATCAAAATAGCACGTGATCTTTACTGTATTTTATGATTGGATGAAAAAAAAAAATAGAGTACCGCCTCGGTTACGTCAGCAGCTTGCTAAATACAGTAGCTAGACGATCTGCCAGCATCAAAGGCTAGCCGCCGTCACAACACCCACGCAAGAGTTGCCAGCCGATCTGCCAGCATCAAAGGCTAGCCGCCCTCACAACACCCACGCAGAGGACAGACAATTTGAGAGAGAGAGAGAGAGAGAGAGAGAGAGAGAGAGAGAGAGAGAGAGAGAGAGAGAGAGAGAGAGAGAGAGAGAGAGAGAGAGACCCACGCAGAGGACAGACAATTTGAGAGAGAGAGAGAGAGAGAGAGAGAGAGAGAGAGAGCACTAGATTTTTTTGTAAAGGCATCGATATATACTGAATTATGATAGGCCCAAGTATTGATTAAAGTCAGTGGTAAGGTATTCCTCAAATTCAGCTACCGGTAGTTTAAAATGTACTTTGTTTGTATCCACGCTATTGATGTGACATGCTATGTATGGTTCAACAGAATCGGTTTTTTTTTACTTTGGGAGAGGTATATATTTTGACAAACAACCGGTTCTACTTGCCTTAATGCTTTTAAAGTTTTATTGAAGACATGCCTATTTATACATGTTCATACGTGTTGAAGAGAAAGATTGTGCAATGCTAAGAAAATAAAATATAGATCTGTATTTTCGTAGCCCCATACTTCACAGCCATTATAAATAAGATTTTGCCAATAACACTATTGAACAAATCAAATTGACATGGCACAGTATTGATGCAATAGCCAATTATCACGCACGTGTATAGGCCTACATTACACCATAAAACATGAACACGTTGGTTTTTCCAGAAACCACTTAATTTATCAAATATAATGAAGTGATTTGGATAGTTCTAAATATAGTCAAGAAAATACGCACATGTATCCTATATCTTGCATGGATTCAAAAATTTTCCCTACAAGGGAGACGGGTTGTCTCAGATATAATTTTGTTTGAGGAGGGAGGGAGGGGGGGGGGGAGGGGGGGGGGTCTTTGTCAATTCCAGGTAATTTTACCAGTATAAATAATTTCAACTTCACAACTGAAGGGTCTGGATCCACTCAATCCCTTCTCGGTCAGTGCAAGAGCAATGTGATTTATAAACTTCTTTAGAAACATTTATAATATATGGCCGTTATCTAAAATAATACTACTAATAATAAAAAGTTAAAAATATTATTTTACCACTTCTGAGTACTAACTAGTACTGTATATGCATACTACCTTATCACAGTGTGATTATTTATTTTACTCATAAACAATCGATATACTAAAACCCTTGTATGAGTACACATGGGCCCCCTTGGTTTTTTTTTAGAATATGACGTCATTTATGATATGATGATGTAACGAATTAAATTTTGAAATATGACATTCCGCCATTCTTCGCCGATAGAGAGAAGACAGCGTTGTTGAATAGGCATAATAACTGAAGTTTAGACCCTAACTTATACAGGTGAGATTTAATCATTAGGCCTGCTGTTTATGAATATTTCAATTAAAATAAGAATTTATTTATAATAAAAAATATATCTTTATAAAAAAGCGTACATAATATATAAACTGGTTTACCAGTAAGACCAATTTCGCTAGTTCTACTACGTTATAGCAAGTAAACGGATACATGGTTATGATTTGGTAAGCATATAAGAATGCATTACATTTACTTTAGAAACTTGAATCACTTTTACGTTAAAAATCTTTTTAAATGGTGTTAAAGCCATAGGCGTCGGAACCGGGAGGGAAGGGGCTATGGAGCTTAGCCCTAACCCCCCAACCCCAAACTTTTTTGCAAAGTTAAACCTACCATAAACAATCCCCTTTTTTTCTTTTTGTTTTTTTTTTCCTTGTCAAGATTTCTGATAAGTCCAGCCCTTTCATTTTTATTTGGTTTCCTTAGTCCGAAATATCTGACGTTTTTCTGGCTTTTTCAACGATTTTGATATTTACTTGCCAGGAATTCTATTCTAATTAGCTATACTATATATCGTATGCAAAATCCAAGCTGAAAAATCTTACTTTGGGTTGACCGTTGTTAAAATCAAATCCCACAAACTGAAGTAAATTTCTGACAATGAAATTCTGACAATGAAATATATAATGAAAAAAAAATTTAGAAGTTTTCCTGGCAAGTAAATATCAAAATCGTTAAAAAAGCCAGAAAAACGTCAGATATTTCGGACTAGTTGCACCTATAATTTATTACACTTTTTCTCGGAACAAACATTTTTCTTAAAATCACATAAATATTTACAAGTGAATTACAATGAACCCCCCCCCCTTTTTTTTTGGGGGGGGGGGGGGTAATAAAAACTGCAGTGAAAATAAGAAAATTTAGAAGTGAAATTGAATTCATACACCTGCCTGCCCAAATTATGTTATTTTTTTCATTTTTCCTTATATATTTCATTTAAAACAAGACTTTTTTTTGGAAACAGTTTTCTGTTGTTATAATTTGTTAGATTATGAAGAAATTTAAATTAACTAAAGTAGATTCAATTTGCACTTTTTGACATACATTGAAATAGTTTTTTGGCAAATCATTTGTAAAATTTGATATTTCAGTCACAACATAATTTTTTTTTATAGAGCTATACTATATATCGTATGCAAAATCCAAGCTGAAAAATCTTACTTTGGGTTGACCGTTGTTAAAATCAAATCCCACAAACTGAAGTAAATTTCTGACAATGAAATTCTGACAATGAAATATATAATGAAAAAAAAATAATTTACATACGTTTTGCATGGAATGTAGGTATACTACCCCCCCCCCCCCACCCACCCCCACCCTCACCCTTCCGGATTTTTTCAATTTTGGGAAGTTGGTTTTTGTTTTTGCATGTCAAATTTTTAGGGATGGGATCTATGCCCCCCCCCCCCCCCCCTCTTTTCAAGAACGATGCTTTATGCCTGAAAAGTACGAGTAGCTTATATAATTTGATTAATTTGATATTTTTAGTGACAAGCTGATATATATAGAAAGTTCGTTTGAAAGACATGGATATGGATACGTACACGGACACAGACACGGACACCGACATGGACATGGACGTGGACGTGGATATGGACAAAGACATCGGTAAAATTCTAAGTTTTGCTCTAAGTTCATGATCCTATTAATAATGATAATGAAATAATGATATGAAATCATATTAAATTATATCTATAACTTATAATGACTTTATTTACTTAAATAAAGAAATCAATATAAATTATGTAGTGTATGTAAATGTTATTTGTATGTACACGTAGATCTAGCCTCTTCCGACAGTGACAGTTATGGAACATCAGATCCATCAGGAAGTGAACCAGGTACATGCAATTCAAATGATATGATACATGTTGCAAAGAATTTAATCCAATCTATAGTATCTTAAGAGTTTAGTGCATGGTAACCGCATTTTTGAAAATGATAACTTACATGTATAACACTCATCGCACGTGATTATCTTCTTGATTAACCAAAGAAGGCAAAATTCATTAATTCTAAATTAAAGAAATGTATACCAGCCTGCTGATGTAGCGATTGGTTATACTTAATACAAGATGATTATATTTTTTGTATAAAACTTGTTTCCTGATATTCTTCTTCTTTCTTTTATTTTATCCTAAAAAAGGCTCGGATTTGGATGAAAATGGGACTGAAGAAAGTGCAGCAAAAAGTAAATTATTTTTACAAAGAACCTTCCAATTTTATTCACCGATAAAAGTTTGCCTAAAAGTAAAAGTATTTTTATTTCACAATACATTTTATGATACATGTACTTATATTACAGGAAAGCGTGGTAGACCGGTGGGATCAGTGCGCCGAAGATCGGAATCCCCTACTGAAGATTTTCAAGGTATATTAAATATTTTCGGCACCTAAAGTGGATATGGTTCAAAATTTTACATGCCTTTTTAAAAAAGAGACCCATGGGCCACATCGCTCACCTGAGCAACATTGGTTATAATGAAATCAGATTTATGGAGTCAAATATGAAATACATGTATCTGGACAAAGTAGTTCGTACAGTAATATTAGAATAGATTTTGTATTGAAAAAAAAATCAAATTTTCTCCAGATGTTATGTTGTTAAATTGAGCCCCTTTTGTAACAGGCTGTTCTTAATTATCTCCCCTTGAAACAGGGTTTGTCCCTTCATTTTAACAAACTTGAATTCCCTTCTCCCAATAATGGTTTGGCAAAGTTTGGTTGAAATTGGCCCTGTGGTTCTGGAGAACTCGATATCAAAAATTTGAAAAGTTACTGACAGACGGACGGACGCCGGACAAAAAGTGATCAGAAAAGCTTACTTGAGCGTTCAGCTCATGTGAGCTGAAAACTTTCATATTAATGGCAATTTTGATTAAAATTTTTAAATGACCATAATCATGACTATCAATACAATATAAGTTTATACTTTTTTGAATAGTGAAAGCGCCTAGGAAGAAGAAAATGATGGCTATAGAGTTCCTTGTTGCAGTCATGTGCTGTGCTGCCATGTGTCTGGGAGGTATCTCTCAAGAACTCATGGTGGCCAGCAGAGAAAATGTCCAATCCCTTTCTAACACCGAAAGGAAGCAGTGGCTCCTAGATTACTTTTGGAGCCATTCAAAGTAATTTATTATTTAACTTTATATATAACCATTTTTACAAGACCTTGGACTTGTGGTAGGATGTAACTCTCCTTTTCTTGCATCAAAACAGGTTAAAAATAACGCTGCTTTAAGTGAAATATGCACATATTGGGTAGTCTTAGCTCAATAGCCAGACAAATTTCAAAGAGCCATGGCTGAGTGTATTCAGACATTTCATAATAATTCTAAAATAAAAATAATTTTGATTGTAACACCTTGAAAAGTAAATTTGTAATAAATTTCAATTATTATTATTATTATTATCGACAGTTATGATGAAGAATCAAAGAAATGGAAATTCCTATACATAATTGGAACAGTCGGCGTCTGCTGTAGTGCATTCAGACAAATCCTGGGCATTCCGTCTACGACATTTTATGCAGTCCGGAGGATGTTTTTGAGTACGTATAATAATGTTGTATTTTATGCAATGCATGGTTTCCAATTAAATTGGTTGGTTTATTGTTGTTGGTTTTTTTTCGGTGTCTTATTAGATATATTTGGCGGGGTGGGGATTCGTCATAACAAGAAGACGTAATATAAGTTAAATAATAAATTTTGTAATTTCAATTTTAAATGATGATTACTTTTCATGATCAATTTCTCGATTTCTGTAACTTCTAAACTCTTATTTTCATTTCCTTTTTTACTGCAAAGTGGAAGATATCAAAGATAATGATATCAATTACCAGTGAACAGAAATCCCCGGCCCTGGTCAGAACATAAACTAGTGTTTTCTAAAGGTTTTCCTCAAAAAAGCAATGTCGATTTAAGTGATTTTTTGTTAGCTCGATAAACACCTAACTTGCATATGTTCGTATACATTAAATTAGCGAAAAAAAAACCCAGAATTTTTTTATCTGTGTATAATTTTGATTTATTAAATTAGAATTTGAATTATTATCCTCTGTGAATAAACCCCGTTTCAACAATGGCCCCACTTGATTTCAGACTTGTGACGACTGATTCTCTGAAGTCATCGGATGGACTATGCGTATAATCTCTCCCGAATTGGGATCTTCTCATATTTGCTGATTATACACTTATTGGTGGAATAAAATGTTTTTAAATCGCTTTGCTGATACTAAATAAAATGTTTTTCGATCGCAAGCAAGTTAAAAAAACGCTGAGGTGGATTGAAAATACACTTCCTATCACTTCGGTTTCAATCCGATGTTTTCTCAGACGTCCGCGTCAATTTGTCCCCGCCCATTTAAAATCAAGTGAAACTGACGTACGCTGTATATTTCCAATCTTGCTAGTTAATATATCGCGGCCGCTAAAATTTGATTGTCAGTTGTAGAGTTAAAAGCAAGATACAGAGCTCACAAATCGTTGTTATGTAAAAAAAAAACAAAAAAAACCTCCTGCATTGTTTTTGTTCACATTGGTTAAATTCACCCTAAAAGTTCTTTTTCAAGCCGATGTTTCTATCTGCTGATTAGTTTTGAACATAAATAAACAGGTCCTAGCATTTCCCTACAGCAGACAACGTTTGTTTACGTTTTAAAACGGCGTAATCTGACAGTGCTGTCTCACACTGGACAAACCGATCTCACACCGTTTCTTTTCCAAAATGGCAAGATATTCGGCGGTTTAAGATTATTTAGAGTACTAAGGCAGAATAGGTACTTGCCATAATTCTCCAGTAGACGAAGTGTAGAATGTAGATATTGAAAAATATAAAGTAAAACATTATTTTAAGACACTGACCTGTTTGATGGATCAATAAATATCTCTAACATTTGTAAACTGATTCATAACATCAAATATCTATCACTGTGTAATGCACTTTAAAAATGCCAGTTTGCATCCATTAACTGTGAACACCGATCAAATCCAAATTCCCCCCCCCCCCCCCCCCCCCAAAGCGGAAATTCGCCTCCTCTGTCGCTAACCAGCTATGTTGAGGTCAGATTTATTGCCTGCACAGCCGTTTAACATTTCACACGGCCTAATTTAATTAATGTCATTTGTGAATGACTTGCAACATTGCATTCTCTGATAACTTGATTCAGCGCTGGTAATTAATCATCACCTCTTGATAAGAGTAGAGTTTCATGCATGTGTTGTTTGTATATTTAGGAAACAAATTTTTCCCGATGGGAAAATTCGATATCAGAATTTGAACAAAGCAAAACATTTTGTGAACTTAAGTGTTGGTTAGAATAAACAAATTGGTCTCTACCATTATTTTTTTCTCAAACAAGTACTTGATACAGGTATTGTCCGATCCGGAGAGCAGTTTGAGTTTAAAAGTACATTGAAAAATAAAAATAATCAAATTTGTAAATAAATTATATAAAAAATATTAGGCCAAAAATTTCTGTAGAGGCCAAATAAGAGGCCAGGCCAATTTTTGAGGCCAGGTCAAAATTTGGGGCCAAGCCAAATTTGAGGCCAAAAGTGAGGCCAGGCCAATATTGAGGCCAGGCCAGGCCAATGTGGGCAAGGCCAGGCCAGGTTTTAGAGTATGCCAAACTGCTAGAGAGACAGAGACAGAGAGAGAGAGAGAGAGACAGAGAGAGAGACAAAGACAAAGAGAAGTGAAAGATATGATATTCAGTAAATTTATTGTATGGCCGAAGAAATACTTTGAGCGTTGATTTTTCATTTGACAATTAAATATCCAATTCAAACAGATTATTGCACTATTATTTAAGGAATGAATTAAATATTTATTAGTTTTATACGATATAAAATGGTTTGAGGCAGTTTACGCTTTATAAACCGCGATGACTTGCGATGAGTATCGATGTGTTGTCGAATCCACGAGCTGTTGTACCAATGATTTGTCCTTTCTATGAGCTGTACATTCTGCGAGTTGTCGCATCGATGATTATTTTCGACGAGTTATCGTAAAAATACACTTCCTATGTCCAATCTTTTCTCAGACGTCCGCGTCAATTTGTCCCCGCCCATTTAAAATGATTTAACAGGTGAAATTGACGTAAACTGTATATTTCCAATCTTACCGGTTGAATAAATAATACAAGTCCGTAAATTCGTGGCCAAAGTCACACATAGTATTTAAACAACCTACTCTCTTGTGTCTGAAATGGCTCAGTGGTTAGAGCACCTGACATAAACTAATCTAATAAATTTAGGGGTTTTATATATTTAAAACTGAATATAGTTAGAAATTGCACTTTTGCAAACTTGTATTTAAGGAATGAATTCAATATTTATTTATTTTATACGATATAAAATGGTTTGTGGCAGTTTACGCTTTATAAACCGCGAAGCGGTTTATAAAAAAGCGTAAACTGTTTCAAACCATTTTATATCGTATAAAACTAATAAATATTGAATTCATTGCTTATAATTCAATTATTTTTACTCTCCGTTGTAGATAAAAACGGTCATTTGACCTTTAAAATGACGTAAAATTGTACAAAATTCAAACGTAACGTCAGGCGTATTAATTGATACGTTTTTGACGTTAGTCTTACTATGACGTAGGCAACATTCTTTATACGATATAAAATAATTTTTTAGCCAATCAGAAAGCGCGTTACAACCAGAATTAAATTATAATGATATATTTGAATGGATTTAATTGGGAAAAAATAAATTCAAAATTGGTTTTTCACGACAGAATCGAATTGACAGAATTTTCGCTATCTTATCCCCCCATCTTCTTTTGAATTGCGAACTGCTTTCTAGAACGCAGTTCACTATTCAATTGCAAAAAGGCCAAAATTTCAAAAACCAGAGAAGACCAGCTCACCAAATTTTCATGTGGCAGTGGTATACCACCAGTAAATGCCCCTGAAAATTTCGAGCCCCAAATATGAATTTTAAATTTTGAAAAATATTTCTCTACCTACTTTATTGAAATAGAACAATGCTTCCATCATGCTTGTGACTCCCGAATAAATTCAAGTAATAATCGAAATAAATGACTTTCACTCGTCACTTACACAAACATTAATTTACATAATGCTTTTCCAGATAAACAAAGGGTAATAATCAACAGGAAGGAGAGACAAAGGATGACAAAATCAAAGTCGGCTGTCGAGTGGTTGAAATATTACGCAACCAGCTTCGGGGAGAAATTACCAAACACTTGTCAGATACATTTGCCCCCATGTTCAACCAAATTACATGTGTATGAAAGGATGGTATCAGAATCTCAAGTGGAGTTTCCTGAACCTATTTCATATTCTCATTTCTTGAGATTGTGGAGGGAAGAGGCTTCATATATAGCCATTCCCAAGGTATACAGCATAGCATAACATAAACTCATATTAACTTCTCTAATCAAGATTACATGTACATGCAAACAATCTTTCATTAGATTGAAAAAGCTTTCTATTAAATGGAAAAGATAAAGATTTTTATATATAAAATACAATATACATGTATAAGTAGTGCCAGCAAAGAGACTGAAAATATCAAACGACCCAGAAAGACAAAAATATCAATAGTTAAAAATGCTGTATATTATGTTTTAGCACAACAGATTTTCGAAATGCGACACATGTACTTTAATAAAGACCAAACTAGGAGAAACACGAGATCCTGCAAAGAGAGCAATTCTGATTGAGAAAAGAGAAAAACATCTTCGATTACAAAAGTAAGACGATCATCATTATCATACACGAACATTACACATGTAAATAAATGTATGATAAAAATTTCTTTCATAATTTCATTTTATATAATATTAAACTGTAATTATACTTTAGAAAAACAGAAGAAAAAAATAGCATTGCCATTAATTTTTAGCTCATCTGAGCTGAAAGCTCAAATGAGCTTTTCTGATCACATTTTGTCCGTCGTTTGTCTGTCTGCATGTCCGTCTTTAACCTTTTCACAATTTCAACATCTTCCTCAGGTAGGGTAAATTGAACGGGGGGTGGGGGGGTGGGGGGGGGGTGCAATTTGTTTACATAGGATTATATAGAGAAAAAACTTTTAAAATCTTTTAAAGTCAATAGCCTATAAAAGCTGTAACTTTAGTGAAAGCAATTTTAGATAGTGTAGAATCGAAGGGTTTATATACCCTAACTATAACTACACCCCCCCCCCCCCCACCCCCGGATTAGGATTTTGAAGATTTTGGGAAACTTCAAACTTAGGCTAGCGATGTGACCCATGAACCTCTTATTAAGTAAACATTTGAATGATAAATGTGTACTTTGTATTTCAGCATGGAAAGACAAAAATATTACAAGCACCAGACCAAAGCAAAGATCCATTCATCTAAGTATCTTTCCATCATAATTGATGGAATGGATCAGAGCAAAACACAAATTCCACACTTTGTGCATGCCAGTAAATTTACCTCTAGCATGTGGAGGTTGCGTGTGCACTTGGTTGGTGTTATATTACATGGGATAGGTGTATATGGCTTTTTCGATCTATTTGAATACAGCCACTCAACCAATCTAACATTATCTGTTCTTTTGAGCATATTTTATATGCTCAAAGAATCTCTACCTGATGTATTATACTTACAAATGGACAATTGCGCAAGGGAAAATAAAAACAGGTATTCATGATAAACACAATACGAATCATTAGTTAATGATATTAATTAATCTATCAAGATACCGATACATGTACTGCTAATTGAGATATATTAAAACAAAAGTGGTATTGTTCTATCACATGGCGATGGCTTTGTTAGAAATTGTAACATAGGAGGAAGGATAATTGCCATCTTTGGACATGTTGCTTCTGATCCCTTGTTTAGGAGAGAGAGGGTTTTCTATTGCAAAACAGTTACTAGTAGGAGCCTAATTGAAATGGCTACTGGTTTTACATCTACACAAATCTGATCTAGTAACCTTGATAATTAAATATTAAAATATATAGAAAATTTTAAACCAAAAACTTATCTTTTATAAACAGGTATGTGTTGGCTTTTATGGCCTACCTGGTAGAGAGGAAGATATTTAGGAAAGTGAAAATATCTTTTCTAATGGTGGGTCACACTCACGAGGATGTAGACCAGGTGTTCTCCAAGTAAGTACATAAAGTTAATATATACACGCTGAAATAGATTTTGCACGTTACCCCCATAGCTTCGTGTAGTATATTAAGGTAGTCTATCTATTAGAATCACGATTCATTTCTTGCAACTTTGATAACTTACTTCAAAACTCTTTAAAAAAGAGTTTCAAGTGCAGAAAGTTCATTTAATTGACATACTCCCAAGTTTGGTAATTGTCAGCTTCATAATAATTTTAAAATACAGATGAAATGTAGTTTAGATCGATGAAAACTGTTGAAGTCACCTCAGTTATGGGTGGACTACATTAACCAATAATTTACTTTGATAGATTTAGTCACTGGTTGATTCGCCATGCAGCGACCACCTTAGAAAAGTTGATGACGGGGTTTGAGAAATGCTTCTCCCCCAGACCAACCAGCATCCGAACTTCTGATGTGTACAACATTACAGAATGGCTGACCCCACACATTAATGCAATAAAGAATCACTCTCGACCCCATGTCTTTAAGATAACATCGGACGAGTCTGGCAAGGCTAGACTCTTTTGGAAAGAATGGTCCACGGACAAGGTGACAATTCATTAAATATGTCACTCTTAACGTTTTAACTGGGTGGGAGGTGGAGGGGTTTGGAAAATTAAAGATAAATAATATTAAATTTTGGGATTATCCATAATCCTTTTATTCCATAGAATATAAGACTTTTTCATAATTGTAATTTAACATGTTTTAGAAATGGAATGAGACTACCGAATACATCCTAAAATCTGATGTGGAGGGTGAACCTGACATCGTTGTCCCCTCCTTTGACGAAATACATGACAATATCGACAGACTTGAAAACGATGTTAAGACCAGTTTTAAGTATTTCGCAAAGGAGGAGGACAAGGAATGGTGGAATTGCTTTTTCCGAAATTATGATGCCCCCAATGGTAATTAGACTGCCAATTGCAATCAAAATTAAATAAGAATTAAAATTATGATTATTATTTTACAAGTGAACTTTTTGTTATTCTAGACACCAATCCATCATGGCCGTTAGAGGACCTTGTTGCAGAAAAACGAAGTAAGCTGAAATTTTACATTGATATTAGATATATTTAGTTTAAAGCTGTGCTGCAAATTAGATTTACACTTGTAATTGAAAACCTATTTTACTTGCCTTTTTTTATTTTCATTTGAAAAACAAATAAATTTCAAAACTGATCTTACATTACAGAGAAACACTCACATGCAAGTGAAGAAGAGTTAGGGGATCCATTCACATTTCATTTACAAGAAGAAACCCCCATACCGCCAGTAAGTTTATTTGTTAAGAACCTAATATTTATTTATTATTCATGATATTGCTAAAATTCATTTTAGATTTTTCTAAAAATAATGTTTTGTTAACATAGGTTGTTATCGGCAAAGGCAGTTCCGCTTCAAAACCCAGGGCTGTCAGTAATGACGACTTTGTCCTGGTGGACATACCGAAATATGCCGGCGAGTGGCCCCAGCTGTGTCAAGTAATCAATGTGGCTGGAGACCAATTCACAGTACATTGGTATAGAGGTTCAAGAACTACCGCCTGGACTCCATGCAAAAGAAGAATTCAAGGAACCCGAGGAAAGCAAGAGGCATGGACAGAGATAATTAATAAACAACAGATATGGTCCTCAGCTTTCAAACTTACACCTTCAGGACATATTCCCAAAAAGATAAGAGACGAACTAGAGTCGTATGAACATTATTAATACATGTTCATGTATCATTCGTAGTTGTATACATATTATTGTATATTAATATTTCATAAATATCATAAGTGTTTCTATCGTGCGTGGAAATGTGACCACTCCATGTACATATTATATTGTGTAGTAATGTTTCATAAATTATATCAGGAGTGTTTCTATCGGGGGCGGAAATGTGACCACTCCACGTGCATATTATATTGTGTAGTAATATTTCATAAATTATATCAGGAGTGTTTCTATCGTGCGTGGAAATGTGACCACTCCACGTGCATATTATATTGTGCAGTAATGTTTCATAAATTATATCAGGAGTGTTTCTATCGGGGGCGGAAATGTGGCCGCTCCATGTGCATATTATATTGTGTAGTAATGTTTTATAAATTATATCAGGTGTGTTTCTAACGTGCGTGGAAATGTGACCACTCCACGTGCATATTATATTGTGTAGTAATGTTTCATAAATTATATCAGGAGTGTTTCTATCGGGGGCGGAAATGTGACCACTCCATGTGCATATTATATTGTGTAGTAATGTTTCATAAATTATATCAGGTGTGTTTCTATCGTGCGTGGAAATGTGACCACTCTACGTGCATATTATATTGTGTAGTAATGTTTCATAAATTATATCAGGAGTGTTTCTATCGGGGGCGGAAATGTGACCACTCCACGTGCATATTATATTGTGTAGTAATGTTTCATAAATTATATCAGGTGTGTTTCTATCGTGCGTGGAAATGTGACCACTCCACGTGCATATTATATTGTGTAGTAATGTTTCATAAATTATATCAGGAGTGTTTCTATCGGGGGCGGAAATGTGACCACTCCACGTGCATATTATATTGTGTAGTAATATTTCATAAATTATATCAGGAGTGTTTCTATCGTGCGTGGAAATGTGACCACTCCACGTGCATATTAATTGCGTAGTAATGTTTCATAAATTACATCAGGAGTGTTTCTATCGGGGGGGGGGGGGATTTTATCACTTCATGTACTGTTTGTAATATTGTGTAGTAATATTTCATAAATTATATCAGGAGTGTTTCTATCGATGGCGGAAATGTGGCCGCTCCATGTACATATTATATTGTGTAGTAATGTTTCATAAATTATACCAGGAATGTTTCTTTTGGGGGCGGAAATGTGACCACTCCATGTACATATTACATTGTGTAGTAATATTTCATCAATTTGTAAAACTCTGGTGAAAGCACTCTAATTCAAATCCATTTTTATATTATTAATATTCATTTAATTTATTGTGTACTAGTTTCATAAGTAGGTGTAGGTCTTCTCTTTCTAAATCAAAATTGAAATCATTTGATTATGTTGTTTACTAATTTCATAGATGTATGTGGAGTGTTTCAATCGGGGGCGGAAATGTGGCCGCTCCATGTACATTGTGTGTGTTTGTGTGTGTGTGTTTGTATGTAAGTATGTATGTATGTATGTTTGTACCTTGTATTAAATACAGACGATTATATGAAAATGTACACAGGTTGTTTTTTAACATTATTCTTTAAATAGCAACTGCCATAATCCTTGTTCATTTTTGGCGAACTTGCATCACGGGTTCGGGACGAGTCATGCGTACCAAGATAAGACCGCGGAACATTAACTGGCAAGATTGGAAGTATAAAGCTTACATCAATTTCACCTGTAACAGTCAAAACATTTTAAATAAGCAGTGACAAATTGACGCGGACGTCTGAGAAAACATTGAATTGAAACTGTAATAAAGAACAGAATGGTGTTAACTCCAATACATAATTTTTTTGAAACTTCAGATACATGTATCTGTGCAATGTTGGTGAATTTTCTTAAATCTTAATGTTCCGCGGTCTTATGTCTCAGATTTATATTAAGTAAGGAGGGAGGGTTAATATAAATTTATAGCTTACCAGGAGGGGAGTTAATGTGAAGTTAATAAGTTAGATTTCAAACACCCCGACATCCCCTTCTATATTGTCAACATCATCAGGGGAGAGGGGGGAGGGGGGTCCAGTCCCTCCCCCCTGCAAACTCAAATTTCTTTATATTTGTATTATAAAATTACAAAAAGTAAGCCTCAGCCCCCCCCCCCCCCTTCCCCTGGAAAACTTAAATATCCCTGGGACATCCGCCCCCCCCCCCCCCTCCCCCGGAAAAAAATTCTGAATCAACGCATGTACATTTACCTGGACAAAATCCCCCCCCCCCAAACTTTTTCTCGCAGCAAACATTTTTCTTAAAAAAATCATATAAATAAGTTAATGTAAGAAATGGTGTTATATAAAGTTTTATTACACACATAGTAATAAATACAGGTTTTTTGCACATGTGACACCGATGGCATCACAAAATCCGTATCGGCCTCCGAGGCTGATACAGGTTATCAGCCCTCCAGGGCTGATACGGATCCGTATCACACCCCTTGCGGAACTCCTCTGCCTTTTTTTTTTGCATGATTACAAATGAAAAATAAAGCTTCATGTTTGTTATAACAAGAAGAATTGATATTTTTATTAAATACATGTACATGTCCAGACTATTTTCAAATAATATGAATAATCAATTTGTTCAAGTTGATGGTTTAAAAAAAAAATTATTACTATAAGTATGTTATAAATATAATAATAGATACCCTTTTCCATATCACAGCGTGTTTCAGCCCTCGACCAATATCATCCCTCGGGCTGATATACGCTGTGATATGGAAAATGGTATGTAATATTCTCTATATAAAATACTCTAATGCCATCCAAGAAATGCTCAAATATGACGTCATAATAACAACGTTGCGTCATTTTCATCTGTCGTTTGTAACGCAAAAATGGCAAACTGGGGAATACTGAAAGAGAATGAAAATCTCTATATCATTATTAATGGAATGCGAGCGAGAAATATCAAGAATGGAGAAGAACATGGACCGATCGAGCACATTGACCATGGAAGAAATTCAGATGAGTTGTGGGTAAGAAATATTTACCAATTTTCATATTGAACAATTCAGTATACTATACAGTATATATATGTACTGTATGTACCATAGATCAGCGATAAACTCGCCCATATCTTAAATTGGAGAGCAAAAGTGGCAAAAATATAACGAAGGGGGGGGGGGGTATTTCCCTGCAAAGAGTACTAATTTTAATATTATCTTGTAAAAAAAAACTTTATATAGTTAAAAAATATGCTTCAACAAAATTATAGTTAAACATCCCCTCTTATTTAGAAATTCATTTGCCCACCCGTGATAATCATTTGTGCTGCATACCATTCTATATCATATATATATTCAATAGATACACTTTCGCGATGAGGAAGCAGGTAAAAGAATAAACAGAAAGATGTTCAAGCCCTTCCAAGGACAATTTCTGGAGCTGGAAAATGCTTTGTCAAATGCAGCTTTTATTGACCTTCTCCGGGAGCATGGGATAACAAAGAAGAGAAAAAATGTCAGCACTAAAAGTCGACAAAGTGAAAGCCAGAGAGTTGTTACTCCGTCAGTTGACAACATTGAGGGACCAAGGCAAACAGTCCCTATGAGAGAGTTTAAAAACTCACTAGAAAAAAAAATTGGTAAGGAGAGTGGCTGGCGTTTTTTAAGATAATAGAATCTAAATGGCAAATTTCCTCGAGCGACAGAAACAATCAATTCCGCAAATATTTTTTAAAACAAAGTTTCTCTCATTGTCGTTTAGGCTAAAACTAGCCCAATAAAGGGTGTATTAGAGAGCGTTAACTGTCCCAAACTGTCCCAAACCATTTCACATAATATAAAAGTAATAAATATTGAATTTACTCTCTAAGCATTATAATTTGGAATTTTAGAACAGCTTTATTTTCAAGGTGAAAGAAATGTCGTCCATTTTTTTTAAATGTTCTTGTTTTTGTAGGAACTTTCAACGTGAAAATTGACAATTTACAAGAAGCGCCTGAAGACTTCAGGTATTCTTTTATACAAAAATGTTAGGGATAAAAACAATTTCTAAAATTACATTTATAATTATAAAATCATATTAAAATCCATTGTTTTTGTTAGATGTAGAGCTATTGACCAGGACTGGGTTGCAGAAATCAAGTCCAGCATACGACAGGCTCCGGGAGAACTTGTAACGAAGGTTCCTGTCATGATTCCCCTAAATGTTGTAAGTAAATATACATCTACTTAGTTCTCTAAAATATCTCTCTCTCTCTCTCTCTCTCTCTCTCTCTCTCTCTCTCTCTTTTATATTAATATGACCTTTCGTTAATTTTCATAAAGGCGACAGATCCTTACCAGTTTCAAGAGAGCATGTTAGATGGTGTATTATATCTGATAGGAGGGAACCACGTAGTGAAGGCATGCAAAGAACTGTTAGAAGAGGAGAAGGAAAACGAGGAATTCAGAAGTTACAGGTATATATGTGAGGAGATTGTCACTGAAAATCTCACACATTGATATTTTTAAAGAACCACTACAATTTAAAGATCTCTTTTCAGTAACATTTCAGCAGATGTTTTTCTGGGTCTATCACCAGAGCAGGCCAAAATGATCGGAAATCACCACAACAGAAAAACAACAACAAAAAAAGTGCTTTTCCAGGTATAACATTGTGGATAAAATCAAGATAATAAAGCTAATTGGTTACATTTCATAACTTAACGACTTTTTTCTTCTAACCCCACCCTGGCTTAAAGTTAAAGGAACATAGCTGGGCTTCATTAGGCTTAATGTATTAAATGACATAGTTTCATATCCAATAATTTTAATTCTAATAATCTTAATCATATTAAACTAAATTTGACACATTGTTAGTTTAAAAAGATCAATCCCATCTTCCGTAGTAAAGGGTTTCTGATCCGCACCGATATCCTTTGGAATTTATAATTTAAAAATTTTATTTTCTAATTAGCGTTTACGAAATGTACTTGGCAATCTAGATGAAAGGGTGTTTATGATTTCCTTTAAGGACCAGGTGCTTCAAGCGAGGGAAATATATTTAAAACATAGGGAAGAAGGAGAGGATGCGTGGAAAGAGACAGCTACCATCATACTTGGCAATCTACATGAAAGGGTATTTCTCATTAGAAATTATTGATCAAAATTTTTAAAAAACATCTCATTAAGGTTATTTTCTAAGGTGATAGAGACTCTTCACTGAATGCAGAAAATGTCCTTTGTTTCAAAATTTCTGCATTTTGGATATGAACTCCAAGCGGCGAATGGGTTAGAGCAACAACAAAAAACCTCAACAATTATACCGTCCATTGAGTTTCTTAGAGATCGTGAAATGGAATTTGAAGAAAGTTTAAGAAGTGATAGAAAATAAAAATTATCCCGTTAGCCTTGCTCACAAGGGATTTCTAATTATGATTACGATTGTTATTCATATGCTTATCAATAAAATCAATGAATAAAATCCATCATGTGTGTGTACACTTTATCCGTAGACTTACACAAAGAAGAGCCTATCATTGGTTCTGAGCGTAGCCTCTCATGAAGAAGACGTTTTCTTTCAAATTGAAAGATTGTTTGAACTGTGGAATTCCCGAAATTCTATGAAGGACTTTCCTCAACAGGTACCAATCTACTGTACTTGACATGTTTACAAAATGTCAAATATATTATTTTTATAATTAAGCCAGTGTACCAAAGTCATGCAAATTTTGAAGCATTTTTTTTCTTAATCACGAAATTGAAAACGGTAATTCACTTAACTCCTAAGCTCAACGTGTCAACGTATAATGTTTATTTCAATTTAATATATAATAAGACCGCGGAACATTAACTGGCAAAATTGGAAATACACAGCTTACGTCAATTTAACTTTATTTGATATGGACGGGAACAAATTGACGCGGACGTCTGAGAAAACATTGGATTGAAACTATAGCTGTAGGAAGTGAATCTTAAGTGACAAGACGAGCATAAAAACATCATACACATCTAAAAGTGTGTCTAACAACAAAATTCTAAATACAAAAGTGCAAAATTTTCCTGAAAACGTATAGAACAGAATGGTCTTGAATAACAAATGATCAAGGTGACTACCCGTAATAAAGGGAGTGACTGTGTGACTGACTAATTAAAGAAGTGACAGTGAATGACTAATCAATAAACTTAATGACTTATAAACTGAATGACTGGATGACTAACTAATTAACGGAGTGACTGGATGACTAACTGATCAAAAACATTATATCTCCAGCAACAAGCTGGTTTGTATAAAAGATCGATATAAATGGATTGCATTCGCAAGATTAAAAGATTATAGTTATGCATCTGGTTTTATTTTTAGATTTTCAAAAACATCCCATGCGTCGAGGGGCCCAAAATATGCCAGTATTTAAGGCGCGTGGAACAATTGAAGGACATAAAGACGGTGGCAGAGGAGATCTCAAAGGACAGAAAGAAAAGAATACTGGAACAGGTCTTTACAAGCAGGACTGGCTGCCAAACATGGGAGGAGGCTTCAGAGAGATATGCCCTCCATGCAGAAAAAATGGAAGAATTCTTGGGTAAAGCTTCAAAAAATTTATGTTTTCTAAACATAATACATTACAAATTACTTGTAAAATAATCAGTGTTGAAATAAGAATCAATATTAACATAATCTATTTAAGTTCATCACATATCTAAAAACTTGTAATTTTTCATTTAAAGATTCCATCAAAGTCAGCCAGAGACTAATTCCCACTGATTTCATAAACTTTTGCGATGAGGCAGTCCGGCAAGAGGTACCGGTAGACCTTAACACAGTTGTTACCGTCAATGTTTCCGTAGAGCTGAACGAAAAACAGAGAGAGTATTTAGATCAGGAAAAGAGAAAATTTGAAATGAAAATATGTAAAGGTCTTAAAAAACTAAAAACTGCTGCTGAGGAATAATAAAGTATATCATCGAACTCACCCATTATATGTCTGTTCTTAATTTGTATCAAGTTATTACTGACGGGATTTTATTTATATTTTAGAATAGAAGCAGCCAGAGAGAGAGAGAGAGAGAGAGAGAGAGAGAGAGAGAGAGACCCATGGCTTGAGACAATGGACTTTAAATTTCTTTTGTTTGAAGTGCAATATAATAATAGAATAAAGGGTTAACTGTCCCAAGTAATCTGATATCACATTTATGAAGCCATGGGCATTCCTTAAATAGATAGATATTTGAAATAAATTTCTTATGACCTTATCAATGTCTTATCTCAGCCATGTTTGAGTGATCAACGATGAAATAGACATGTACAGGCCTACGTCACATTGCTGTTTGACACAACTACCAAAAGTCCAAGCTCTTGTTAAAATGGTTCTAATATATGTGTTTTATTATTTATGTGATGCATGTTACAGAGGTATTTTTTTATTACAAGAAGGAAAGGGGCGCGAGTGAGTAAGCGTATTGCTTAAGAACAATCCATTTTGTTTGCTGAGTAATGATTCATGAAAGATATAAACAAGGTATCGGGTACATATAACAAATAATTATTTATTTTCATTTTATATTACATCAAGATATCACAAACTCAAAATCTCTCTCTCTCTCTCTCTCTCTCTCTCTCTCTCTCTCTCTCTCTCTCTCTCAAATTGTCTGTCCTCGGCGTGGGTGTTGTGAGGGCGGCTAGCCTTTGATGCTGGCAGATCGGCTGGCAACTATGCGTGGGTGTTGTGAGGGCGGCTAGCCTTTGATGCTGGCAGATCGGCTGGCAACTCGTGCGTGGGTGTTGTGACGGCGGCTAGCCTTTGATGCTGGCAGATCGTCTAGCTACTGTATTTAGCAAGCTGCTGACGTAACAGACGCAGTACTCTACTTTTTTTTCATCCAATCATAAAAAACAGTAAAGACCATGTGCAATTTTGATAACGCCTATCAAAATTGCAAAACTGCATTCATGGAGAGAAGACCGAGTACAGTTTGAGTGAGCATGACTGAAATGTTTTGACTGCAACAAGTGAAATTGACGTACGCTGTATATTTCCAATATTCCGCGGTCTTATTAGTTAATTGTTGAACAATACATGCATATTAACGAGAAAAACCCCTACAAACCCCCCCCCCCCCCCCCCCCAAATAAATCTACAATCAAATCCTGCAACAGTTCAAAATATGAATCTAACAACAGACACAATTAATGTGACGCGCCAAGATATGGCGTTGAAAGGTTATACTTGTGACCTTTTTTTTTTGTTTGCAAAAATTATCGAAGATTTTAATGTTTAAACACCAACAGCGGAAAAACGAACAGACAAAATTAATGTGACGCACCAAGCAAAAATTGCTTTGAAATGGCAAATCTGATCCTTCAATTATGACCAATCTGTTAAAAGATGCTTCTATTGTACTTGTTTCTTGGCTCACAACGAATGATGAAACTTTTAAATTGGCTAATTTAAATTGTTAATGATTTTGGAACATTACAACGTAACATGGGCGATCCAGACGTTTTGCCCGGGGGAGGGGGGGGGTATCCGAGGGGTATCTATATTTGTAAAGTCTTAGTAATTTTACTATCTAATTTTCAGAAATTTGAAATTTCCGTTACAACACTATATATATATATATATATATATATATATATATATCTATATATGAATAACATGTGCTTTTATCGCGTTTTGTACACATGTACTTGTATTATTTACCTTATCAAGAAATTCATTATGATCATTCATAAAGGTGGGGATGCGAGTAATTTGACTCAGGTCGTCCATCCGATTTTTTTCAGACCGGAAGCTATTGTTTGAATCAAGCAACATTTATTCTAAAAATGCGTTTGTTATGCATGATAGAATTATTTTTTGAATATAATAAAACTTAGTTCAATCAAGACTTCCAACATTTCAAATAGATTCGATAGCACTAGCTAGAACCCCCAGTGTCCATAGTGCTTGGATTAGCTGGTTAGTGACCCATACGCATATGCACAAAGGCGCACACCATGCAGTTATGTTACAAAGCTAGCTAGCATACTACATAGGGTGTTTAAGGATCAGAGGGTGCATATACTACATAATCACAAGCCGTGCATTAGTAAATTGCAATGAGAGAGAGAGAGAGAGAGAGAGTGGAGAGAGAGAGAGAGAGAGAGAGAGGCGTCGGAAACAAAAAAAAAATGAAAAAGGGGGTTAGCCCCCAATTTTCATTCATTTCAATTAAAATTATATGTACACAATATATTTTTCTTAAGTATATTTCCATTTTTTATTTGCTTCCGACGTCCAAATGAAATATCATTATACTTATATTAAGGGGAAATGAAATGAAGGTGTTTATAACAGGCACGTAGCATCTGGAGGGGGGGGGGGGTGTGGTGCCCCCCTCCCCCCACTTTTTCACGCAGCAACTAATTTTTCAAAATTTACATATAAAAAAAAAATTATCACGGAGTTGGCCCCCCACTTTTTTGGGAGCATGTAAAAAATTAATATGAAAATAAATTAGGTATAAACTACGCCAACCCCCTCCCCCCCCCCCCCTCCTCCGGATTAGGATTTTGAAGATTTTGGGAAAGTCATAATTTTTTTTTTTGCTTGTCAAGATTTTTTGGATGAGCCTGCCCCCCCCCTTCCCCCACTTTCAGAAACGATGCTACGTGCCTGTATAAGCAGGGATATACTTTTGCTGTATATAGAGTTACACAACAGCATCATGATTACATGTAGATATTGCATGTGAAAGCATTACACACGTACATGCATTATTTGAGCAGGAAGCTTGCGTTTGTGAAATAATGTTGAATAAAAAAAAAATTGCGTGTGCAGAGAAACCGAGTAGATCTATATTCTATATAATGAACACATTATAAAATCATCATCAAATTGTACTTTTCCTCTATCTCCGAGGACAATACGTGTTATATTTCATTGATCTCTGATCTCTGATCTCTGAATCACTGATCACTGAATATAAAACAAGGTTGTGAAAAATGACGTCACAGCGGCTTTATAACTCTCCACTTGCACACTAAAAATGCATCTCTTAGCTGGAGCTGAAACACGGGTGCGGATCATGGATCTTCAAACTTCGAAGTCCGATTTCTCTATTTTCTACTTTCCAGTTTGATTTCCTCTTGTGATATTTGATTGTGTGGATAAAATGAAACTTTTTACAACAAATTAAAAGTACGTGTATTAAATAATAAAGACTATATGCCTTATATTACTTACAAGGCGCAAAGTTTGCTTTAGATTTAGAAAGTTCGGGAAAACAATGTACCTGTGACGTGGTACTTTACAACGTGACGTCGATGAGTGGTAGTCTGCATGAGGAAGGAGGTGCTGTAAGTTTTAGTCAGTGTTTACATCGTAGGGTTTGTCTAGTCATTTTGCGATTTAAAAACGTTGTTACGATTGTGAAAACATGAGAGAGATTATGTGTTAGAGATTATCTTGATTTGCAATTCGTCTGCTCACAGAACTCCGTAAAACATCGATGGATTTGGCATTGAAGACCGAGGCAGGATCTGGATGTAATATGCTATTGCATTTACGTGTGTGTGGCAGTTCAAATGCTTCTATATCATGTCAGTTACCGTAAAATTCATTCGTACAACGCGAGAATTTACTGACATTAGAGATGGAGATTTACAGTTTTTTGGGGGATTTATTATAAATCTAAACAAGAAAATCGGCGCATGCTCAAAGGGGTTAGTCGCCGCCGAGCGGCAACTAACCCCTTTGGGCATGCGCCAACTAACCAAGCAAAATTCTCATCTAATCCAGAGTACACCGCCAACAGTATTGTTTACACAAACAAAATAAAAAATGAAACAAACATATGAAATAAACAAATAAAATAAAATAAAATAATCATATACATTATCTGAGAGGGAGGATACATACATGTAGTACAAATAAACAAAATGTTTACTGCTACTATACTGCATTAGACTTAGAATGAAGAAAACTAAGCTACATTTTTTCCTTATTGAGCTTTACAAACATCTCAAGGGACTTAGTTGCTCGATTTTTTTTATTCTTTAAATTTCGAGTTAAATAATTATTCCGAGTTGAAATAATACCCTGTTTATATACTAATGATGATAGACCAGTTTTCTAAATGGATAGAAATTGCAGCTTTACCAGACCAAACAGCGTTGTCTGTTGCTCACAAGTTTCTTATCCACTTTGTCGTCACTTTTGGGTGTCCCTTGGAAGTGCATACTGACCAAGGTCGCAATTTTGATAGCAACTTGTTTCGAGCTCTATGTGATGAGTTACAGATAGCCAAGACCAGAACTACCCCATACCATCCATCATCAAATGGACAAGTGGAGAGATATAATACAACAGTCCTCCAGATGATTAGATGTTATATTGAGAAGGACAAGAGAAATTGGGATAAAGATTTACCGCTTCTGGCGATGGCTTTGCATTCCACTGTGCACCGACAAACTGGATACACACCTAACAGACTAATGCTTGGACGAGAAGTGATACAACCAGTACACCTAATAACCAATAACATACCAGGACACTTGTCACCACAGACTGCAGATGAATGGATTGCTGATCTGAGCCTTCGACTTGCTGAAGCGCATGCTTGTGCCCGCCAGAATCTGAAACAGACCCAGCATAGACAGAAGCGTGACTATGACTTGCGAGTCGTGGAACATCATTATAGTGAGGGATATCTGGTGTACAAATTAGACTCCACCACCAAAGTTGGCCAGTCCCAGAAGCTAAGGGCACCCTGGACTGGGCCATACTTAGTTGTTGCCTGTAGACCCCCGATATACACTATAAGGGACAGAAAAAAAGAGCACATTATTCATCATGACAAATTAAAGATGTGCCAGGATCGGGAAATTCCAGTGTGGCTTCGCAGGCTGCGGCATCAATATTTCCAGACAGATGACTCCTCTGGTAGTCAGTATTTTCCAGAAGACCATGAAGGTTCCTCTTTGCCAGATCCCGAGGTTGATACAAGCAACAGGGAATTGGAATTACAATCTGGCAGCGTTGATAACAGTCAGCCATCTGCTGGACAGTCTGACAGTATTTCTCATCAGACCAGGGCAGGTCGACCAGTCCGGCCTCCGAACAAATACAAAGATTTCTGTTAAATGAAAACCCCCTAGAATTTTGTTTAGTGTATATAGAACAAGGGTTATTAGGATATGTAAGGACAGGGTGTCTCTTGTATCATTTTGTGTATATGTTTTCTTAAAAGAGGAAATTTATGTATGCATACTTTAACTGATTTTACATTCATTTATAGCTGTTATATTTTGCCATTTTTATAAATTCATTTTACAGGATGCATTCTGATGGGGAATTAGATGAGAGCAAGTTTGTCCCAGACTATAACGAGGAGTTAACACCATCCCAGAGCAGCCATGGTGAGCCCGCATCAACGAACACGAGCAGCCTCTGCTCGATGGATCTGATGATTCTGGATGAGGTTCGTTGCTCATCAGATGAGGTAGAGGATCCCAAAGAACCCGTGCACCAGCTTTGTGCCGACCAGACGAAGGAAGCTGTGTTAGATAAACCCTTGCCAACTAGACAGGAGGGAGCTGCCTACAACTGCCCTCTGTGTCAGATAAGCCTTAGTGGTCATGTCAAGCGTCATGTCTTCAGGGTCCATCTCCCACCGTTCTGGGGCGGCAATTGTAACCAATGTGACTCTGGTGCTTCTCATACGCTCTCTCTAGTGGGGCAAATGGGAGACCAGCATTTTCACAATTGGTGTGAATTGGTTAATGGGTCGTTGCATCTCCTGGGAAAGTGGGTAGGAGTAGACACTCTAGAGCAGTTGCTAAATTTTGTTGTTGCACATAAATTATACCCAACAGTTGGGCACTTCACTGACACCGAAATTAGACTAATGTCATTTTATGCAAGGCATTACAGCAACCATGTTCCCAGCCAGTTTCAAACTTCACCGCCCAATCACGTGATTTGCATCACCCATTGGCAGGTGCTTTGTACTGTCCTTCGACAGCTGTCTCCAGAGAAGCACAATTTATTCCGGACTTCGAGACAGTCTCGTGGTGGCTTGAACAATTTTGCAGTAGTGGTCGATTCCCATTTTCACCTTGACCAGATGTTTGCAAGGGGAATCATCTCGGAGTGTTCGGAGGTTTTTTCATCCCCAGCTAAACTGGGCCAGTTTCAGCTGATGTATGCCGTGGCCAATTATGTGTTTCCCAAACACTGGTCACTGTGGGAGAGTCAAGTCAGCAAGAACAAGCAGGTTCGTGTAACCTTTGGAATACACCCCCATCTTTCCAGCCGAACATCGCTTGATATGTTGTCAGAGCTCCGAAGACTTGTAGCCCTACCAGAATGCATAGCAGTTGGAGAGATTGGAATTGACATGACCACTACTTGTGATTGTCAGCACCCGTGTTCCCGGCCAGCGTGTAGGAAGACATTACTCCATAGCCAAATGGACCTTCTCTCCGAGTTGTTGGTGCACGTGTTGGCCATGGAGACCAACAAGGCTGTTGTGTTATATTGCAGGGACTCCGGGACTGGAGAGGCGGCTAAACATGTGCTACAAGCAATCAGGATGTTGGACATGGAGGGACATCTGTTCCATCGCCACTGTTTCACCGGCTCAGTTTCTGACGCAGAGGAATGGATGGAGAGTTTGCCGTCTGTACTGTTTGGGATTTCTCCTAAAATCTACACAGACAGGTCAGTTCAGAATGCTGCTCGGTTCATCCCTCTTGAACGAATGATATTGGAGACAGATAGCTCATACCTAGCCGCAAGTCCAGCGGAGACAGATGATGTTGCTCGTGAAGTGGCAAAGCTGAAGGCCCTGTCCATCGAGGATGTTCTCAGGTCTACTTCCATGAATGCGGCCCGCCTTTACGAACATTAATTGTTTTCTCTTTTTTTTCGTTTTTTTTTTAATCACTATTTCCCTGTGCAGACTATAACTTTTCAGAAATGAAGAAATGTAAATGTGTTTTGCAAATGTTTTATATGCATTTCATTTTGTAATTTGTTTATCTTTAGGAATCGTCAATATTTCTGTTTATATGTCAATCAAATTTATGCATTTGTTTTCACGGAGGGGAGGAGTGTGGTACAAGTACCCTCTCTATTATCTTACTATTCATCGGGTTCGGGGTGCTATTTATACAGATAGATATACAGACCCTGACCACATGTACATGGAACAGACCAGACTCCTCTCCGAAGTCTTAGTTTGACCTGTGTATTCTAAGGTTTGTGTATACTTGCATATACATGCCAATAAATATTGACAGTATTCACTCGTCTCACGACACTATCATCATTACTGTCAGAAATGTTGTCTGGACTGTCTTCTGAAGAGCTAGAGATGTCATCAGAATCACTGTAATTGTGTTTGGATCCTCGGTAACCTCGGTACAGATTTGGTTTTCTGCTTTTTCTGAGGCGTGGATCGAATGTCGGTTCCATTACTTACAAATGTATTTTATCATTCATTGTTTCTAAAAGGACTAAGTGCGGTTTTATGCAATGTTTGCCCCCCAAAATCAAATATTTAGAAAGAGCTTTAAAATAAGGTGAAAGATATTTAAAATCATATTGAAAATAAAGGTGTAAAAGGTTATCACCACAGTGACGTCATAATGTAGAAATGACGTCATGAATATTGCATTATTTTGATAAATTGATAGTTTGTAGCAAAATATGGGTGTTTTCCGATAGTTTTTCGACTGGGAAACATCGAGCGCAGGCTTGCTTAAGTACCATTTTGAGTATAATATGTATAACTATCTGAAGAAAAACATATGTTAAAATCGCACATGAGCAGACCTGCGCTCTATACTTCCGAATGAAAAAATAAAGAGCAAAAATGAAAATATCTTCTTTTGTTTGCAAATTTGTGGAAATTAGGTCATTTTAGTGACGTCATAGATAAACAGCGAGTGAGCAGTGATGACTAAAATCAAGATTAAAGTTATAGGCATCTTCTTTACAATGATTTGTGAAGATTTCATTTTTATGCGATACTATTTAAAAATTGGTTGAAATCGGGGGCAGATATTTGACCATACCGCACATAGTCCTTTGACTCATGGTCTGAAGAACATCCTTGACATTTGTCACTTCATTTGTATCATTTTGATTTCTATCTCTTTGGCTCATAACTCCATCATGTACTGGTACATAGTTTCTACAAGGTGAATAGTTCATAGATCTTCTTGGAGGCAGAGATGCTGGTAAGGGAAATCTCTTCTCTTCGTATCCCACATCTGATTGACATACTGGTTCAATATGTTGAGTAAACGTATAATGCTGTCTAAATGGAGTATCATCGCCTCTATCAAGACACTGATGTCCATTATCTCCAATGGATTACAGTGTCTCTGAAGAACTGGGTTGTTGTTTGCTTCAATATCGGATATGCATTTATGTACAGTTTCAAGACCGGTTATCTGACCGTTTGTACTGTTGACAGTGTCAGGCATAGTTAGCATACTATTTCCTTTTCTGTTGCAAGAGAGATTTATAGTGTCAAGATCGGTTATCTGACCGTTTCTTTTACTGTTGCCAGGAATGAAAGTGACAGTTTCGAAGTCGGTTAAATGACCATCCTTCTGACTGTTATTTAAGAGTTGTGTACTACCATGTTCAGTTAAAGTACTGGAGGTAGTTGTAGTCCTATCCTGACCTACATTTACAGACTGTTTAGAAACAGATTTTTCAGACAGGGTCCCCTCATCACACTCTTTCTCTCTTTTTCTATTTTTCCTCATGTTTATTGTAGAACACTTCTTAGTACAAATTTTTCAGTAGGCTTCAGTACAACATGAACTAACAAAACGAAATGTGTAAACATATGTCACTACACACAACACCTTTAAAAAAAAAAAAGTCTTACAATATTGAAAAAGAAAAGTTCGTATCACAGGATATCCCTAAAAATAAACAGGATATCCCGCCGTTGATGCCAAAAATGCTCACGGGTAGCTGTAATTTATCGCTAACCTATTAAGCTTCAATGTAGCGCAACAGCATTGTAAGATATTTAAAATTACGCAAAAATTTATAAACAAAGTCAATACCAGTCGGATCTGTGCAGAACTCCAGAATTCATTCAATTAAATAATTAAGATTTATTCAAGATGATAATATTAAATTTATTCAATAACACAACATATGTAATACTATAATTATAATTACACTCTCACACTCATTCATACCTTAATTACACATATAATTAATAAATTAGAAATCATTAATGTATCACCAGAACCTTTATATAAAAACCTCTCAAAAATATAAGGGTGGGCAAAGGGGAATAACTTTTATTAAATAATCCCGTTATGTGACGTTCATGGTTGGTTCAATTGGAAGGCATGTAACTTTACATAAACTTCCTAAAGAAGTGTACACAAGACCGAGCCGAAACTTGCCTCAAAAACAGAAAAAGGTACTCGTAAGAAGGGATCCACACAAGAGAATATGCAGGGACCCAGAACGCACAGACAGTTCGATTAATACTACAGACAAAGCAGGGATATTGAAACACCATTCGTGAGTACTACACTGTATATGTAGCATTCAGTTGCTATCTAATACTGTGAAAAAATAATGGATTCATAGATTGACAACCATAATCATTATGATGTATGAGAAACATAAACACATATTTGTTTATATGAAGTGGTTATCAGGTTATCGGCAACTATTTAAGTTAATAGTATGGGGCTCATGCACCACCCTCTTCCCTTCTTAATTTATTAATTACAGTGAGTTATTTTACATTTAGAAGAATGTTTACTGTATCATAATACCCCCTGGGTGGTTTTTTTTTTGATTGGACATATATTGTGATTTTTTTTAGCTAACCCAGTTAATGGACTGAACTGCTGAAATTGTTTTATATTAAATTTGTAGGTACTCTGCTAGTGAATTGGTTGATTTGACAGCACATGAAGAACCCAGTGGATCAGGAAATATGTCCAAAGAGACCCAAATCTGTTCACAGTCCTTAGTTTCTGTTGGAATAGATACCAACCTACCGGAGATAATGATTGAGTCCATCCAACATTCTAATGAGTTGATGATGTTTTTTGATGATGTTTTACACAGGAATGACTGACAGTGATACTTTTTTCGCTGTATTTAATTCGCTAATGGAACAAGGAGCAGACAAGCTGTCAACAGAGGTTTTGGGAACAATGAATAACAATAAATTAGGTCGTAAAAGAAAACTGAGAAGGATAGATGAATTTTTGTTAGTGATGATGAGACTTAGATTAGGATTATTGTTGAAAGATCTTGAATTCCGTTTTAAACTGTCTTCAAGTGCTGTGTCAAAAATTTTCAATTCCTGGATACTTTTTATGTATGAGTGCATGCAATCTCTTGTTTTTTTGCAGGAGCTTGAAGTTTTGAAGCTACATGTTCCTAAATGTTTCACAAATTTTTCAGACACACGTGTAGTTTTAGACTGCACTTAGATTTTCATCCAAAGTCCATCTTCTTTAGAAAACAAGTCCCTGACTTTTTCTAATTACAAATCACACAACACATTCAAAGCATTGGTTGGAGTTAGTATGACAGGGGTTGTAGTTTTTATTTCAAAACTCTGGCCAGGATCAGCGTCTGATGTTGAAATTACTAGAAATTCTGGTATGATACATTTTCTTAAGAAAGGAGATGCAGTCATGGTTGACGAAGGTTTTATTCATATAGCTAATGATTTGAAATGTAAAGGTGTTAAACTTTATTGTCCGCTTTTTAAATCAGAACAGTGAAGTAGAAACTACTCGTAGAATAGCTTCTGCAAGAATTCATGTAGAACGCAAGATGGAACAGATAAAGAATTTCAGAATTTTACAGGGTATTATGCCTTTAGCAATATGTGACTTTGCTGACCAAATATTCTTTGTGTATGCTGCTCTTACCAACCTTCTACCACCCCTTGTGTCTGAATAAATTACTGGTACTTTCTATTTGAACATGAAATGTTTTATAAAAAAATCAAATGAATTGTTTTACTTTGATTTTATTTCTTAATCTTACTTTAATATGATCAGTATCACATGTGTATATTTTACATATACCGGTACATGTACCCATTTACCTGGTGTATGATACATGTTTATTCATTCATGCACCAGTACGTTGTACATTTGTATAAAAAATATTGTTTTTAATTTTTGATTGATCAAATAAAAGCTGAACACTACTCATAAAAGGCATTGTTTGCCATATTTTTCTCTTACTCATCACTATCCCTACAATTAACCCCTTTCATAAGTCCAGACCTCTTTAAACAGTTTAGAGTTCTTCGCTGCGCATGTCTCACCTGTGTGACACTTTGCATTGCCATGTTATTCTGTCAAGATGAAATAATCAAATTTTATGCACTTATTTTAAGCCTGGGGAAAAGTAACATCAAATATACAGGTTTTATAACAGTGTGCTTGTATTTACTTATGAGTAGTGTTCAGCTTTAACAATTTTATACATTTAAAAGTATGGTATATATTTAAGTATTAACTAATATTTACAGAAATACATGTACAATGAATAATGTATATGCATTGCATATCTGATGTAATACAGATCTTTAAACAAATAATACAAAGAAAACAAGTGCACTAAAACTGTAAACTCTCTCATCGCCAGTTATAAAAGTTTCACTTATGATTTGTCATTAAGGATGAAAACATGGTTGACCAATGTCAATATTGTCAAATGACACATAATATCACAGGAAATAAAACATTGGATACATGCATAGACTATGATTCATCATTTTACACAAAATGATGCAATTCAAATGCTCATAAAACTTAGTCTTAGTTTTTCAATTTTGGAAAGAGCTCTTCAATATAGAACTTCTTTAGCTTAATGAGTAATGATTGCCAAAAAGAGTTGTCAAATTGGATGGGAATGACTAAAAAGTCTTTGATTGTATAAATAACAAAGTCCCATCTCTCCATTTGACATACACCCATTTGACCCTGTACCTGGGTATAATATTTATGACTTTTCTTTAACTGAATTTTATTGGTATCGTCAATATAACAACAAAATGTTTTATCCTTGCACGCTTCTAAAATAGTACACTGTCTCCATTTAAAAGGACACTTTATTTCCAAAATATATTTATGAGTTTCAAACGTCACTATGCCATCAGGGCTTGCACCTAAGTAGGAGCAATGTGTATACAAAACCAGCCCCATATCTTTAACAATGACATTCTGTTTTTTCTTCAATTTCATGTAAGCTTTGTACCTTTTCTTAGCAATGGGTTCTTGCTTAATCCCCCAATGCACAGCACTATTTTCTAAAGGTTTACGCTGACCCAAGAGTCGACATATGATATTTTCCGATTTAGTGGAGTCTTTCTTTGTTTTAATTTCATGAAAATTTGAAGCTGTTATACGAGCTGTTCGAGCTGAAACCCACAAAGGATTGTTATGTTGCCCTTTCGTTAGAACTTCAATTTCATCAACAATTTCTTGACTGCGTGTGGATATAAAAGTTAAAAAATCAGATTGAGACATATTTTCATCTTGAACAGTTTTTTGTAATGCAATATATTTGTCAGAGAGGTGAAGAATGTGTTCACTAGTTTCTACTTCTTCAAAATGAGCAACATTAAGGTCACTTTGTACATCAATATTGTTATTAGCACACGGGGGAAGAATGTAAAAAATAGCAGCACGTGAGTTATTTCCAAGTTTTGCGCAAAATGAGTTTCTAAATTTTATGCTATCTACTTTATAATTCACAGTTTTTTTATTCTTTACATTTTCTCCAGATAATTTGATCTTCTTGAAACTCATGTCTTGCACAGGTTTTGTATCTTTCCTTTTTTTGCTGGGTCGATTCCACTCACAAGGCTTTGAAGTGCATGGAACATCATCATCTGTCACAGGGCGTCCTTCCAGGGCAAACAACAGTCCAGCAACATGGGTACATCCCTCACCAAGGCTGCAAATACATAACATAATCATATACATTTGTACATGGATTCATTTTAGCTATGAGAGTTTATAACATTCACAGGATGAATGACCATCTTTAAGTCCTCCTTAAAGATAGCTTAAAGGTGTTTAAGACGATCTTTAAGCCACCTTTAAGCTATATGTGTTGCTTAAATGTGGCTTAAAGAAGGCGTAAAGATGGCTTAAAGACTATCTTTAAGCCACCTTTAAGGACAACTTATAGGTCCTTAATGTCCAAACTTCTTTAAGCCACCTTTAAGCCACCTTTAAGCTACCTTTAAGCCACCTTTAAGCCATTAAAAAAAATTATTTCAATATTGTGCTTAATTTCAAACAAAATGTATTAACTTTATGAAAGAAAAGGTATTAAAACGGTTTTTGTTATAAACAGAAAAATGGAAAAAAACACACACAAAAAAAAAACTGGCCACGGCGAGAATTGAACCCGGGACCCTTATTTTACTAGCATCACCACACTTCCTCTGCGACACGGCAACTTACATATACATGTGCGTTTTTATATCCTATATATCAGTGGATATTGAATCACTGTTACAGTATTGAATGTGTTTACTTGAAAAGATTTTGACAAACCATTCAGTTTGTAACAATCAATTATATCTAATTTATAAATTACATGCATGCATGTATTTAGAATGAAATACGGAACTTGGTCTTCAGTGAACAAAAATATATTATACCTAAATGGAAACCGTTAGGTTCACTATAGTAGGCTTTCTTAGTTAATAAATTTAAACCGAGTAGATATACGTTCATCTAATTTATAGCTATAAAAATGTAAGAAAGAAAATGAAATTTCTTTTATTAAATGCATTGATACTATTAGGGTATTTGTACAATTTCCCGCAATTTCCCGGTTTTCATGATCGCGGCGCCGTTCCAATATGTTTAAATATTTACATGTAATTGTATGTACATGATTTTTAAACTATCAATTCTATAACAAACAAAATTACCAATTACCGGTGACGTATTTACTGCATGTGGCAATTGCAAATGACTTGTACATACAATTGTATGATGTGCCAGGCCGGGTATATTTGACATATTTACCCTTATACATATATTTAAATAATCAACCCCTATTTATGATCACCGGTACATTAATTAATTAGCCTCAAGATTTTACTCTTACATACATGTATCGTTAATTTGTAGACGTAACATCTTTAAAACCCAGAGCTAGGAAATAATACTTTGAAAATGAATTACAAATGTAAATTAACTTTTATTCACTAGACTTATCGTATACTCGTACATACTAAGATTCAACGCCTTTAGAAACCCTGACGTGCACCTGGGCACACGACACACCTGTTGTGTATATCTTGTATATTCTGTGTTAGTTCCAGGGGTTTTCTTAAGTTGGACAAACAATAGACTTTAATTAGATATACACAAACATGCACCTGGGCACACGACACAACTGTTGTGTATATCTTGTATATTCTGTGTTAGTTCCAGGGGTTTTCTTAAGTTGGACAAACAATAGACTTTAATTAGATATACACAAACATGCACCTGGGCACACGACACAACTGTTGTGTATATCTTGTATATTCTGTGTTAGTTCCAGGGGTTTTCTTAAGTTGGACAAACAATAGACTTTAATTAGATATACACAAACATGCACCTGGGCACACGACACAACTGTTGTGTATATCTTGTATATTCTGTGTTAGTTCCAGGGGTTTTCTTAAGTTGGACAAACAGTAGACTTTAATTAGATATACACAAACATGCACCTGGGCACACGACGCAACTGTTGTGTATATCTTGTATATTCTGTGTTAGTTCCAGGGGTTTTCTTAAGTTGGACAAATAATAGACTCTAATTAGATATAAACAAACGAACAAAACTATGTCTAGACAAACAAGGCAGTAATATCATGCCCGATATAACAAAGGCAGTTGAGAGTCTTTTCATCTTTAACATGTATCTAGCAGATCTAGAGTTAGAAATAATGAAAATTGAAAAAAAAAAATACAAACCTTAAACCGATTATCAAATTAAATCATGCATTTTTGGTTCATTATTTTTATTTTGTTTAATAACCGGAAGAACTGAGAGAGAGATTTTTTTTCACCGATTAATTTATAATAGGAAACAAACATACTTTAATTAGTTTTATGCACATATTAAGATACAGAGACTGCGCTCATCCCTACAATAGTTTTGAAACCCCCAAAAAATTATAAAGAATTTTATAACGGCAATCTGTGTCCATCGGAGCGGTGCTGATGATAGCAATCTGTGTGTAATGGAGCGACGATTAAAACCGCCTGGAACACCCCCCCCCTCCCCTTCCTTGGAAATTATATTATCACTCGGATGACCCCCTCCCATCTCTATAAAAGAGCTTTTGCATTTATATGTTTTTATTGTTCAGCTTGATCAATATTGACTTAAAGGCCACTTAAAGACAGTGTAAAGGCAGTGTAAAGAGAGCGTAAATGCCACTTAAAGATGCTTAAAGGTGGCTTAAAGAAGTTTGGACATTAAGGACCTATAAGCACTTGCTTAAAGGTGACTTAAAGGCGGCTTAAAGGTTGTATAGCCTTTAAGCTCCTTTAAGCCACCTTTAAGGACTTGCTTAAAGATGGTTTTTCGCCCTGTGATTTATCAATTTGATTAAATAATGCTATTCACTGAGATATCAAAAATTAAATTGAAGTGTTCATTGTTAGAAATATTGTTTTAATGAATGCATGCATAATTAAATAAATAATGAGAGAAATAATCCATTTATTTCATAATTCTAATTTGGCATATTTATATGGTTTAAGAAAGTGATTTTCATTTAGTTAATACTGGTAATTCATACCCTGCTGGGCACGTACAACTTGCTTTCTGGACGTGAAATGGGGGCTTCTTTGTTATTAGGATCCACTGCTCATACACACCCTGCTTCATTGAAGGATAGCAATTTGATCGTATGTAACAATACTCGCTGTCAGGGTTTATCTCATTCATCATAATCTTATGTATGTAGCCCTCTTTGAAAAAATTTAATCCTCTAATATATTGTCTATAGCACTGCATTTTCTTTGCATCGACAGTCCTGTGGCTACTGTGGATCAAATAATTCTCCACATCTTGAATTTTAATTTTGGGAAACATATCCGATTTACCTGCCCAACATGAATGCAGATCCTTTATATCTGGTTCAGGTACATGTACGTCTGAAGTTTGACACGGGGGTATTTGACTGGGCGTCGTGCACGAACGATCTTTTATAGCCTTCACTACACGTTGGGCGAGTTCCAGCTTGTTGCCCTCACTTTTATGTGATTTACTCGCAGAAATGTTTGTATTTGAGATTTCTGATAATTAAGTATATCTTCCACCGTGGTATTGCATGACAACGGCAAGTCTGTGCCTTCATTTCGAAGTGGTTCCATCGCATCGTTTGGAATATGGCGCTATGCAACTCTTTACCGGAAGTTTACATACCGTCCCGCAGGAACGATAACTCGTATGAGCAAACATTACGAAAGGAGGGAATAAGATGTAAGAATTATACATATTATAATCTATGCAAGTATGATAATGAATGCATATAATGATACATTTATCACAATTTCTTATAATATAAACAAGGGGGGGGGACTCTTACATTATCCCCTCTTAAAAAAAAAATTGTTCGTCCTCGAACAAAACATCTTCATATAATAAAAAAAATAATCCGTAATATTCCACACGTAAATGTGGAAGTAATATATATTATATTCAGTATTGAACACATTGTGTTTGAACACGTACATGCACATAATGATAAATATAACACTTCATTTGCTAGAAATGCATATAAATGCAAGAACAAGGTGAGGACGCAATCATAAAAGGTAAAGTATGAATTAATGACATACAATAATACATATAAAAATTGGAAAACTAAAACATGATCCATTCAACAAATAGTCATCATACATAGTATGTTTGGGTAACTAAAAAATTTATGTAAAGACCACCCCCACCCAAGGCATACAATACAGTAGCCATAACCTAACTAAACAACACCCATAACTACATACAGTTCAGTCCTCAAATACAAATGTCTGTCTGGTAGAACACTGAATTCCTTTCTCCACACAGGATAGACGGGGGCTGGTTTCTGGGATATATCCCCCGACGTCTGGGTAGCGACTTCTTTCGTGATCTGGAAGTGAGGATCCTTAGTCCAAGTAGCAGTCAGGGAATAAGTTGTACCATCTGGCAGACTGACCCTCTCGACACGTTGAATAGCCCCGAATCCCAGGGGCACATGGTGGAGGGACCTCTGGCCACATTTCCGAGCTCTGGAGTGTGCCTCCTGCAGGATCCGGGCTGCTCCTGATGGAAATATCGCAGATGCAGCTCCCGCAAAGAACAATCGAGGGTCAGCTGCCAGAAACGCGTAAGGGTCTGCATCTTCACTGGCTGCGGAAATGTCCTCCAGACGTCGAAGGAAGTAATCAGGAACATGAGTGACGGTTACGGATAATTTCGCAGCGCCAGATGAAGGTAGTGTGGCCTGATCCAAGGACTCAGGGACAACTGGGCAGGGGCCATGGTGCTCGGGTCTGCTTACCTGGGCCGAGATGACTGGATCGAAACCACAGGAGTTTCAGGGGTGGAATGCGATGGTGACTCGAATTCAGACACAGGGGAAAAGTCTCTCCTTACAATCTTCCTTGGGGGGTCAAAAATTCCAGTAGCCTCCACCACGTAACTAAGTAAGTCATGGTCCCTCGTGGTAATTTCCACTGGCCCCAGAGGGATGTAAAGACTTGGGGATCGCAAAGGTGTTAACTGCGACCTGGAGCCATGGACAGGGGAAGGAGCAGGTGAAGACACTAAAGGTACATTGGGAGACACGGATGCAGAAACAGTTGCAGCACAGCGGGAGAAGGCACAGTGGGTGGTTTCCGGATACTGTCTGGCTGCACATGATGTATACGATGAACTCTAAGTGGTTCCTCATTAAGTAGGGTCTGCTCTGTGGTACTACGTACCGGCAGTGCGGACACGCCTCTGTAGGACCGTGCTTGTCCTTCATGTGCCTTTCCAGCTGTGCCCGTGTGTCGAAGTGTCGAACGTTGTACAACCATCAATCCTGCACAAGTACGATGAGTTTCGGTGGTGGGAGTATGTCACTGTATAAATAAAAGGTAATATTAAATATAAAGTTGAATATTGCATTAATTCAATAGTTTGTCCTGTGGTCTCGTCAGCTGTCGTCTGGTAATGACTAATAAATATTATATTTTCCATGATGTATTTCCAGAAGAGTATGGTGCACGATCTTGACGTTCCCCTGTGTGTTTTTTTGATTTTGTAGACCAAGTCACTTAATTTGGAAACAATGGTATATGGACCCCCCAGGACTTGGTGAATTTGGGGTAAATACCACCCTTTTTTTTATTACAAAGCCACACATTATCTCCTTCCTGAAATGAAATATTTTGAGCGTTGTGATCATAGTAACGTTTTTTGTCGATCACTTGCTTTGATCATTTCTTCAATTGCAAGGAAGTGTATTTCCCACAGGGATTTCTGTAAGTTTTGTACATATGAACATTGAGATTTGGACTTTGTTGCAGGAGAGCTCCCAAACAGAAGATCAATGGGAAGCTCGGGCTCACGATCTAACATCATTAAACTGGGACTAAATCCAGTACTATCATGAACAGAAGTTCTGTAAGCCATCAAGACCAAAGGTAAGTAAATATCCCAATCCGTCTGAGTTTGTGATACAAATTTTGTTAACATGGCCTTTAAAGTTCTATTGCAACGTTCAACAAGTCCATCACACTGTGGATGGAACCACGGGCCCTGGAAGTTATTGTAAATATATTGCATGTGCATGTATAAAAAAGTAAGGGTAGGACACTCTTTTTGGGGCGAAATCGGGTTTGACGAAGTCTGGGCGTTCCTCAAACGAAATTTCGCGATAAATCGTTCAAGTATACTTTACTTACGACATATGTATACATTCGTTCCGCTCCAATGCTGTTACGTCGAAGAAAAAGGTGTTTTTATACATCCAAGTGCCTAAGAATTTCGCTAGACTGGTTTACATCCGGTTTAATCGCAGTGAATCGAAAGGTAAATTGAAAGGTAAGTTCTGATTGGTCAATAATGAAATAAATTCTTTAATTTCTTATCGATATTTGTCAATCTTCTTCATTATTCTCGCATTTCATTGTTAAAAGGCCAAACTACCCAGTTTCTATATGCATAACTCCTTTCAAACATTTGATACATACTCACCATAAATTGTTATCAGTTTCGCCACCTTATATTGACGAGCAGGTTTATTTTATTATTAACCAATCAGAACTTATCTTTCGATTCACTGCGATTAAACCGGATGTAAACCAGTCTAGCGAAATTCTTAGGCACTTGGATGTATAAAAACACCTTTTTCTTCGACGTAACAGCATTGGAGCGGAACGAATGTATACATATGTCGTAAGTAAAGTATACTTGAACGATTTATCGCGAAATTTCGTTTGAGGAACGCCCAGACTTCGTCAAACCCGATTTCGCCCCAAAAAGAGTGTCCTACCCTTACTTGTTTATACATGCACATGCAATATATTTACAATAACTTCCAGGGCCCGTGGACGGAACGTTGTCGTTCTGGTTTTGTCTATTCTAAACAATGAACACATTTCTTGAAACAGCGTGCCCTCAAATTGAGTACCTTGGTCAGTGTGTACCTGGCGAGGAACGCCAAATCTACATATAAAGTCGAAAACAAATACTTTTGCAACTGTTCTTGCCTCAATATTGGGAAGGGCAAAAGCCTCTGTCCATCGGGTGAAATAATCTGCTATGACCAAGATATATGATTTTCCTCTTGGAGTTCTAATTAAGGGACCCACTAAATCAAGGCCAACTCTTTCTAGAGGAGCACCAACAATATACTGTTTCCTAGGAGCTTTAGGAGTACTTGTAGATGGGTTACTAGATTGACACTGTATACATTCATGACAAAATTTTGAAACATCCTGCTTGATTTCAACCCAATAAAATCTCTGTCTAACTTTTGCTATTGTTCTATTGACCCCTAGGTGTTCACTAATTAGATCGCTGTGTAACATTGTCAGAACCTGACATATGTGATTTTCAGGCAAAACCAGCTGCAAAGATATATCTGACGTTTTGATATGGAACCATTTCCTGTATAGAATATCAGTTTCTATGACAATTCTGTCCCATTGTGACCAGTAAGATTTGATTTTTGAATTCATATGAGAGATATCCTCCCACTTTGGTCTTGGAATATTTTCCTTTTTTCATTTGTAAATTATACCTATGTTCGGGTCAGCTTTCTGAGATTCAGTTATGTCCACCTTTGGAAAACTTGCAAACCAAGAACATGTATTTTCATTTTTAAAATTTTCTTGAGAGGTTTTAAAGGAAGAAGAACAAGACAAAATTCTAACTGTTGCATGAACGGGTGTATTTCCGTGTTCATATGAAACTTCCTGTCTTTCACAGTGGGTACACTCTGTTCAAGGACGTCGAGATAGTCCATCAGCATTACCATGCTGGGAACCTGGCCTATGTTGAATATCAAAGATATATGTAGACAAAATTTGGAGCCATCGGGCAACTTGGCCTTCAGGGTTTTTTAATTTTAAAACCCACCTAATAGCATCATGGTCAGTACATATGAGAAACTTTTTGCCATATCGGTAATGATGAAAGTGTTTCACTGATTCAATGATTGCAAGTATTTCACGCCTGGTAACGCAATAATTTCTCTCACTTTTGCTAAGGATTTACTGTAATATGCAATAACTCTTTCAGTCTTGCCATCTGTCTATGACAAAACTGCACCTTTCCCGAATGCACTGGCATCTGTGTCAAAAATAAACATTTCATCAAGAGATGAATATCCTAAAATTGGGGAAGTAACAAGAGCATTTTTCAAGAGTTGGAAAGCCTGTTCACATTCAGAAGACCATGAGAACTTTTTTATTTTTCTCGGTAAGTTTATGCAAGGGCTTTGCAATATGTGCAAATCCTTTAATGAACCGTCTATAATATGAACATGTACCTAGAAAGCTTCTGACATCATGTACATTTCTAGGTTGTGGCCAGTTTTGAACGGCTTCTACTTTACTAGGGCCTGTAGCAACTCCTTCACTAGAGACAATGTGTCCTAAGTAATTGACTTTGTGTTGAAACAATTGGCACTTTTTGGGAGAAATTTTTAGACCTGCTTTTTCTATTATTTCTAAAACTTTTGACAATCTTTTAATGTGAGACTCAAAGGTATCTGAAAAGACAATGATATCGTCTAGATAGACGAGGCACGTTTGCCAGTGTAAAGCATGACAATACAGATTCCATTAATCGCTCATAAGTAGCGGGAGCATTGCTCAACCCAAAAGGCATTACATTAAATTAAAATAAGCCCATATGTGTGCTGAAAGCAGTCTTTTCTTTGTCTTCAGGATTTACTTCCACTTGCCAATAGCCATTGGCTAATCTAAATTTGACAAAAATAGAATTCCTTGGTCCCCCGCCGGTCAAGCAGTAGATCTATACTAGTATCGACCAAAGCTAATTTACGGACTTGACCAAGGTATTAGTGATATAAACATTTGGTATAAATTTCATGTAAATCCGTCAAAATTTGTAGGCATGAGAGCGCTAACAAGGTGAATTTTGGGATAAAACGGAGTCATTATTGTGGTCAAAGTCCCATAATTCCAACAAAAAGTATCGACCAATGCTGATTTTCGAACTTGACCAAAGTATTAGTGGTATAAACATTTGGTATAAATTTACTGAAAATCCGTCAAAATTTGTAGGCATGAGAGCGCTAACTAGGTGAATTTTGGGATAAAACGGAGTCATTATTGTGGTCAAAGTCCCATAACTTCAACAAAAAGTATCGACCAATGCTGATTTTCGAACTTGATCGCAGTATTAGTAATATAAACATTTGGTATAAATTTAATGAAAATCCGTCAAAATTTGTAGGCATGCGAGCGATTACAAGGTCAATTTTTGGATAAAACAGAATCATTATTGTGGTCAAAGTCCCATAACTCCAACAAAAAGTATCGACCAAAGCTGATTTTCGAACTTGACCAAGGTATTAGTGGTATAAACATTTGGTATAAATTTAATGAAAATCCGTCAAAATTTGTAGGCATGAGAGCGCTTACAAAAAAGTGTGACGGACGGACGCCCAGCATTTCTTTGTCCCCGCTCCGCGTTGCGGCGGGGAACAAAAACCATTTAGAACCCTTTAAAGTATCTATGGATTCATCAATTCTAGGAATAGGGTAACAGTCACGTTTTAAAACTTTTTCATTTAGACGACGGTAATCAACACAAAGTCTAGGAGTACCATCTTTTTTTTCTACTACAACTAAACCAGAGGTCCAGGGACTGTTTGAAGGTTCAATGATATTCTGTAGCATTCGCTTAATTTAGTTTTTTACCATTTCTTTTCTGGCTATGGGTAAACGTCTAGGTGGTTTTCTAACTGGAATAGCAATGCCAGTGTCAATTTTATGTTGCAATACACTGGTTCGACCTAGGTCGTCTTTGGATTTAGCAAAAACATGACTATGTTTGAGAATTGCTTCTCTTGCCAACTTGGCTTGCTTTTGATCTAATGAATTCCCTATAAAACTCCATAATATTTGTAAATGTTCAGGGATCTCTTGATTAGTTTCACAGTTTTGTGATTGTATTTGTCGGACAGTATGACAGTTTTGTTTTTCTTGGTATTCTACCATAGAGTGTACTTTCGTAACAGGTTCACATTTGGCCGCACAAGTATGTTTGTACAGTGTTTGTGCTTGATCATTGAAATTGGCTATTCTAATAGGTACCTGACCCGAACAATGGACTTTCCAACAAGGATACCCTTCTCTGTAAGTTTAGAATCCAGAGGTCCAATGATGCCTTCAGAAACAGGTGCTCGTTTGAAATCAACAACAGAAGCATTTATAATCATCTCACAACGTGGGGGAATCACCACATTTTCATTCAATATGATACGAAATACTGAAGGTTATTCACTTTCTAAGTGACCTTTCACTCTTAGACCTTCAATAAAAAGATTTGACCCTGTAATATCAATTAGACAATTGTATTTTGACAAAAAGTCATTTCCCAAAACCAAAGGAGCTTCCACAGCTGCTATAACTGTACGCTGTTGGAAAATCTGACCATTTTCAAGGGGAAGATGTACATAGCCAGGAGAACAGACAACACCTCCATCAGCCATTTTAAGTTGTACGTTGTCAGTTATGATCTTTGGCTTATCTGATCTGGCTTATCTTATAACAGATTGAGTTTATCTGGATGCATAATTGTAATTGTAGATCCAGTATCTATGAGACAATTCATTTCTATCCCATAAATATTTGCCTTAACAAAAAGACCATTTTGTATTGGTATATGATTCTCACTTTCAGAATAAGATGAAGAACAAGAGGGCCCATATAAAGAACTCTTTGCTGAAACTTGGCCCTTGGCTTCAGCTAATATGCGTTTCCCTGGTTTTGATCAAAACCAGATGACCTTTTGTATTCTTTCTGGCCATTCTTTAAGTCATAAAGTCTCTTTCTACAATCCTTAATGAAATGACCTTTGTACCCACAATAATGACATTCCCCATTGTTTTTGCTCTGGTTATTGAATTTTATCTTGTTTCTGTCATTAGGAACAATCCAACTGTTTTGCGAGATCTGACGTATATCAGACAAATGGGAATCATCAAAAGCTGGGGACATATTTGTATTTTGTGACATTTGCTGCATTCTAACACCTGCCTGTTTTTGATACATTCTTTGTCTTCTACCATTTTGGAAAGCTTCAAATTCCAGAGCCAGACGAACAGCATCATCAACAAATCTTGGTCGTTCTTGGTGGACGGCCCACTCTATTTCCTGATCATTTAATGAATCTATGAAACAGTCCCTTGCTAACTGATCTCTCACGTCAAGAGAAGCATCTGGATAAGCATATCTTATCTACTTTTTGATTTTGTGAGCAAGGTCTGAGAGTGGTTCTCCCCTTCTACGTAGTCTGTTCTTTATTTGGGCCCTATATAATTCAGATTGATTCTCTTTGGTTCGAATCTCTGTGACAATGTATGAACTAAGTAATTGAAGTCCTTTCTGTAAATAGGACGCGAGTATGATAAGGCAACTCACAGCGATCAAATTCCTCTAATCGATATGACGTCACAATAAGCAGCATGATGTCATATTTTACTCAGAAACATGTCGATTTTAACTTTATCTCTGGTTTATATTATAAAAATTACAGACATAAAATATCACTAGAAACTCTTCTAACTGAATATATCTTCGATTTCTCTCTATTACGTATAATTATCATTGATGACGTCACAAGCATGTTTAAAAGAGAAGATCATGTCGGGAGACAAATTATCGGAATGCAGTGTAAACAATGCCGAAATAAGACTTATTTAATACGGATACCTAAGATTTAGATGAGTGTCAGTTCGAATATAATCAGGATAATACAGGCATGGATATTTTGTTTAATCAGCGAGTGTTGTAAGGTAAGGGGATCGACATTTATATGGCTTGACCAGCCTTTCCTCTGTCAGTGTGTACAAAATATGGCAAAAGTGTAACACTACCCTGGATATTAGGAAAGATGACTTTGGTAAATATCAACGGTATATGACCTAAACTACATGAAAAGTGCTGCTAGAATCCTGTGCTTTGTTGTTTTAAACGAAAAATACGTAGTATTTTCAATGAAATTTTAGAAGTTGAGAGGGTTTCCGATAAATATTTACAATATTTATTTTATGCGATGTACAATAGGATTCTAGCAGTAATACTAATAAACATGAACTAATTTCCAATCGAATTATTGTAGAAAACATACAAATGAACTTCGGGGTAGTGTTACACTTTTTGATTTTTTGTTAAGGTAAAAAAGTGATCTATTTTTAACTGTCAAGTGATACCATGGCACGGCAGCTTCAAAGATAGAGTCGATTCCGAAGTAGAAAAATAATACCTTGGTGAACTCTTTCACTTGGTATTAATATCCAGCGCTGTTTTCATAAAAATAAACATTATTTAAATTGGTCATAATTTTGACGGTCATTAAACTATGAGTTGCCTTAACCTACCCGCGGAGTGACATTACTAAGTACTTGTTGAGCCACCCCCCGTAAACTTGTTGCAAGTTGAATGGCTTTAACAGTATCATTCCATGCATTTAGTTCTGAGACCATTTCAAATTGAATACAGTAATCTTGCCAACTTGTTTTTCGATCATATGTTGCAGGTTTCTTCAGATATACACGGATCACCTCACCAACACACTCAGCGGTACCCACTGGACCCTGAAGGGCTGTGAGATGGGAACTGAGCCATTCCCTGGGTTGGGCGGACCTTGACCATGCGTCCATGATCGACTGTGAACATGCGCCAACAGGCGGCTTATCATCCATCAAGGAATGTCGAGCGGACTTGCCAGTTGCCGTCTCACCTGATGGGATCTCCATATACCTATCTTGCGAACATTTATGTTCAGTATTGACAGTACTGAACTGATAACTTTGAGAGGAACCAAATTTCATCTGACTTCTGTCAGGATTACCAGAGGAACCAGCCTCAACAAATCTCTCAGACGGACCCAATTCATATGAACGCGCACAACTATTTGAAGTACCCAGACCACCAGAGTGTATCCTAGCATTAGCTGATGATGAGCTCTTTTCATCAGAAAATGATACAAGTGAATTCCTTTTGGAATCGCAACTCCGTGACCCTTTAGTACCAACTATGGTTTCCAAAATGTTCACCCTTTCCACCAACGTAGTACTCAGCTCACTGATCTGACTTTGAATGCTTTTCAAGCAGTCGGACACAGAATCATTACTCAAACTAACTCTTGACATTCTTGGATGTAATGTAGTTGATAAATCTTGAACAGACAAACTAGGGGGTAAATGAAATTGTACTTCCCCTATAGGTGTGGCATCTAATGTTATAAGACTAGAGTTTCTATGAAGGTCATCTGGGAGTGGAGTCTGCGGAACGTCAGCTACTGATTGAGGAAGGATTTGTATACTCTCACCAACCTCTGACTGACCAATAGTAGACTTATCAATAAACACCAACTCATCACTTTCTATAACTTCCATTTTGGTCACAATAAAGATGCAATAAAACCAAAATATTGACCAACAGAAGGTTTGAAGATCCCACCGCTGCCACCAAATGTCTGTATCGTGCCGAGGTATAGGCTATAACCTGATGAGTTGGTTATATTCCAATGAAGGAAATATATATATAATAGTTAACCAATGAAGGTAAAATTCCAGATTGGTCAGTAGACTTTTACATACTCAGAGGTAGTGAGAGTACAACAAGAAATATTCCAGGGTAACAATAATTTATTTATGCTTAAATATTCATTGAACAATATGCACCAACTTCAAAATAAATAATACCAACTAATCTGTACAGTCGGTAAGGTACGTCAGACGTCACGAAGAAAGTTGTATGAAAAATATGTATCCAATAAAAGATAATTCCGTAATTTGCTTATTTGGTTATAGAATTATCGTATTAAATATAAGTATGGGTCTAATTCAGAGTATTCACGTACTATTGCTATCTTCACCCGTAGCCGGCGTTCTGCAAAGTCGAAATGAAACTAGCGCGTTGCTAGCGACGGTATTTATAGACTCTAACAACCGACATGCGCACTCGGCTTTACCTAACCAAAAGGGAAAGTAGAGACAAACTATGGCGGACGATGCTACAGAGTGCCGCAAAGGAATAAACAGATAAATAATGTAAATATCGTGACGTCCAACGGAATACAAACATGTATAATAATAAAAACAAAGGTAAGACATTTTAAATATGGCAAAACAACAGTTATAATATGTCCATTTTTAATGGAACAGGTTCGAGGACGATACTAAAAATAACCTTAACCCCCCTATATAAATAGATTCTTCCATTACACCATTACCAAAAAGGAAAATCGCACGGTTTGTCTTTTGCTAAACCAACAGGTATTTATGCTATTAATAAACAATGCATCATCTTTAAACTGATGAAATAAATACAATGTGATGTAGTATAATTAATAAAATCCAAAGATAAGAAACAAGACGGTAGATTTAGACTGGAAATCATCGGAAATGAATTGGGTCAGGTTACCAACAAGAAAAACATAGCGGTACATGACACATCGCATATATGGTTTAAATGTTCACAAATGCTGTAATTATAAGATGTAAGAATTATACATATTATAATCTATGCAAGTATGATAATGAATGCATATAATGATACATTTATCACAATTTTTTATAATGTAAACAATGGGGGGGGGGACTCTTACAGGGATTCCAATCTAAGGTGGGGCCAAAACACTCTAAAGTGTATAGGGTAGGGATTCATTTGCAAGGTGTGGCCAAAATGGTCATATAGTGTCAATGTACATATAGAATGTTTCAAAACGTCCACTGACGCAGAATAAAAACTGACTGCATCTTTTTAAAAAAAGAAACATTGAACTGTCATCTTTAATAATATCTCATGTCACCTACATATAAGGCAAGGGTTATGGCTGGGAGGGGGTATATATTTGTATATTTGTTTTATTCTGCTCAGGAATTTCAAAGAAAGAAATGAGTTAATTCACCTATTTAGAAAAAAGACAGAATAAAGCTGTTTATTAAAGTTAAGAAATTCAACATTATTCAGTTATTAACCATTAAGTATAATGTAATTAAGAAGTTGTATAATTAAGAGATATGCAAGTATTTTTATCGTTCGAAACAAAAGAGTTTATGAACTTTTTTAATGAATAATTAAATAAACTTGTTAATGGTAAAGTAATAATTGGTTAACCAAAATCACTGATAAACATTACATGTAAAATGATTTTGGTATAAATGCCAGATGGTGATTTCTTGTTTAAAGAAATTGAATGTATAAAAACTGGAATAGGAGAAGTGAGTAACTCAAGAAGGCTTTTAAAATTGTGGGGTATTTTCCGACAGGGAGAGTTTCTGTCTGCCCCTGGGAATGAGGGATTGTAGGCTGTCTCAGATAAAACATGTATACTAGCCACCTTATATTAGTTTACCCATGAAAACATATACACATACAACCTATCTTGAAAGTTAACAAATATGAGGGGAAAAATTATCAGAGCCTTGAACCTTTTAAATATCAGGTCATGCACTCTAGTATGATCTTTAAGTTTTTCACTAAATTAAAATTATAGGTTTCGTAGTCCTTTTTGAAATATTTCAGACAGGGAGGTGGTTGTGGTTACAATATTATAAGAAATGAAACTTAAATAAATGTGTAAATGATACTCCTCGACATTTTTTGTGTGGGTTATGGTACTCAGGTGGCCGGCCATTTATTTAAAAATAGCAAGTTTATTTTATTCTATTTACATGAAGTTCATTCTTATATTTTGTGGGAGTTTTCTTGGAACTTTATTATTACACTCGCGGCATAGTCCGATTGATTAGACCTAAAAAGCGAATGGTCCTAACGATTAGACTTACGAAGCGAATAATTTTTAACAAAATAATAAATTTTACAGCAAATGATGTCTATTAGTGTAGAAAAAAAGTATATTGAGAGTCAATTTATCAATCAAACGGCTAAAATGATGAATGAATGAGTACCTAAATATCAACTAACATTTTAAATATGGAAAGTTTTGAGGGCCTTCTACCAGATATTCTTTTTTATTGAAGTTGTTCCAACATATTTTAAATCATCTACGTATAAACCTTAGACAAAATGAATAATTATATGATTTATTTGAAATACTTTTACATGTATTTTGCTGCCTAACACATGCATAAGTCTTAGCCGTTTTATAACCAATTTTATACTACGAAGAAGACACTTTATTGCTGTTCAATATTCCTCAGGGTCTTGCTCATCGATCAAATGTTCAGAAATCCGGCCTTATTCCGATTAATACTGTGGTTAAAAAACACAATTCACTCTACAGGTGGCAACGCACCTATTCATATCTTTAGTTCCTTGGTGCTCGTCTGAAAACACCTACATGTATATTAACATTAACGGTTCTTTAGAAATTTTTATGCAAACCATTATTCGCTAATAAATCGCCATCAACTTCGCATTTTCCCGTGGCGTATGTAATCAAATCCTAATAATCAGAGAAAAAATATCCAATATACTTGTTGTATCTAATACTTTTCTAAAGCCTACTCAGTATTGCCCAACAATATCAGTGATCGTATTACCACCGATATCCTTCTGGGTAAATTGCCATACATACAAATAGTGGTAGAGGTAAATCGCTTTATCATCTCAATGTCAACTCACGGGATTACAATGCAGAACTTCACGGCAAACGTTTCGACTCTTTCAGAGCCTTTGCTTACAGACGGCATTCTTATCCCCATTGGAAGTCTCGTGATTATTGAAAATGTCCTCGCTATCATCATTTTGTACCGTTGTACTCGACTGAATTTCCAAATCCGCCTTCTGTCCTTGAATCTAACTTTAACAGATCTACTCACGGGAATAATGCTAAGCGTGCCACTGCAGACTTTAAGATTTGGCGAGGAAAATTGTGAATTTAAAAAATACACGTCGTTCCTGTTTCTGAATACTTCGCTACTCACAGTCACTCTCTTTAATTTGGACCGATGTTTTGTGTTTTGGTTTTCGATGCGATACTACGCATATATCACTAAGCGCCTGATCCTAAAGTTTTGTGTTATTCTGTGGTCTGTTAGTCTCTTGATGACCTACATGATGTTCTTTAATTCCGACATGCCTTTTGGCATCCATTGCGGTTTTATGTACACACTTGAAAAGAATTTTATCAACACTTCTGGAAAATCTTTGATTTTAATTTTCATCTTATCAAACTTGTTCTTGTACGGTTATATGCTATTTTACGTAAAACATCGAATGAGAATGATTTTCAACATTAACTCCACTGGTAATTTGGCACCGAGCAACCAATCAAAAGTAGCTATAAAACTTTCTGTTCTTACCGGCACCTTCCTGATTATGTTTACCCCGTTCATTATCACGCTTACTTTTCCCATTTTAAACTATTCGAAGAAAACTGGGATACTTGTTCACAATCTCACTGGAAGTTTAATGCTTCTAAACAGCGCAGTCAATCCAATTCTGTACGTTTGGAGATTCAAGGAACCAAAGTATCTTTTGAAGAGAATGTGTTGTTTCTTTAACACAAACTTATTAACCAAACTCAGGGATAGACACGAACGTGGTATTACTTCTATTGATTTGAAAACCTACGGGAATTCATAAGAGATGATTGTGTTATGTTCGGAAGGTGAAATATACTGAAAGTTGGAGACTTTATAAATTTTACTTATATCTATGTTTTTATCTTCAACCAATATTACAATTGTACCTGATGTTGCTACAAGACAGGAACTTTTCACGAATATTGAGATAAAGTGTTTTTTCGCTCATTAAGAATAATGACGGACAATTACCTAATATGATTTGAAATTGGCATCTATACAAAGATGTACATGTATGTACAATGTATTTTTAGGTCACCTGAGTCACTCAGGTGACCTATTGCAATTGGTCTTCGTCCGTCGTCGTGCGTCTGTGCGTTAACAATTTTACATTTTTTAACTTCTTGAAAACTACCAGGCCAATCGTTATCATTTTTGGTGTGAAGCATCTCTATGGTAAGAAGAATCTATGTTGTGAAATTCATGGCTCTACCACCCTTGGGGTGCCACGGGCGGGGCCAAATATGCAAAAAAAGCCAAATTTTCAAAAATCCTCTTCTCTACTCCCAGGCATGTGAGGAAAAAACCAGTTGCATGGTTATGATGTCCATGAAGCCCTCTACCAAAATTGTGAAATTTATGGCCCCAGCGTGAGGGGTTCTGGCTCTAGGGTGGGGCCATATAGTAAAAATGTATTAAATCTTAGAAAATCTTCTTCTTTACTACCATATATATATATTTAAAACTAAATGCATGATTATGACATCCATGAGACCCTCTACCTATATTGTGAAAATTATGACCCCTGGGTCAGGGGTTCAGGATCCAAGGTGGGGCAAATATGGCCAAATAGTAAAAATGTATTAAATCTTAGAAAATCTTCTTCTCTACTCCCATATATATTTGTTAAAAACTAAATGCATGATTATGATGTCCATGAGGCCCTCTATCAAAATTGTGAAATGCAGGTCCCCTGGGTCAGGATCTAGGGTGGGGCCAATGTGGCCAAATAGTAAAAATGTATTAAATCTTAAAAAATCTTCTTCTATTTGTTAAAAACTAAATGCATGGTTATGAGGCCCTCTACCAAAATTGTAAAATTCATGACCCCTTTGTTAGGTGTTCAGGCTCTAGGGTGGGGCCAATGTGGCCAAATAGTAAAAATGTATGAAATCTTCTTCTCTACTTCCATATATATTTGTTAAAAACTAAATGCATGGTTATGATGTCCATGTGGCCCGCTACCAAAATTGTGAAATTCATGACCTCTTTGTTAGGTGTTCAGGCTCTAGGGGGGGGGGCTATATGGCCATATAGCAAAACTGTTTTAAATCTTAAAAATCTTCTTCTCTACTCCCACACATGTGAGCAATAAACTGAATACATGGTTATGAGGGCTTCTACTAAAATTGTGAAATTCATGACCCCTTTGTTAGGTGTTCAGGCTCTAGGGTGGGGCCAATATGGCCATATAGTAAAACTGTTTTAAATCTTAAACAAGTGAAAAGCTGTCAATGTGACAGCAAACCGGGTTTTCTTTTATGTGAACTGTATCCATAATCCATGTCAACCCGTATCCAAAGAAATAGAGTACCCTATATGCAACATTTTGCCAAAATATGACCAAGTTCAAAAGCGAGTATTTTTTTCATTAATAATCAGAAATCAAAATCCCACCAATATGCACACCTCTGATATATGTACAATTGATCTTCAAAAGAACAACTTCCTATCTTGAGAACTGTAGGAGGAGTTATCCGTACAATGAGGGTACCCTTTTGGCAGCCGCCCGCCCGCCCGCCATTTTCACCTTTTTAATAACCGGATTTTTCCGTTGGAAAACCCGGTTAAAAATGCACACAAAAAAAATGAATACATGGGTATGATGTCCATGAGGGCCTCTACTAAAACTGTGAAATTCATGGCCCCTTTGTTAGGTGTTCAGGCTCTAGGGTGGGGCCAATATGGCCATATAGTAAAAGTGTTTTAAATCTTAAAAAATCTTCTTCTCTACTCCCACACATGTGGGCAAAAAACTGAATACATGGTTATGATATCCACAATCTCCTTAACCTAAATTGTGAAATTCATGGTCACTTGTTCAGGGGTTCAGGACATGAAGGGAAGGGGGCGCAATATGGCAATATAGTTAATGCATATAATTTTCTTCTCTATTCTCACACATCTGTATTAAAAAAAACTGACTAATTATGTTTACCAGGAAGTCCTCTACTGAAATTTTAATTTTCATGTCCCCTCAAGGATGGGTTTTGACTCTAGGACAGGGCCATAATGGATGTATAGATGTTAATGCATATAACGTTAAAAAATCATATTCTTTACTCCCACACACCTGAAAGGAAAACTGAATTCATGATTTTGTAGACCAAATCTTAGTTTTTCACCAAAATTATAGGTTTCACAGTTCTTTTTGAAATGTGGTCGTCATTACAAATGTATATCCAGTATGAAACCTAATTAATTAGATGCATATATGAGGCTCCGTGATAAGTTTGTGTATGGGATGTATGCTACTCAGGTGACCGATAAGGCCGGCCTCTTGTTTTCTTGATATATTCATATTTTATTGATTGTAAAGAAGCAAATTGGTTCTTTGTATCTGTATATCAGGTGAGAAGCTGGAAATTTTCAAACTGTTTTTGTCCATTTTTATACCCCCGCTCCGAAGGAGAGGGGGTATACTGTTTTACCCTTGTGTGTCTGTCTGTCTGTCCGTCCGTCTGTATGTCTGTCTGTCCGTCCGTAACAAAAATTTCTGTCGCATTTATCTCAGCAACTATTTATCGCAGATGCTTGAAATGTTTACACAGTGTTTGTTAAGGCATGCCATATCGTGGGATATATTTTTGTACCAATTGGACGTCAACTTCCTGTTAAATGACGACTTTGTTTATTTTTAGCAAAAATTTTCAAACAAATTTTTGTCAAAGAATTCTCAGCAACTGTTTATCGCAGATGCTTGAAATTTTAACACACTATTTGTTTAGGCATGCCATATCGGATGCCAGCTTTCTGTTAAATGTCGACTTTGCTTATTTTGCATATTCACATCAGAGCGGGGGTATCACTAGTGAGCATTGGCTCACAGATATCTTGTTAAAATCTACATGTTCAGCTAAGGTTATCTAAAGATTTCAGTCGTCGAGATATTCATTGCATATATTGCTACGTTCGTATATATTTGTTGCGTGTCATGTTTTGTTTAGAAATTCATTATTCGTTACTTAACTATAATTCAGCACCATGGTCACCGTGATACGTGTGTGATATTCTCTTTTTAGTCTTTTTCCCTAGTTTCCAGAATAGGCGTTTGTCACACTTAGCTGCTGTGTCAAAGTCGTAATATACGTCTTTCATGTGGTTCTATTTCGTGTCTAGATCAGTTCGAAATTGTCTCTTGGCGCGTTTCTAAGTATATGACATGTCACCTCTAATATTCTATGTTAGAATTTGTACCATTATTGACAGAAGTAAACGCGTCCATGAAGTGTTCATTTTTTTCCATTAGGTATTTATTATTTTCATAGTCATATTAGCGCAAGTTAACCTCAGACTCCCAACTTTTTTGTGCCGGGGGGGGGGGGGGGGGGGGGCATTTTCCCCCACTGGAGTTCGCTTAGCCACTTTCTGCACCACACCATCCGGTCTGAAGTCATGGTCTTCAATGGTATCCGCAGGGTTAAGAGGGATGTTAATATGACGACCCCAAGTCGTAGGCGTGGAGAAAAACAAAGTGTTTATTTTGATGCCTTTTTGTTGGATATAATTTGAATGCCCAGACTTGTTGATTGACTGTCTATTCCGGATAAGTTATAATGTTCCTTTTTTTCTCTACAAAACCCCTATGAAAATGTCTTTTTCTTGTTGATTGTTATTGCGTGGACCCTGAGGTCCACGCAGAAAATATATAAGCGAGGTTAAACCGGATGCTATGGGGAAAATTCAGCCTGCGCATGAGCTAGCCTGGTTCCTGTGCGTAATGGGTAGCTCAGGGAACCAGGCTAGCACACGTTTATCGGAATCGGAATCGGGATTCCGTACCATATGCACACATAAGTTCAAAGGCGCTGTAATTGTAAAGTTTTCGGTAAACAGTACAGAAACAAAGTATTCCTTTTAAAGAAATGATTGGCATGTGATATGAACTATCAGTATTTTGAAATAAGTTAATGTTATGCCGAAACTACAACATGCATCAAATAGCATAATTTGCAATGTTTTGTTGTTTTCCGAATACACATGTAACTTAACTTTACTTTTATAGTAGGCGAGGCTAGAGAACTTCCCGATTAATTTTTTTAAGCATTTAAGTATGATTGAATAATTATGTCACTGTAGAAAAGTTTAAATCTCAAGTAAAATGCATTAAAATGTGAAATTTTTAATTTACTCAAAGCTGTCACTGCATAGTAAACAAAATAATGCGAATCGTAATGTGTGCGCATATAGTAGAATTCACCGAATGCCTGATACTAAACATGCAAACTTCATTCATAGATAGATCATAATTATTTTAGAAGTATGAACCCTATAATTCTGAGATAAAAAGTCAGGGCTATACATACATGTATATGTAATACACGTACAAATTTAGTGGTTAAAAGCAGAGGGCTAGAGTCGGTGGAATCTCTGATAATCTTAAGGCTTTCACGTTTTCGTTGTAAACACATGCAAATGGTCCACGTATTGTAGTCCTTTTTTAAAGGACAGCAACTTGTTTTTCTTATATTTCTCATCTACAGTAACGACACTTGATTCTCCATTGTGAACGGCACAGTTCTTTTGATCCGGTTATACTTGTGCCGTTTTCGCGCTCTCGCTTTATAAAACAACCTGGATATTACAGGCGGTACCTTTGAGGGACGTTTCAATATTGGGTTCGAAGGTACCTTTAATACAATGAATAAAAGAATCACATAATAGGTAAAGTTTTTTGAATTTTTATTAACACAAACTCAATCTAGAAGGTCGGTGCTGACTCCCGTCGGTGCTAATTCTAGTCGGTGCTCGGTTCTGCACCGAACCCGGTTGCGTGGTGCTAAACTAAAACTTCTGCACTAGGTGCTCCATCTAGTCCGGTGCTACAGGTGCTAAATTCTGCAATTATATCTATATAAAGTTCTTGTGCAATAATAGCTTTACCGCCAACCGACTAATCTAATTATTCAACGTTCATATACTATTATAATCAATACAAATACGAGATTCGGGTAGTGCCATGCATAACTACACCATATAAAGACTCGGTGCACACCGGGTAAACTTGGAAGGTGCAACCTGACTAAATTTAGCCAATTTTACACAAAGCAATTTCTGCACCTTACTAAAGACAAGCAATTCTAAAACGTTATCTAAACTTTTTAAAAACACTTGGAGAAAACCGGGAGAAATAAATTTCCCCGGGGTCAGAGTCCAGGGATGCACCGACTAAATTCTACATATTTCCTAAACATATTAACTAATAAATTATTTCAGTATTCTTTAGTTTTACATTCTTACTATGAATTGTCTACATTTCACCTACATTAATCCGCACAAATACATAAATTTATAATTCTACATATTCATACCTTCTCTCGGTGCAAGCACAATAATCTCGGGTACTTTCTTCTAATTAATTCTGGCCTCTGACAACGCGCACTCCGTGCGTTCCTTTCTATACTATGACGCACATCATATTTTACGTCATAACTTTGTATGAAAATTAATATTCATAAAGAATCTAAATTTATTCTCTATGAATAACAGCTAAAATTAAAGATCAATCAACTAACTAAACTGTATTAAAACATCTTTAATCAATTCATAAACCAATACCGCCGTATTGATTTATTATTTAAAATATGAACTTCGTATACTGGAGTAAATCCGGAAATATTTACGCTATCCGTATCTACTCGACGTTTACACATCAAATGGAATTTCCAGTTTGTCTTGAAAGAAACCAAACGGTAAAATAGTTTTTACTATTAAACAAACTTCGTAAAAATATCTATTTAATCTGAAAAGCAAAGACTAAATCTTGTGCCAACAATAAAGACTAAGTTCCTGATTTCATTTTACAATATTCACGTAATAGACGTATGTATATTCTGACTATAATAAAAACAGCAAATGCTCATAGTCATATTCACCCATTTAGACTTAAGAAATTAAACTCGAGGCATTGTGCTAAGGATTGGACCGAAGAAGCGGATGATTTTTAACACAACGATGAACTTTACAGCAGATGAGATCTACATGTATGCTTGACTAATACAGTAGAAAAAAATTATATCCTTTGAAAGTCAATTTATCAATCAAGCAGATAAAATGAAGAATGTAGTACCATTTTATCATCAAATACTTTAAACATGGGAAGATTGGAGCGCTTTGTACCGGTATACCGGTATTTTTTATTAATATTGAAGTTATTCTGGCAGATTTTAAATCCTCTACGTATAAACCTTAAACATACAATCATAAATGAACAATTTATATATGATTTAATTCTAATATTTGAACATGTATTTGTCTGCCTAATATATATAAGCCTTTCCCTTTTTAGAAACAAATTCTATTCTTTGAAGTAGGAACTGTATCGATGTTCAAAATTCCTCAGGGTTTTGTTCAGAAAATATGATGTTCTGATAAGCCCGACCGTCTACGGATTAATACTGTGGTTGAAAACAGAAAATCCAATCTACAGGTGCCAACGCACATATTCATGTCATTACATTATTAGTACTCGTCTGGAAACACCTACACCTTTATTGCTACACTATTAACATTTACGATTCTTTAGCAGTTTTATACAAACCATCATACGATTATAAATTGCCATCAACCTCACAGTTTGCCGCCACAGTGGGGTATGTAACGTTGGTAATATATTTTTTTTCTGCAATGTCATCGCGCATGAATCATCGAAGAAAGCATTTTATTGTTTATTTTTACATCTTTCTTTTAACAAATTAATAGATTGATTGTAAAAAGCAAGTCAAAATGATTAAATTACTGTAAATGTACATAAGTGCGTTAGCTAAAAGAAACAGCAAATCTTCTTCTATGGAACTTTGAGTCTGACATCACCATAACTATTTCTCTCTATCCGTGATTATTCTTATGGCGCTATAGGTTTCGACCAATCTATAAACGGGGCGTGTCGATTGTTTCTTTAGAACTGTGAATTAATTGTTTCCGTAAGAAATAAAGAGAATCATACCCGATAATTGAAAATATATCCTTATAATCTTTGCTTTGTTGCATTCGTTCCAGACTTTGAAATTCTGATTTTTGTAGTTCTACGAAAATTTTGGTTGATAGGATGTAGTGCTACAGTACCTTACATAATACACATTATTATACTTTGATGTTAAATACTGAAATCTGATTGGTAAAGACGCAGTTTATAATCCGTTCTATTTCCCTCAGCGTTAGCAACTCACTTGCCATTGGGTAGCAACGAATTGTTACATGCGCGTAAATTATGTGCGTACGATTCGCGTCATCAGTAAAGTTTTCTTTAAAATTAAGACATTAATTCAGTATAAAAAAAAATAAATAGTGTCTGTGTGGATGTGTAACAGTTGAAATTGACAACCCCACAAAAACTATTGTCAACCTTCGCTTCGTGTCGGTTGACAATTGTTTTTTCGAGGGTGTCAATTTCAACTGTTATCCTCCCAAGTAGGCACTGTTTTTTATATAAATACTCCATGTGCAAAAATCGCCCGTGCAACTTTTGTATTTTATTAAATGCTCTATGGAAATATATGAATTGTTTTTACTAAAATTTGTTACTTTATGAAATATTTGAGTCAGCTTTTTGATCTTTTGTCGCTCACAGAACCAGATACATGTTTCTGAGAGAGAGAAAGAGAGAGATGGCTTAAACATAAGATATCCCATTGTTTAATTATATAAGTTTAGTTACTTACAGAATCAGGTGCACTCGGTTTGACTTTAAGAGGCATGGTCAGGATTTTGGTCAAAAATTATTTTTTTCGATTTAAGTGTTTACAATAGTTCAGTAAGCATTTTTAATTGGCAGCCAAAATTTGAGTGTCATTTGATGAGTCATAAGCAAGTTACAGGGTTTACAATTCTTCGCTATGTAAACAGAGCGTTTGTTTACATTTTGAATGTTTAATTGAAAAATCCAGTTTTAAACCTAAAATGAGTGTGTTATTATCGTTAGGAACTGTTTATCTATGATTAAAATGAATAATAAAATAGACAAACCAGCTTTAACAAGAATAGAATTCCTGGGTCCCCCGCCGGTTATTTATTATACTTACATGTATCTCTGATGTCTTCAGATGTTAATAAACTAGCAATATATTCGATGATGGGGCGGAGCACGATATAACAGTATACAGATGGACAAACAGACGCACGTTTGTACTGAATTACAGACGGAAAGGAGTAAAACAATATGCCCCCTCCAGCTCGTCTTTGTGTGAGCATAAAACATTAGGTATACATTTTATGAATATCTTAAAATGTGTAGGCATGAAAGCACTTTCAAGGTCAATTTTGATATAATAATGAAGTAATTATTGTGGTCAAAGTCCCATAACTCCAAAAAAAAGTATCGACCAAGGCTGATTTAGGATTTTGACCAAGGTATTAGTGGTATAAACATATGGTATAAATTTCATGTAAATCCGTCAAAATTTGTAGGCATAAGAGCGCTTACAATGTCAATTTTTGGATAAAACGGAGTCATTATTGTGGTCAAAGTCCCAAAACTCCAACAAAACGTATCGACCAATGCTGATTTTCGAACTTGACCAAAGTATTAGTGGTATAAACATTTGGTATAAATTTAATGAAAATCCGTCAAAATTTGTAGGCATGAGAGCGCTTACAAAAAAGTGTGACGGACGGAAACACGGACGAACGCCCGGCATTTCTATGTCCCCGCTCCGCGTTGCGGCGGGGGACAAAAAGATTTTGACTGGTATATTGAACCTATGTAAACAAAAACAGGGCATGAGCCTTGTTTACATGGCGAAGAATTGTAAGCCCTGTATCTTGCTTAAAACTCAACGACTGGCACCCAAATTTCATTTGATCATTAGAAATGCATTCCTTAAGCATTGCAAATAATAAAAACAAAAATAAAATTTGACCAAAATCGTGACCATGCCCCTTTAAGTCAGCCCTTATGCTATGTAGAATTGACAGTCTCGGGTAATGTACCCTGAAATAGAGAAATGGATTTTAATGATTATCAGTTTCCTGTTGAATTGGTATTCATGGTTAGGTTGACTGTTTAAAGTGAAATTGCAGGTACATCCGATAAATAAGTGGATGGGACAGTCGTAGTAAATCATACACCGGTGTGTTGCTGACATGTACAGGCGCGACATGCATTTAATAAGAATTGTAAGATCTTTGCTGGGAATTAGCTTGGAAAGTCTTAAAAGCTGGGGAAAAAATCAGAAAAAAGCATATAAAAGGATCAAAATCTTTGAAGAAAAAAACATTATATAGAAAAAACCGATCTGCCTAGTATTTTGTAGAAATCTGTGTTATGCCTTATAACAAGCGAATTTAACGCATTCGTCGAATAGCAGCAGTGGAGATTCTAGTTACAGAGTTCCGACGCCACACACCTCCTGGCTACAGTGGTTTGTATAAAATAAAAATACAAAAGTACTGACGGGAGTTGATTTTATTGATTATTATTTATTTTGATATCAACGATGTGTTATTTCGAATGTCAAGTAGTTTCTTTTAGTTCTATATGATTAATTAACACATTTTTTTCTCTAATACGAATTCTCGGATTTTCATTTTTCATGACAAATTATTAAGCTACATTTAAAAAATATGAATTTTCTCGGTTTTCCGACAAAAACGGAAAACAACATATAAATCACGTTGTGCATTATTCAAAGATAAAATTAACGCCATCAAAATCTACGATGTATTTTATATCGACGTGAACTTGAAATTAAACTTACCTCAGAGCCTGCGTCATCTGTTCCATATTTGGATATTTTACTGGAAATTGACATTTATGGTTACCTAACAACAAAACTTTATGATAAACGCAATGACTTCAATTTTTAATAGTCAATTTTTCTTACTTATGTAGCAATATACCTTCATTACCTGCATATGGTGTTTTTTCGATACACAAGGGCATGCTTCTCGTATAAACTAAGGCGAGGCAAGCTTCTGACAAACAAATTGATAAAACAGGATTATCAAGTCTCGTTTGAAGTCATCTTTTCGTTAGTTCTATGGTCGGTACAACGACATTTCCAGCAAATACAATTTTCCACTGGGTCGCTTGCTGACTGACATTTTTCATACAAATTGTTAGACCATAATTAATTTTCGGTTTTTCCATCCGATTATGACAAAGAGCACATGGCCGTCAGCAGAGGATGCTCACTCCTCCTAGGCACCTGATCCTACCTCTATCTTATTAGAGATACGTGTTGCTCTGCTTTTCGTTTAATGGATTTTTGAGATGGTTGACAGTTTGTTATTATAATTTTTCATATCTGATAGTAATCGAAATATTTCTTGAAAAATATATCAAAGCAATTTTCACAAACAAATTATAATAAAGCCTCGTCTACGTCAGTACTAGCCCTATCTTTAGATTGGTTAATCTATGCTTGATTCCAAACGCAACCACAGTAATCGAACTCTCTGGCGTAGGAATACATACGACGTCAGAAATATCTAAATTGTTCGTCTCATTTAAAATCTGACTAATTTAAAGGTATTTATAAGTAAAGTACCTTGAAAAACAATGCTTTCAGATACAATACATCGAATTAATCGATTATTTTCAAGTACTACGCTTTGTCAGCGGTGATGATTTGTGCTTAGGTCCAAACACTGTTCTACTTCCGGTTTGCAGAGTAACAGTTACTGCACAAGAGACGAACCACATTAGCACAAATTTAACTCAACTTGATAGAGTTCTCTCGCTTTCTGCAATTTTGTTTCTTCTGGATAGTGATGCGCTTTGTGAAATGGGGGTATTTTAATTATCTTATGCTAGTTGTTGAAAAAATCGATGTATTTCTTGCTTACAATTACATAGAAGCAAGCTATGTACATTTTCGACTACATCGGAACTTCTTGAAGAATAAAACTCCCATAAAATCGAGGGTACTTAATTATCTTTAAAAAAGATTCTCAAATCGGCAAATACTGATTAAACCGTAAAAGAAATGGCTATTTTTGCGTTTGTATCAATTTGAAAAATAAATAATTGAAAATTAATAAATTTTTACACTTTTTTATTATGAATTCAAACATAGTTATAGTTTTTTAAATTTTAATTTTAACAAGAAAACGTCCATGATGCATTTTAACTCATCATCTGTGGATACGTACAAAATGCTTTGTATCCACTATAGAAGGGGGCATATTCTAAAAAATTTAAACATTTATGTATATGTCAAGTTCTTGCGACACAGTCTAAACTTGAATCGTGCAGTGCTATAAATGGGACCCTCGGGCTCACGTGATTAAGATAACTCGTTTGTGAGGTTCTTAGAAGACAATGCTTAAAGTCTTTATATACATGAAAGTTCCAAATATGGAATAAGAGCAAGACAAAAATTTAATGAATCGTCTCAAACAAATTTGGAGAGCTGATCATTGGAACAGGGACTAGGGGGGGGGGGGGGGGGAGGTGTCAAATATTCTTTTACAAAAATTGCTAAATATTATCTTTGCTAAAGAAGTGTGTTGGTGAAGACTTCGTATTGAGTGAAAAAAATCAGGTTAGGATTATATTGAAATAAGGATGATCTCCATCACAATCGTAAGTGGTTGGAATGCGTAAGGAATGTTACGAAGCATCCTGTCTGGAACAACGAAAATCAATGGTACTTAATATTTCCGGGATGTTTTGCATGTTATTTACACGGACAATGACAATCTTTCGTAATTGAACTTTTCATACCTTTACGACATGTAAAACGTGCAAGAAACGCACATGTCAGGCAATTTTCAATTCTTAATAATCCTTGAAAAATTAATTAGTCATGTACCTATGTACAATTGAAAAATGCAATCTAATAAAAATGCTATACACGTGTTACTTTCAGCACAGAGTCACACATAGACGTGGGTTTTTGGGGGTGGGCGCATATCCTTCGTCCGATAGCACTGCAAACATGCAAAACCCTAAGTGTCCTAATATCTAAATTTCAGCTCGCTTTGTTTGATAAAGCGATAAAATATCAATAATATGTCTATCGTCCCTATGGAACAGCCGCGGATGAATAAATTTTCCCGATGAATATTCTCCTAGAATTGCCACAAAGCAATTACTGTGATTGATTGATAATATTCTATTTACAGTTACAATATATGGATGAACGATTGTGGAGACCCTTCTTTTATACATTAACAAACAACTCCTACAAATTCACTCCCTTCCTAAGATCCAATTTTCCCGGATTTCCCTTGCGAGTTTGTAAAGGTCCTGGTCAGAATTGTAAAATCCTTGCAATGCCAAGAATGTATGTGAAGAAGTTGACGTCTGGAAAAGAAAAATGTCTCCTACACTTGAAATCGGAAACTTCTTCTTGTAAGGAAGCACGCGGCCCACTTGATATTGAAGAATACGTTTCCCCTTGCTTGAAGGACCAGACAATTGTCTTATAATAACAACATTGTTCTTAGAATGGTGATTATATTTATTTTGGAAATTGATCTTGGAATAGAAATAAATAAATAAATGAAATAGATATTCTCGCATGGCGAATTGTTATATTCTCCTGAAGGGAGGAGAATATAAAATGCGGAAAGCATCGTAAGTCACAAAACATATGTTATATGTTTGTAAATAAAAAATATACTAACAAACACTAGAAATATAGTGTGTAGTGCAACAAACAATATTTCAATCATTTCAAACTGATCATATTACATTGTGTAGTGCAACAACCAATATTTCAACATTTTTCAATGTGATCATAATGCATTGTTCGGAAGGAAACGCACCAAGTGTATAAATTCTTGGAAGATAGACAAAGAGTTGGACCGGAGAATGAATACTAGTATTTCAAAAAAAAGCCAGTATTTTTTATGGCTCGCATATATAGTGTTTATCTAAGAGTCACGATCTAACTTTCGTTTTTAAACATTCCGGAAGCAATGATTGCAATTTGCTTTTTAAAAAATTACTTAGCCCTTTTCAATTTTAGAACGTTGCAATAAAAAAAATTGAACACTTAATATTGCTAGTATCAACATTTATTTTTAATATGCTGGTCGATTTTCTTTTTTCTATACCCGTTACAGATTATTTATAGGTCGCATTTTAGCTTTAGAACACTTAACATTGCACAAACAAAGAGTAGACTTCCAATAAATATCGCAAATACTTTGTGGTTCTTTTTAATGCCTTTTTAAGTGCTTCTAAGGCTATTAAGTGTAAGGTTGTGTATGTTAATTCGTCAATTGTTTTAAGAATAAAAATGTAAAAAACATATAGTTTCAAAATTGTAAAAAAAAATTTAAAAAGTAAAATAAATTTTCTTTGCGATTTGTGAAGAATCCGTCGTAAGAATATTTTCCTTATAACTAAAGATGTATAGGTATATATTGGTAATTGTCTGTTAAAGCTGCCACTTAACGCATTTCAAGGTGTGCGCATGCTATTGATTCGTGTGCGTTCTTTAATGGCGTTCACGTCACAAGGATAAACAAAGTGTCCAACGAATCGGATGCTCCTCAACAGTCTAATGCATTTAGCATTTCTATAGAAACGTTCTTCTCTTCTTGGAATGTTAAAGATTAAAAGTGCATTCGTTTAATATTGATTGACAGCAACTAGAGTGCCCGCTGCCGCGTGTGCTCGTCTCTCGCGCGGTTTGAAAGTTCTGAAATAATTTTATAAATTGATCCTTGTAAACATGATATGAACGAGCTCATTTTTCAACTCAGTCAATTGCATAGTGTTAATACTATTTAAAATCTATATCGGTTAGAATTAATTTAGTACTGAGACAGCGACTGGGACGCTCTGAAGTGAGATGAGACTAAATTGGTTTTAGAGAGAGCGAGCTGTGACAAGGAGTCATTTACTTGGACAATAATTTGAGTAATGGTATTCGACAGTCCACGCTAGTCATGTTGGCACTTAATTTATGAATCACGCACTTGTAAATATGGGATTCGACTGCATTTCTATCGAAATGACCGAAACGAATGGAAGTGGCTTAACCTCTTTCGATGAAAACAACACTCTTGCTGGGACTCTGATATCAAAGGGATCTTGGAACCTGGAATACATTTGTTTGGCAGTTTATCTAACCGTATGTTCCTTTGTTGGAATTTTAGGAAACATTCCAGTTCTAATTGTGTATTTCCACAAACGTGATCAAATGGTATCAAACACTTTTATTAAAGTTTTGGCCATCTTAGATCTCTTGGTATGTATGCTTATTATGCCATACACTATGATTTATGAACTGCATATGGTTAGTTCGGATGTAGCGTGTCGTCTTTTTGAGTTTTTACGCCATTTCGTTATAGCAGCATCGAACATTACACTTGTGGCAATCAGTGTGGAAAGATATATTGCCGTGTGCCACTTGTCCTGCAAAATGTCCGTGGATCTTGTGAATAAAGGAATCATTTGTATAGCTTTGATCAGTTGTATTATGGCGGCCCCAGCTGTTGGAACTTTTGCCGTTGTATCATACGAGAGTATAAAGGAGATTCATTGCTCTTACGACGAGTTTCATGTGAGTAGTGGAGAGTTTTGTCACTTTACCTACTCTGAAATGGGACAGTTAGCTGTGTCCATTTACCAAGGGTTTCTTGCTCTCTCGTTCATTGTGACGTTAGGAACTATCATGGTGCTGTATTTCATAATATACTATGTTTTGTGGAAACGTTCAAAGTTAAGACGTCGGCGACATATCAGATCGCAAATGGTGTCCGACGTGTTAGAACTTTCTTACAGTAAAGAAAACGTTTTAGCAGACAGGAATAAATACGTCGATGACGAGAAATCTAAATCCTTGATAGGACCAAACGAGGAAAAGTACTTGGAAATTGACAATTCAAAAACGCTCATCGAACCCGTGGAGAAAAACTCTGTGTCCGAGAAAGACTCGGAAATTTCCGGTCAAGATCAGGTTGGAGAAAAGTACGTGTCGCCATCTGAGAGACCTAGATGCAGAATGAAGCACACAACTAGTGTGCTGTTAGAAAGAGAGCATCTTCGGCGAGCCGCGCACAGAAAAACTGCCCAAATGTTGTTTTTGTGTAGTGTGATATACTTAGTGACATGGCTGCCTTTTTGGCTAGATATCTTTGGACTCACTGGAAATTTACTACTTAGGTATTTGTTCTTTATTGGAAATGCTTCAAACCCAATAGTTTACGGAATAGTTAATACCCAACTTCGTAAATCGTTTAAGAAGTTATTCTTTGATTTTCTACAAAAACTTTTCCCATGTGTTGTAAAAGAATAAAGTAATTCAGTTATGAATGCTCAATGAAATTGTCGGATTGCTTAGCGCAATAAATTCAGTAAAATTGTAACGTTTGTTACCTTCAGTTAAAAAAGGGTTTTAAGTTTGTTTTTATATGATTGATTTTGAGTAACATATGTAGCAAGTGATGAAACACGAATATCAGACTGCGAAGTTTAGATGAATGGGCAACAGATTTTGTTGAAAAATCGTGCACAAGAAATCTATCTAAAAACTCCGTACAGTTAGGTGTATCAATTGTAACAACTGTTTAATAAATCACACCGTCTATCACAGAATGTAAACACTGATATGGGGAAAATATAAAGCTTATATTCATTACAAAGCACATTTTCATTATAGTAGAATCATTTGTTGAGTACAGTAACGTTCTAAGCTTATATTAACCCCCCCCCCCCTCCCCCCTTCTCTTAAAAAAAGTACAACACTCATCTTTTCAAATATGATACTTTTAATAAATAGATGGCATGTTCTAATTGCTATTTATAAACTATATGCAGCATACACTTGTAAAGAAATAAAATTCAGTCATAGCGTGTATAACTATTAACCACTCTGAGACTGGTGTTTCTTTTAAGGCAGATCAATTAATTTCAACTAAAGTGGACGGAAAGTGAACTACGTGAATGGAAACTTATCTACATTCTCGGTTAACCCAAATACTGCTCTCATATCATGGTCATCAGCCGGGGTTGAATGAGATAGCGCAAGAAAAACCCCGATAGTAGAAACCTGTTGTTATTAGATTTACAACAGAGTAATGAACTAATTTCCCAGGTTGTCAGGGGTGTCCTCCTTGTCTGTATCTTCACTCTCCTTGACAAACTAAGCTCGTTACAGAGACAGTTCTGTTCTCAATTGACAACGCCAATGTTCTTGACATGCAGTGATGTATGTTAAAAGTTCAGCGTACGCAAAGAAAATTAAAAATCTTCTCATTCTCAGATCATCTTTCGGGTCACCGCGCTGTCAGCGACACATCTAGGTATCATTAACCTATATAAAATGTACTTAAGACAACGGTTGTCAATAACATTTGAATAACAAGTTAAATTTAGAATATATCCGATTGGAAAGTTCGGTTTATATGCCTATCGTTGGGTACTCTTAAGGTCACAAGTTAATTAAGCAATAAGGATTCATTCTTTGAGTATTATGAGGTGATCAAATACGGTCGAGAGTAATCAAATTCAATAAAGCCCGCATTAAAGCACTTCGGGCTTTATGGTAGATTCGATTTCTCTTGACCTTATTTGATCGCCTCATAATATCTAAGTAATGATTCTTATTACTTATATTTATGTTGTTTTTTTCAGAAATTTAATGATGTTTTGGAATATACATTACAAAATCGTTTTGTCGTGTTATTTTATATTAGACATAGATACTGGAAAATGTAAGTATAATTACATATAACTTCCTATGCATTTTTTTACACAGAAACTAGCATTAGTATGAGAAAAGTATATACACAAAATAAAAATAGAAAGAAAAAATCTAATGCACGATCTTTCATTTAAAATAAATTTGAAAGGACACACATATCTACACTATAATATTTTCAGAAGTTTATATTTACATCTACCGAGTATGATTCCCTCTATTTCTTACGGAAACTTGTAGTTACGTCATAGCAAAAAAAAAACCTAACAGGACTAAAATCTACACGTCCCGTTTATCAATTGGTCAAAACCTACAGTGACTGAAACAGAAGGAATGAAATTTAAACGCCCGTGTCTCGATTGGTCGAAACCTACAGCGATCTAAGAAAATTCACAGACTGCACGAGATAATCATGATGATGTCAGACTCAACGATCTAGCTGTCTCTTTCTCAACTAACGCACTGATGTACATTAACAGTATTTTAGTGATTTTAACTTACTTTTTCAATCAATTTATTAATTTGTTAAAAGTAAGATCGATACTGCACGAAGTCTAAATTGTTCATCATATTTCTTCCATCCCAAATCTCCCTCCCCATATCGTTATGCCCCTTGTCTAATGTCATGCAAATATTTAAGAAGACCTTGAAAAGATTCTGGATGGGCTGAAGCATAGATACTTGCATATACTAGAAATGCATCTGTCCATCTACTGATAGATTGAATCTTTATGCTGGGCCTAACTACCTCTCTTGTGACCAACTCACCGTTATCATTAAAAAATATTCTTTTCTCTGGGGATTCCGTCAGAGAGGTATCATCAAGGAATAAGCTAATGTCAATGTATGATGAACTAATAATTTTTGACTTCAATGAGTTAGAGACATTGCTAGATAACAATGTATGAATGCTATTTACATATTGACTTTCAACACCAATGCTTGTACCTGATTGAATAGATAAAGCAGGAACAGTTGTTGGTGGCAAACTTTGGTTCACTGTTGCCATATCCTCACTTTCTATTGCGATGGCGCTTCCCCTGTTTCGTGAAAGACTTGGTTCCTGTGACGCCTGATCGTTAGTTGATGTCGCCGATTGCTCGGGTCTTGACCTCTTTGACCTTGATTCTTTCCCCTCGTGGTTTCTGCAATTCCTTTTATTATTTTTTTAGGTGGCACTTTTGCTCATTAAAATGAACAATACACACATAATAACTCAGTTGAAATTAAAAACACGATTTCTAAAAAGTCGACTTCAAATTTTACAAATTATAGGAATGGTGCCTACTAAAAACACCATACTTTTAATCTGGCCCCGGCGCCCATCAATAGTAAATACAAACGCCGGATTTAAAATAATGTAAAAAACACGTAACTTGTCTATCCATTAATGAAATTTCGTATATATTTAAGATGGATGCAAAAACATAACAGCAAAAATTTTCAACCTACTCTCTATTCAGCAACTTTTGGAAAAGAATGTTGATCCCGAGCTTCCAGACTTGAATAGTATTAGAAGGTCGCAGGCCGATCCCGATCAAAATTAAGATAGCCCTTTTCCCGTAAAATAAAGTCATTGATTTTAAATGCATAAAATAGATTGTAGTATTTAAGTGTTTTTAACTTACTTTTTTAATCAATTTATTGATTTGTAAAGAAAAGATGTAAATGTGTTTTTTTTTATGATTCATGCGGGTTATGAAGGTAACGATCGTTAGAGAATTAACAGTAAGATTTAAATTAACACAACGCGCTAACGCGGGTAATGTACATTTTCTGCAATGTCGCAACCTTCATTTTCCGCATGAATCATGAAAGAAAGCATTTTATTGTTTAAAAATTCTATACTTTTTAGAAATATTTTGTTTTGGATGACCTTTAATATTATTTTTTTCCATTTTGTTTTTTTTTCAAGTTGGTCCCTTAGTTATTACGAAAAATTAAAATGACTGGCGGACGGAAGGATACCTTGTTAAGTTACTAATAATCAATTTACATGTAGTAGCCTCGTGAAAAACACGTGGGCACGGCAATTGGTAACAGGTTACATGTCTCCAGAGTTCTGTTGCACTAGATTTCCAACGTAGGTCTTACGTGCCAGTTGGCATGTATACTTGTAGGTGAGTGAGATGAGATTTCCAACGATTGGCCAAAGAAAATATTTTGTTTGGGGTGACTTTTAATAAAAAAATTTCCATTTTGTTTTCTTTTAAAGTTGTCCGTTAGTTATTACGAAAAATTAAAATGACTGGCGGACAGAACTATACCTTGTTAAGATACTAATAATCAATTTACGTGTAGTAGCATCGTGAACAACACGTGGACACGGCAATTGGTAACATGTTAAATGTCTCCAGAGTTCTGTTGCACTAGATTTCCAACGTAGGTCTTACGTGCCAGTTGGCATGGATACTTGTAGGTGAGTAAGATGAGATTTCCAACAAAAGGCCAAAGAAAATATTTTGTTTGGGATGACTTTTGATAAAAAAATTTCCATTTTGTTTTTTTTTTAAGTTGGTCCCTTAGTTATTACGAAAAATTAAACTGACTGGCGGACAGAAGGATACCTTGTTAAGATACTAATAATCAATTTACATGAAGTAGCATCGTGAACAACACGTGGACATGGCAATTGGTAACATGTTACATGTCTCCAGAGTTCTGTTGCACTAGATTTCCAACGTAGGTCTTACGTGCCAGTTGGCATGGATACTTGTAGGTGAGTAAGATGAGATTTCCAACGATAGGCCAAAGAAAATATTTTGTTTGGGATGACCTTTAATAAATTATTTTCCATTTTGTTTTTTTAAAAGTTGGTCCCTTAGTTATTAAGAAAAATTAAAATGACTGGCGGACAGAAGGATACGTGAACAACACGTGGACACGGCAATTGGTAACATGTTACATGTATCCAGAGTTCCGCTGCACTAGATTTAAAACGTAGGTCTTACATGCAAGTTGGCATGGATACCTGTAAGTGAGTAAGATGAGATTTCCAACGATAGGCCAAAGAAAACTTTTTCCATGTAATATAGTTCAAGAACAATCTTTTGAAAACCTTTTACTCCAACAATGAACTAGTTATATTGCTTCTTCTTTTGCAACTTTGGTTTGATTTTGTGATAAACATCAATAATTCAAAATAACTGGATAAAATTCGCCTATTCTCAATTCAGCAAGTACCAGTTGGGATCTCCTTGGGCTTACATTTGCACAAAACAACAAAAACAGTAACATATATGTTGCCATCGTCTCCAATATATGCAGCAGACTACTTCATAAACAAAGCGGGAATATATATGCTGATATATAAAGGTTAAAAGGATAAAATGTCGTTGTTGGCTTTGTTATAATAAGAAAAATGTACATGAGTAAATGATAAAACATGAGACCGAATATTTTACAGAGTAGTGATGGCCTTGGTTATTCATATAAAGAAAAAGAATTAATAATTTATGAAAGTGAATATCATGTGGATATTTGAAATTTCTCAAATGACTGTAAAAGTTTAACAGCTACCGTGTGGATACGGCCTATTGTTTGATAGAAACGTGGTTTTAGCGAAAGTTTATCACAAGTCGTCTCGCAACTTCATGGCAACGTATGTGAAAAACAATCACTGGCTAATAAAACAATTAAATAATTTCTGGTAGTCTGGCGTGATATGATGCCACATGTTGACTTGGTATTTTAAAAATGATTACATGTTTAGCATTAACGAGTTTATTTTAGAAGAATAAATCATTGATCGCTCCATATACATCAAAGCACGTGTTAGTTCGTGTGTTTACATACAAGAGAGAATATTACTTTTTGTTATAAATTTTGACATCTCTCTTTGAAACCAATTTTTTTATATGATCCATGTTGAGAATAAGTTGTAAATAAAAGTAATATAATGAGGCGTGTTCAACAGAGCGGATGCTCGCGAGCGCTCGCCAAAATTTCCTTTACCAGCAACACAAATTTAGGCGAGCGCTCGCTCTGCTGAACACGAAGATGATTTAATTCTAACGGCCGTTGTCATCATGTCGTCATTACGACGTCATCACATAGGCTACAGTATGGGTGGCGAAAAAGGTTAAAAAAAAAAGATGTTAATGCAAAACAATCATCTAATTTTCAAAAACATATTGATACGATCACCGATGCACTCACTGAACTGACACTAGATGGCGTGCTAAGAACGTGCCCTGGTGAAAACGTACCCTGACTTATAATGGACGTTTTCATTGTACGGATCTAGAATTTTTTCCGCCGGGGGGGGGGGGGTCGATGGAAATTTAGGTTTGCCAGGGGTGGAGTGATGGGGATCCGAAGCATATTTTCGGTAATTTTGGTGTGTAGATTTAAGAAATTTGATTTTTCCAGGAGGTGGGGAGTTCCGGACTTGAGCTTATCTACATAACAAAGAATCCAAACATAACAATATTTGCGTCAGTGTTTGAATCAACAATAAACAAGTAAATTACTTTCTAAAAGAGGTTCTAAAAATTTAGGGTTTTTTTAACCGATGTTTATGCCGTTATTCGAACTGATTAGATCTGGTCTTTGCATTTGTTCTTAGACCATTTATTTTCAAAAAGATTATAGACTGTCATATATGGCCAGAAATTAGTCTTGACTTTTACCCTTTTCTATTTGTAACCAGTAACATTGGTTACATCTGTAACAATGCTTGATTATGAATATTTTACAAACTTTTGTGTACTTGTGACAGGTTACAGTGGTTACTGGTAACATTTGTTACAAATTAGGTTAGGTTTGGGTTATGATAAATTAGGGTTAGGGATAGTTAGGGTGTGGGTTATGTAAAGCTTAAATTATGTTTAAGGTTTTAGTTAAGAGTTAAGATTAGGGTTAGGGTAACCATTGTAACCAATGTTACCAATCTAACCAAATAAATTAGGACCCCTTGTAAATCTTGAAATGACTGTCACCACTGTTATCCTATGTCTCCAAGAGAATAATAGCTGTAACTATTGCTACTATGGTAAGCAAATAAAATAAGATCCCTTGCTAAACAGGGAAAGGCTTGTAACCTCTGTTACCTTTTTTCACCCACAGAATGTAGGTGTAATCATTGTAACCATTGTTACCAAATTAAAAAAGACCCCCTAGCTAAAAGGATTTGTCACTCCTGTTACCCTTTGTTGTCAAGAAATTATATCTGTAACCACTGTTACTGGGTGAAAATAAACCATATAATGGAAAGGAAATAAACAGTTTTGTCAGATATGTTAATTTTTGTCACCTGAAAACAGTGCCTTGTGACTGGTTACAAATGGGATAACAATTAGGAGAAATTCCTGGCCCTATCTATAAATTGCTTTTATTGGAAATAAACGATATGATATTCAGTGGATGTATACATTTTGAAATCACGTGATCATTCAACAGATAGAGTGACATTAACTCGATAAAATCACGTAAGCGGTCAACCTTATCTTGGATGTCAATATACAAAATGGAAAATAATAATGTTATTTCTGTTTTTATTGTAATAAAAGCTAACTACAAATTCTATTTAATGAAACAACAGCACCTTTTGCATACTTTTTACATCTATGTTACGAATTTTTAAATGCCCCCGATATGATAGAATCAAATAAATAAATTTCGTACTTGTCAGATAAGTTGACAAAACTTAACTGATTCCAAATATAGGCTAAAAATATCTGGGACATTAAATGTTGGCATTTGACCAACTTTCCTCAAGTCAATACCCAGCCTCAAATCTGAGGTTTGACCTCAAATTAATGCACTTTTCTTTAAAGGATTTAAGTTGAGGAATGAGTTGAGGGATTTAAAAAATTTTGGTGACGGTGGAACCAGATTACTTAGCAAGCTAAAAGTAACAAAATTGTCATGTGAACGTCGTAATCTATCAAGGTTGGTCCAATGCATGAAAATCACAAGAATTTTGCATTTAAATTGATGCTAAGTAAATGTACCTAGTTTATGTATATTGCTAAAACAAAGACATAATGTAGAGTCGAGCAACTATTATAGACTTCTATAAGCTAGTGTTATTGTTAACACATACGTTATTTAAAAGTATGCTGTTTTAAATGAAAATTTTAAAAGAAAGAAATGTTTTCATTTTTCCATTAAACTAAAAAAGTTATTTACTTTCTGCAAATTATACAGTTTCAATCAAACGCATTCAAAAGTATTTTATATAAATTCGAGTTTATTTATTTTTTGACCGGGCCGGTCAATAAACGCCCAACTTTGAAATATTCATTAAGACGTGATGTGGCAATCTAATTTTAGAACGTTCACAAGAGGTCAACGCGGAAACGTGGTCGGTCCGTTAGCAGTGGAATAACGTGTTCGAAGAGAAAAGAAAGAAAGAAACATATTGACAAAAAACGTCGTAAAATGAAAATCTACATTGAAGACCACTTTGAGCGGTGGAGACGTGTTAGAAACTTCGTGTTTGACTATGGGCTTGCCGGTTTCTTATTATGGACAGGTGGCCAGGTCACACAGGGTTTTCTTTGTTTAAAAAGATATTTACTCATAAAGGAAAAAAAGCTTATGACACGATATTCATTGTCTGAATATGATAAAACTTGTATAGCTATCACTCTTAAAATTTATAAATTGTATATGTTTTGAGTCGACGGGCCCCAGACGGGATAATTTTGACGTTCTATTATGATAATACATTTTGTCAATGTATAAAAAAAAATGGTCACTGCAAAAGAGCTCTCATCGGTTGTCTTCGACATCGATACGCAACCATCCTCATAAATTGCAGATGACAATATCAGTATTTTTCTGTTAACAGCACACAAACCTGTTTATATGAATTCAAACCTGTCGTATTACCTCGTTCTGCATTTTCTGAATTACTATTCCCGCACACATGCACAAATCCACCTCAAATGTTAATTGTTTATGAATATGCATAGGTAAATCTCCGTTATTCGTTTTTAAATTATGGCTAGTACCTCGATAATATTTTTCACAAAATTTGCAAAACTTTCTATAAACTTCTTTTTCATATATCTAGTCATGCTGACAAAATTTGGGTCTGGTTTTCAACATTGCAAAAATGCCGTTAAAACGGCTTATATACCTTTAGCAATAAAATGATTTTTAGGTGACTTATGTGGGATATTAATGTGTCGACATGGCAGAAAAAAATACATAGCGGGTTATGTTATTATTGCAATGATCGATTCACATCCTTCTTTTAACAAATTAATAAATTGATTGAAAAAATAAGTAAAATTCTCTAAAGTATTGTTAATGTACATAAGTACGTTAGCTTAAGGAAACAGCCAAAATCGTCTCCTATGTGAATTTGAGTCCTACTTCTTCATGATTATTTCGTGAAGTCCGTGATTTTTTAAGATCGCTGTAGCTTTCGACCAATCGATAAACGGGGCGTGTAGATTTTAGTCTGGCTGTGTCAATAGAGTAATGAATTAACTGCAAGTTTCCTTAAAAAATAGAGGGAATCATACTCGGTAGATTTAAATATATTGGTATAAGTTTCAGTCAAATGCTGATAATACATGTTTTATTTATGAACACGTTTAATAAGTTTATCTGCTTTGCCACGAGTCATTTTGTTAGAGAAATGGTAATTTCTTTATTCTACTTTACTTGTAAACAAATATAAGACTCCAATTTTGTTTTAAAAACAGTTTACACTAAATTCTTACCTCTGTATCTCTTTTGTAACTTGATTTCAATCTAATATTCAAGTTTGGTCAATCATTCAAAATGCTCAAGTAAACTATTTTATAGATAAAACAAAATTTAGACGTTTTATCTTAATCGTGTCTAGATCCCTTTAAAATGTTTACAAGTATAGATCAAAGATGAAAAGAAAATGACTAGATGTTGATCCGTCGAATAAAAAAACACATATGTAATATTTATAAGGGTTGTGCCGTCTTGATAGAATGATCCAATGCATTGCATAGCTAAGTGGTGCTCCTAATGGAATTAGTTTTTTAAATGATGAAATATGCCGTGTAAAACGTTTCTTTATTCGAAAATCTTGTGACGTATATTAAAAATATTGTGATATCTTACGATGTAAATTCGTTACACTTTTGTGATGTATGCTCTAAATCTTGTGATTTATATTCGAAATCTTGTGATGTATGTATGTTATCTTGTGTATATGTTAAATATCTTATGATGTACATTCAAAATCTGTGATGTATATTTGAAACCTTGTTATGTATGTTTAATATTCTGTGATTTATACTCTATATCTTGTGATGTAAGTTTAAAATCTTGTGATGTAAGTTTAAAATATCTTATGACGTAAATTTCATTTCTTGTGATGTGTATATGCTATATATTGTTTTATATTTATATATACCGATATATACTCCCTCTGATTCACACGAGCCTTCGTACCATGGAACGCATGGCCGCACGTCCAATCGCAATGACGCACGTTCAATCGTCCGATCACTTGATCTCTCGTGCGATCCTATTGCATTTTCTTATAAATCTCGCTTTCATTGTACAACATTCGCATACAGACACAATCTATATTGCAAGATTTAATGCGATTGCATCACACAAACGTCGCTTCAAGCCACTTTCACGATTGGCGCAAGAGCACTTTACAACACTTTGCAACCGGAATTTTTTTAATTCGCACGAGCTCTCTCATACGTTGCACGACCTCTCGCATACGCTGCACGAGCTCTCGCATACGCTGCACGAGCTCTCGCATACGCTGCACGAGCTCCCGCATTCGTTGCATGCTTTTTCGTGCTTGCATCAAGTCTCCTAAAAATAGTGGACATGCACACTATTCAGACGCGACTGAATGCAATCCAAATCATTGCAGTGCAATGCACGAACATTAGTACGAACGTGTTATCATGTACGTTTTACTATCAGTGTACAACTTATCAATAATATGCCATGCTTTGACATTAGTATATATACCCTGTATAAGCATCTCTGTTTAAGACCACAATTCAACAATATACATTTATTGCATAATGGTGAGGGAAATATGAAGATTTATTTCTCCAAGAAAAATCATATTTCCCCAGGGCATCGCCCGCGGGAAATTAGTTTTTCTGGGAGAATAAATCTTCATATTCTCTGAACATAAGTGCAATAAACGAACAACATATGATTATACAAAATACGTTGATTTCTACGTTGATTTCTAAAAATTGTTTGATTTCCTCTGTTACTCTCACCTTTCTCTCATAATTTCGAATCATAGTTAAGTTGGTTTTGTGAAATATAGAGAATCATAAAGATTAAATATTTTTGATTTAATCATACTTGTCTACATCATGTGCTCATATCGGCTTTTGCATTCCTATGAAATTGCCCTGTCACTGACTTTCTAGACCAATCAAATATAATAGAATAATCATATTGAGGTATAATAATAAATGCTGCTGCATCACTGTTTCTTCTTGGGCGGCATGTTCTCTTGATTTCAACTATGTCTACTGAAGAGCGTTGGAAATGGGCGGTATATATACACCCTCTGACTCGCACGATCATTCGTACCATGGAACGCATGATCGCAGGTCCAATCGCACTGGCGCACGTTCTATCGTCCGATCACCTGGTCTCTCGTGCGATCCTATCGCATTATCTTCCAACAGTCGCTTTCATTGTACAACAGTCGCATATAGACGCAATATATATTGCAAGAATTAATGCGTTTACATCGCACAACGCTTGCTTAGATTGTGCGATTTCGTACGAATACTTTTTTCAAATGTGATTATTTCGACAACAGTTTACGATTCATATCTAATTTTATCTGTCGCACGAATATTCAGTCGCCTCTGCTCGTGCGCTAATTGTGAAAGGGGCTTTAGATTGTGCAAATTTCAGACAATTACTTTTTCATATTCAATTATATCGGCAACGGCAAATTTAGATCCAAATCTAAATTTTTTGATCGCAGAAATATTTTGTTGCCTCAGCTCGAGTGCCAATTTTTGAAAGGACCTTTTCAACATGTAGTGGGTCCCCGTGTCATTTATCCTAGGTTCTCACTGTCTGTTACGGACACTAATATTGACCGATAATAAATGATCGTGAAAATTCCCTATAATTATATGTTTCAATACGATGTGATAAGAGTCAATACGTTCTTATGCGATTTGTTGAGCTTTGATACGATAAGGTTACGAAAGACACGATTTCTGGTGACGCAATTTCCCTCAATATCATTGTCAGTAAGATACACGTACGAAAAATATACGTTCTGATAAGATCGTGCAAATAAAATACCTGACTGGATCTTGATCTGATTCGAACATCGCGACACGAGTCCCCGATTTGGAACGCTTGCGTACCGTGCATATACGTTTGTATAGGTTGCGATACGTTTAACACAAACCGACGGCTTTGTTGCGATGAGGTATGATGAGGATGGCGATTCATTTCACAATGAAGATGGAAGATGATCAAAATTTTAGCCACGATTTGACCCGATAATATCTCTATTTGGCCTGATTGACCATATTGTCGCATCGCAATTGAGCGCAGTGCATCGTGGTGTTTGCCTCCCCAAAGATTGACCCAAATCAATACGATTAGAGGGACACGATTAAATGCGACGTGCAGTGCGATCTGATACGATAACAAATGTGTACGTTGAAAAATTTATCGTGTTAAAACAATATTTAAGGTCGTCCGTTTCCAACGGAAGACCTTATAGTGATTGTAGTGTTTTTTCTTTCTTTCTCCCTTATTATTTTTTTTTTCTCCTTTTTTGTCGGCTGAATTTCTCTCGTGGTGTTTGCCTCCCCAAAGATTGACCCAAATCAATACGATTAGAGGGACACGATTAAATGCGACGTGCAGTGCGATCTGATACGATAACAAATGTGTACGATGAAAAATTTATCGTATCAAAACATTATTTAAGGTCTTCCGTTTCCAACGGAAGACCTTATAGTGATTGTAGTGTTTTTTCTTTCTTTCTCTCTTATTTTTTTTTCTCCTTTTTTGTCGGCTGAATTTCTCAAAAATGGCTGTATAGCCCTTCCCTGAAATTTTCAGGGATGATAGAAAATGATGATATCTCGAGGTGTTTTTTTCATTTTTTTTTCTAAATTCGTTTCCGGTCGTCCGTTTCCTGTCCCGCGACAAAAAGCTTGTGGCGTCGAAATCTCAGAAACGATTAAGTCTTGAACATCCAAACTTTGTGGGATGATAGATTTATTGTTGTAGATGTGTTTAAACTATTTTGTTTTGTTCGTCGCAACTTCCGGTCGTCACCGACAGCACTTCAAAAAATTTTGTTTTTACGTATTTAATTTATTTTCCGTAGAATAAAAATATTAGTATAGATCCTTACATTTGTCATCTATGCAATGTTAAAGAAACAAAAAAGTTCTACTTCCGGTGAGATATCTCGATTATCTCAGGAAGCTTTTTTAAAACATATTTTGTACCCGCAAGATCACAGAAACTGTACGTGATCAAAACACGAAACTTTAACTGATTATAGACATTTGATTGAAGATGTGTTTAAACTGTTTCATTTTATCGACCGTCACTTCCGGTCCACACCGGAAGAGTTCAAACAAATCAAGCTGTTTATCCGTTTAATTGTTTTCATTCGATAGTAAGATGGACAAGTAAGCAAGAAACAAAAAATTAAATTCTCATTGAGTACTTCCGTTTGCCCGTTTCCTGTCCCGAGACAAAAAACCTTATTTCGACGAGATCTCAAAAACGGTAACGACTTGAACAACCAAACTTTGTGGGATGATAGACCTATGTATGTTCATGTGTTAACACTATTTTGTTTTATCCGGCGTAACTTCCGGTCGTCAAAGGAAGTACACCAAATTTTGATTTTTAAAAATAATTTGGTTATTTAGCATGGAAGTAACATTTTAGCTATAAAAATACGAAAGGTTATCTACACATGGTAAAAAAAAAATAAAAAAAAGTTTCTACTTCCGGTGAGACATATCAAATATCTCAGGTAGCCTTCTTTTTTTTTCAACAAAGTACCCACAAGATCTCAGAAACTGTGAGAGATTAAGACACAAAACTTTAATGGACAATGGACATTTGATTAAACATGTGTTTTACGGGTTTCATTTGGTCGTACGTCACTTCTGGTTCTCACTCGAAGCGTTCAAGCAAGAGAAGTTTTGGTTTTTTTTTACTTTAACATTTTTTAACATTTTACTCAATGAGATGAACAATAATATATCGTAGGTAAATATACTAAAATATCTATTTTCAATTTCTTAATCACTTCTGTTCGTTCGTTTCCGGTCCCGAGACAAAAACAGAAAGTACTAAGAAAAGTCTTTTTGTTTTTATTTCTTGGGAATTCCTTTACAGTATATATTATATCCATTTTCTGTTTACAAGATAAATGGATTTTTTGTACAGATTAATACATGAGGAACGGAAGACCTTTTTTGTTGCTATAGCAACACGAGTCTAGTTGATATTATTATTTCTCTTTTTAAAAAATACTGGCAACAAATGTTAATCGGGTTGAAATTCCATTTTAGGTGCAAAAAGGTAATATAAAATGCGCAATCAATTAAAGGGATAACACTGACCTTCCTGTTTTCTTTATTTTGTGTAAAAATTTTAATAATATTCTTTTCAAGAACTTTTTGATAGAATAACTCTGAGGAGTGAGATACCTTAAGCAGTTAATGGCAAACAGTTGCTAAATATCACATTTAGAATTAAGTTGTCGTTTCTTTCAAACAAATATGACACTGATACAAATATTGGACAAAATTTCACAATGTTCTAGACTATGTGTGATTTTTTAGTACGCGTTCTGTCATAAACACTTCTGGTTGTCATAAGAAGTACTGTGTACTGTCAGAAACACCAACACCATATATCGGTCGTGTGTCTTCTACACTTCTCTCTCTGGTGATGGCATTTCCAATCTCCTTTTTTTCTTTCGTCGAGTTTCATTTATGATTAGAATTGTCAATTACACTTTATTTTACCTTTATATGTGATAAAATCCAACTATAAAAGCGAAGAGTTATTGGGTGTCGCGGGCAAAATTCGGCACCTTTTTGACATTAATATCATATAAGTGAATTACAAATGTAATTCAATCCTGTTTTTCACAGATACACTTATCACTATCAAAACACAGGTCAGTGCTAAATTAAGAAGCACTTATAATCAGACGCGTGGGGAGAAATCCATTTTATAACGGTTTGAACTATTAAGTTAAAAATTATATTGTCTAGCAAAGTGCTTCTCAGTCACCTTAACTGAATTTTTAAAACGTTCGATATTAAAAATTAATTAATTTTCTTAAAACAACGATCTTGAACTACATCCCTATTTGTTTTGTGATATGTGGGTAGCACGTTGAGAAACGACTAGTACACGTGCCTTATGAAATTTAATTCGTATACGAAATGGGGCCAATCATACTTTGCTTTCGGTCCTGTGAAAGATACTGGGTTGACCAAAAAAAATCCCCATCAGATATACATGTACCTTAACTATCCAATACACCAGTAATCCGAATAAAGTAACGGCTAAGAGAGGCTTTGAATACAGCAAAACACTTCTAAACACCTAGACCTAAGTAGAAAGTAAGAATGTTATAAAAATCATTCTGATAGACCAAGGAAGCATTTAACAACTACATGTACAATAAAAAAGAGATATAAGTTAAAGTTTAAAAGAGGGAAACAATTGAAAGGCCTGGATGTATAAGTATGGACTACTGCTGCAATCAATGTTGCCACTCATTAACCCTCTACGAGGTCCTTAGCAAGACAACGGAAAGAAATGTTTCGAGTAATAAAAATTTTGTAAATGAGTTTTATAGTATCTCGGCACGACTAACAAATCCCAGGCTGTAAAGCGTGGCCATTAGCAAGTAAAGGGATAGTTTAAGAAACCCGAGTTTCGCTCTAACTTTCAAAGATTCAATGGACGATAAGTTCGAAATGGCAAGCATTGAGATACAAATAAAAGAATAAGTCAGTTTTGGAGTAGGCAGCAAGCAGACTCATTCAGTGGTCACTTAACCGAAGGTTAAAATAAAAACCTACAAAGATAGTTGGATCAGTAGTGTCTTTTACAAAAATGTCATATAAAATATAGTCCTTTAGATTTCCAATAATCAAAATTTTAGCAACACAGATAAAGGTCGGATTGTCTAAGCAGGATTTTTTCAAATGTTAGAAGAAATGAACGATGCTAAAGTTTCCGCTTACATGAACGACAGAGAGAAAGCTGATTTTGGAAGTGGAATTAAAACTAGAAACCACATTCCATCCAGTAAATATTGAAACTTTTCTCTGGTCTGTTCCCTTCACCAACAACCCTATATACATTTTGTAACTATGGTCTTACGGAAATGAAATGTAAGCTTTGATGAGAAATAGGCACTTGAGAACATCTTTAACTTTTTGCTTTTTAAAACACAGAAAAGATACAGTGAAAGAGGCTAAAAGGTCAATTAAATTAAACATTAGATTAACCTTAAAATGATTTGTTAAGTTATAAACGATCATTTAATGAAAAAAAAACCCATAAATTTTAACTTTAAAGTTTGAATGTTTTCCTAGATCTGTACACAGAACGACAGACGACGTGTGCAACTCAAGCTCTACTCTCACTGTATTAGATAATAATTTTCAAAAATTATCGATAAAGAGTGAGTATGCAATTCAATGAAGATAAATTAGTAGTCCATATAAAGAGATAGGGGATATTGTTTAGACTAATCATTAATCAAACCCCCTTTGAGATCAACTGCATTTATTTCTATTGTTCGATTCAATTTAAATGATGGCAGGTATCGGAATAATGAATTCTACATTTAGATACATGTAGCATATTCTTGGATTGCCTATTTATTTATTCATATCGCCAACAATTACAGCCATGTTTTACATACTGCCAATTTTAAAATGCTGACTAGACTGTAGTTGGAATTATTAATTGGGTATCGTTACTGAATTCTTTTCTACTCTTTCGTGTTTGTGATTCGATTTGAATATTGATAATACTCTAGGTTTTTTTTACCATATCACATGGTTTATACGTCTGCAAGCAAAGCTTGGGGCTATACTGGAACCACTCTGTCCGTCTGTCTGCTTGTCTATAGACACATAGTTGTCCGTACATGAAATTTGAAACTCTTAATGAAATAATCTAAAAATTGATTCTCAATCTGAAGATGTGCACCTGGGGCTCGAAACATAAAACATGCTTAGATTTTGACTTAAATAGGGTCATAATTAGGCGGATTCTTATGACCAACTTAAGTTCTACTTAATGTCTTATACCGCAACATAAAGCTAGCTAAGCAATGTCTTAGCTAAGTCACGTTTATGTTAAAAAAAATAAAAACGAACTACTCATCTCTTTTATCTAACTTGAGTGTATTGATAATAAATCGTTATTCATACTAACATATAAATACAAGTGCTAAATATCTATATTAGATAGGGGTAGAAGATTGCCCTCGTATACAAAATTCAAGATGGCATGGTTATATTATAGATGTACATAACATTTTTTTTATTATACTTTCATGTTAAATACTGAAATCTGATTGGTTTAGACGCAGTTGATAATCCGTTCTATTACCCTCAGCGTTAGCAACACACTTGGCAACGGGTAACATAACGGATTGTTACATGCGCGTAAATGATGCGCGTATGGTTCACTGTAGAATTCAAGTCATTCTTTAAAATTATGACATTCAGTATGATAAAATAAATAGTGTCTGTTTGGGAAGATAACAGTTGAAACCGACACCCCTCGAAAACTATTGTCAACCTCCGCTTCGCGTCTGTTGACAATGCTTTTCTTGGGGGGTCAATTTCAACTGTTACCCTTCCAAACAGGCACTATTTATATAAAATATCTCAAACGATGGATAATGTACTCAGTCTATTTGTTGTTTTTTTTTTGTTATGACGAATATTCACTAGTTTAGTCGTTCTCGAAGACTCCATGTTGTGTAAGACGCGATGCCGTCAAAACTTTTTAAACTGTGTAATTTCGTTTTGTCTTGCTTTTCATATCTTTTCTCACCAATTCACAGTTACTCCGAGTATAATTTCTTCAAGTAGTTGTTTTCATATAGATAAAACAAGAGTAAAGATTTATGAGGGTTTTCTTTTTTCATGGTTTATATAATTGAGTTCTTATGTTGAAAAGGAGGGGGAATCCTTTCTTTGTTATATTAATAAACAGTAAACACACCAAGCTCGATTTTCTTTGATTTTGTTAATTTTTTGTTATTAACATAAAGGAAGTCGGTAAGACATAATCGTTACATGGTTTGTAGTGGAACTATAATCTGGTTTATGCGCGATCAGAAAATTCCATACGGGGCAAGAGCATATGGAATTTACTGACCACGTATTAACCAGATTAGGTAAACTACAAACCACGTAACTATTCATTCACCTCTAAAAGCAAATATAACTGCATTGTTCTGACTTCTTATTTCTGCTTATTTTTTTAAGGTGAGAATTTAAAGATGGCGAATTTCAGCATTTTGACAACTTTGATATTGTTTGCAAACTTTGAATTCTTCATTTTACATTTACATGACGTAAGCAAATTCTTATAATTTTATGGGTTTTTTTCGAGTTAAAAAGCTCGTCAATGAAACTCATAGTCCTATTGGAACAATTATCTGAGTCATTAAGTTAAATAATAGAAGAATTTGAGGGGAAATTTTGAAAAGACTTATTGAATCTGTCAAGACTTGGTTTGGAAACATATTTAATGTTTTACCTAAAGGAGTGCTTTGTCTTTCTATTCTCATCAATTAAAGGGGTATTCTCACTGTGTTTCTGTTTAATTGAAATAAATATTAACAGTGGATGTAATGAAGAGTAACATGTTCCATATAGCATGTGGGCTACTGAATAGGTTGTAAACACTTTTAAAACATTCACATTCGAAATAAGAAATAAACAATTTGTTTTTAGTTTTAACATAAGCATGACTTAGCTAAGACATTGCTCAGTTTGCTTTATGTTACGGTACAAGACATACTTAAGTAGGACATATGCAAGCCCTAAGATAGCGCATAAGTCCAATACTTATGACTCTAACTAAGTACATGCATGAGTCCCTGGTATCGTACACACTACCAATAGTAAAAATATTTAAGTTTGGAACAACCTAAAGTCAACCTGGAATATGTTATACGAAGGTCTGGTCCATAACATACCAAAAATATTTAGAATATCAATAGTTTACCCTTTTTATTAGTAAAATATTAGAAACTCAAGGGGTTTACTTATCTATTTAAAAAAGTCTGAATGGATTGAATATAATGAAATTTATCAGTTATCCGTTACAGTTAACACAGATATTTTTGTCTATCTATCTCATGGGATGGTTTCTGCTGAAACAAAGCGATTGCGTTGGAGTAACTTTATAAAAGTATCGCAGAGAAATGATATTATTTTCATTTTGTTTTAGTTATGCTTAAAAAGTTGCATATTTGTATTATTCTGGTTGACACCACTAGTTTAAATATTTGATATTACGGACTTACATTACCAGCAGAGTTTTATATTGTTAGATTTACGGTTCGTTCATACGTATAATGTTGTTTTTGAAAGATGATAGAAAATAAAGAAATTTTAATAATTGATTCATAATGACTTCTTGTATGAGGAAACTGTTTTGAATTATAATCTAGGTGGGTTGTAGAAATCAACAAAACTAACCGGATATAACAATCAATTTTATTTAGCTTGCGAGTGAGGGATAGTTTAGTCATTTTGTTCATCTTTTTGTAAGAGCCATTACTCGAGGGCGTTGGTCCCAAGGGACCATTTTATGAAACCCTTTTAAATATTAGACATTTTTTGATCGATTTTAACAGTGGATAGCGAGTAGCCAGATGAACAAGCATTCTGAGAGTATTGCATAAGCAATACACGTCCCCTACCGGTTTGTATTATTCTGTGAAAGCTTCCAAGCACACAACTATTTCAGAGCTATTGACCCTACTGTAAACGAGATGTCATGCTTTATTCAGAGGTAACAGAACAGAAGAAATTAAAACTATATAGTTGATATAGAAATTAAATACGAAATAGGTAAAATAATACTCTTTATTTCATCTCCTGTAATTTCGCCAAGTCTATTCTGTATTCGCTGGTAAAAGTTTGTGAAAACAATGCACTGTTATGTACAATATCATTTCTTACCGTCTTCTGTACCCCGAATCAAACCAAACAGTTAAACAGCCCAACCCGACAACGAACCCGATTGTAATAATACAAAAAAAAAACCCTATCGATTAAATTTACAACACAATGCTTGACACTATTTTACAGAATTTATTTGTTTGTTAGAAATGATAAAAGGAATGGTACAAGTAACCCACGATATTATTACTGACCACATACTGGCCTCGTTTATTCAATACACACCGAACCCGATAACGAACCCGAACATTAAAAATTTGGAATATAAAAAATAAATTTTCTCGAAAATATGTCAATCAGACGCTACAAAGGTGTAAACTTGATCTGTAGTTTGACATTTTGAAGCTGTTCAGCAAGTTTCATATTATTCCTCAAATGCATAAAGAAAAAAAGTGTGGAAAACTGAAGTGGGACAGACAGACGGACGGACGGACGGACGGACAGACGGAGGCAGATGAAAGCTATAGTCCCCACCGGTGAAACCGGTAGGGGACTAAAAATTGCCTCAGGGTTAACAAACCCATTTATCAAACCAAATAAAAAGAAAAACGTGTTGGATACATCACCAAGAATGACGTGGACAATGTAAGCCTTGTAAAATGTATAAAAATGTTTATGAACAAAAGAAATAGTGAATGTTAATAAGTAAATTATATTACTTGGGGTTAAGTGGGGATAAAGTTTCGAACTAATGCAAACAAGCATTCTGAGAGCATTGCATAAGCAATGTACGTCCCCTACCGTTTGTATTATTCTATGCTTCGAAGCATACATCTATTCAAAACTATTATAAACGAGATGTTATGCTTTAATCAGAGATAAAAGAACAGAGGAAATTCAAACTACATAGTTGATATAGAAATTAAATAAAAAATAGGTAAAATAATACTCTTTATTTTATTTCCTGTTATTTCGCCAAGTCCATTAAGTATTTGCTGGTAGAAATTTGTGTAAACAATGCACTGTAATGCAGAAGATCTCCTGTACCCCGAATCAACAGACCAATCCGATAACGAACCCGATTGTAAAAATACAAAAAACCCTGTCGATTAAATTTACTACAACACAATGCTTGACACTATTTTACAGAACTTATTTGTTTGTTAGAAACAATAAAAGGAATGGTACAAGTAATGCACGATATTATTATTACTGACCACATACATTTCTCGTTTATTCAATACACACCGAACCCGATAACGAACCCGAACATTAAAAGATTGGAATATAAAAAAAAATATTTTTCTCGAAAATATGTCAACTGGACGCTACAAAGGTGTAAACTTGATCTGAAGTTTGACATTTTGAAGCTGTTCAGCAAACTTCATATTATTCCTCAAACGCATAAAGAAAAAAGTGTGGAAACCTGAAGTGGGACAGACAGACGGACGGACTGACGGACGCAGAGGAAAGCTATAATCCCCTCCAGTGAAACCGGTAGGGGACTAACAATTAGTTATACAAGTGGTTTCATAAATATTTTAAACGCATCAAATTTCGATGACCCCGCATTTGAGCGGATCCACGAAATGAAATGTTATCAATGAAAAAAAAAAACGAACAAAAAAAATATTAAAATATCGACGATTTTCTTAAAAACTGTGTGATAAAAAAAAAACCCACAAAAATTATACTCACAAATGTAAATATTACGAAAAGCTTATGATTACACAAAAGTAGAGGGCATTCTTACCAAGAAAAGAAACTTTGTAACAAAGTAAATCAGATGTAAATACCAAAGTTGTTCTAATGCCCATCAGATGCAATTGATGGCGAAACGAAAGAACGCTGAATTGGACCTAGCTTTTAATATAAAAAGATACAGTTAGCAAAATTACAAATTATTTTGCTAGACAAATTTATCTCGGATGTTCTACTGAAATTCCATCGTGCTCGGTATTAATGGAATATTAGATTATTAAAGAGAGTATTTGATGGATTGCATTGTCGCGTACAAATATCGAACCCAGCATTTCAAAGAGGCGTTCCTGAAAACGCATCATTACGCAGATTAAGCTGACAGAGTTGCATAACATATGTAGTTGGTGGCATTTCTTCAATTCTTACAAGACCCTTGAGCACAAAACTAATCCTTTCTTTTTTCTTCAAATGGTGGAATTCAAAACAGTTTGGTTCGCCCGGTACGTAGCCAGAGTTGGGTGAAATTGCAAACTCCATTATCCAAAGATGATTTGTAGGCGCATCCTACCAAAACCAGTAAAATATATCAAATATGTACTCTCCTACTTTGATATGAACAAGGCTGGCTGTCTGGTTGCGAAAAGATTTTAAAAAAAAAATAAATGTTCACGTCATAGTTATTCCGGAAACAATGCAGGTGTAAATACGGTGTAGATTTTTACGATTTCAATTGTGTCGTTTTTTACAACTAATGGCGCTCTTTTGGTTTAAAAATATAACTATAATTAATATGCTATCTTTTGTCAGTGTATGACGTATGAACCTATGTTTACCTATGTTATGATAAAAATACGTACTGTGTAATCATTAGAATTCGTGGTGGCTCAATTTTCGTGCAATTCGCTGTTACTTCTCATCCACGAATTAACATCCTCCACGAATTAATAAATTAGTGTTATAGAATCATATGTCCTAATGTTGGTATAAAAGAGTACACGAAATTACGTCCCCACGAACCTGTAAAAGTTAACCAATCCACGAATTTTAATGATTTCACAGTATTAAATGTAAACCTATGAGATGGTTTTCGTACGGAAATAAAGAACTTGAACTTCTGGTTTAATAATTATGGAACATTTTTCGTTGGTATTGTATTTGTGTAACGTATGGAACCGTTGAAATACATTTCGAACTGCAGTCCAACTCTATTTAATTGCTCAAGTCAAAAATCTAACTTCATTGAGTCATTTGCTGCATGGTGTCTTGTTTGTTAATTCAAATTAGTTTTCGGGCACATATTTTTTCATTGCCATCAACATGAAGAGTGATATGACTTGGTAAATTTAAAACCGGTGTGACGTACTAAAGCATAACGTAATAGTCACATGGCATAGTTTGAAAGTCTCAAATAATTTAAACGCGACCGATAAGAAAAAAGTGTTACATAATTCTATCTTTGCGAGGTAGTTATCACAATAACTCGTGGTTTTATAAAGATTAACCTACTTTAATCCAAGGTTCGCCTTTACTCGTTTCTAATTAGTTGCTTATTTACGATCAGGTGCAGAATCTTTGGGAGAAATGGAAGGAAACTCTAAAGCAAGCTAATTAGAGGGGAAAACCACTGAAGACGTGAGGCGAGTTATTGAGAAATGATTAACCATGGGATGAAGAATTTTATCTGCGGCATGACTAATTAGCAGATGAATGCTTGGTTACCGGCCTAAATTGTAATAAATTTGAAGAAAATATGTCTGTAATTGATATATGTACCCAGCTGGTCTGCCTATCCTTTAGAGAACGTTTTTAGACAATTTCAAAGGGAAAAAACATTATTGGTAAAATACTTTATTACATTATATACCCTTCTTTCTTATAAACAGAACTAGAAACTATGGTGGCATATCTCTGCCTCTTGTGTGCAAGTTGTTTTCTTTCAAATATGTCAACATGCAACATAACTATGTTGACATGCAAGAAAATTACAATCAAATAAGAATTATAAAAAATCTCAAATATCGCCAACATGTGACATCCAAGATGTTCGATGCTACCTATTTATGTCGAAATGCAACTTATTTAAGTTAATATGCGAAATAAAAATTTTGACAATGCAACTTATTTATGTCGACATGCAACTTATTATGTTTCCATGCAACTTCTTTATGTCGACATACAGCTCATTTATATCAACATGCAACTTAGTATGTTAACATACAAGATAAGTATGTTGACATGCAACATATTTATGGCGATATGCAAGTTAGTTATGTCTACATGCAACATATAAGTTGCATGTCAACATATTTATCTCTAATGTGAACATACCTAAGTTGCATGTTAACATATTTATCTCTCATGCCAACATAACTAAGTTGCATGCTGACATAAATAAGTAGCATATGAACATAACTAAGTTGCATATCGATATAAATAAGTAGCATGTTAACATAACTAAGTTGCATGTTGACATAAATAAGGTGCATGTCGGCATATTTATCTTGCATGTTAACATAAATATATTGGATATCGACATAAATAAGTAGCATCTAGCATGTTGGATGTCGCATGAGGGCGATATTTGTGATTTTTTGAGAATTTTTAATAATTCTTATTTGATTGCAGTTTTCTTGCATGTCGAAATGGTTATGTTGCATGTTGACATAACTATCTTGCATGACAAAATATTTATCTTGCATGTCGACATATTTGATATAAAAATAACTTGCCCACATGGGGCAGAGATATGCCACCATAAGAAACCTTTTTCTTAATAAAAAAAACATTCTTTTTTTTTAAATATAGAACACGCATTACAATATCTCTGGAACTAACATTTGTACATATGTACCCCTGGTTGAAGAAATGTAATATGTAATGCACTCCACCCCAGTCTCTGGTTCAACTCTAGACTTAAAGGGGCATAGTCACGATTTTGGACAAATTCTATTTTTCTGTTTTTATTATTTACAATGCTTAAGAAATGCATTTCTAATGATCAAATGAAATTTGTGAGTCAGTCGCGACTGTCGTTGAATTATTAGCAAGATACAGGGCTCACAATTCTTTGTCATATAAACAAGGCTCGTGCCCTGTTTTTTTGTATACATAGATTCAATATACCAGTAAAAAATCTGTTTCCAGTTTATTTGCCTATCTTTTTATTCATTTTAAGCATAAAGAATCACTTTTTTAAGTTTAACACATTCATTTTAGGTGTAAAACTGGAATTCTTACTTCAACTTTCAAAATGTAATCAAAAGCTTTGTTTACATAACAAAGATTTGTAAGCTCTGTAAATTGCTTATATCTCAACGAATGACACTCAAATGTTTACTGCCTATTAAAAATACCTTACTAAAGCATTGTTAACATTAAAATCGGAAAAATAATTTTTGAACAAAATCGTGGCCATGCCCCTTTAAGGAATCAATTATCCTTGCGTGACCCGAGCGATAACCACTAGACCATATGTTGGAGAAGTCTAACCTTACTCCATACGACGACCGAATTACCCGCTGTAATATACTGTTTATGATTATATACATGACATCAAGCATTTCCTAATTCAGAGTTAGAAAAAAACCTCTCAGAAATATGTACTCTACCACCTTGCCTTGCTGATCGGTGGGAAACATCTCACTAGTCATTTTTGTGCATCTAAAGATTTCTTTGCAATAGCATCGGGGTTTTGCTGAGCAAGGCGAAATGAGCTGCAATTGCTTTGGAGCCATATTCCCCGAGGCGCGTAAAAATCTTATTTTCAAAACCCTCTGCACCAGAAAAGTCAATTTGTACAGCAAAACTGCTTTATATCGCAGTCTCTAATTGCTTAAACTGAGACTTCCGGACCAAAGCTGTAGTCTAGATTCAAATTTATTGAAACCATGTCAATGCATCATAAATTGGGCAACTGAGTGGTGCATTAAGTAGCATAAGAATAGGTAGGAACATATCTTTAATTCTTTTCAAGATATACAATTCTGCAATTCGTGTTATCGATAGGGAAGCCTCCTGATACGCAAAATTAATGTAGATTCCTGTCCTCATTTCAAAACTGTTTACAGTTTTTTATGAAAACATAAGACAGGGATACAAAAACTCACAACTATTACTCAGGTGAGCGATATGGCCTATTGCTCCTTTTTTTTAAAAAAAATGTATCAGTTGAATACGGTAGAACTAAGGTGAATCTTTTGTGAAATTTCACATCCCTCCTTAAATATAATAATTTATCTTTCTGCAGAATAACTCACTATCAAATAACAGGAAATTCTCTTAAATTTGAAACTCGAACCTATATTTTAGCTCGGTTTATGAAAAAAAAAGAATTCTTTTAAATCAACATTGACTTTTGCTTATAATCCCTGAGAGTATTATTCTGCTTACAGTCGTTTCTTTTCATTTTATTTCCCAGAACTAACTACAAAAAGACTATAGATAACTTTTATTTTACGAGCAACAAGGCTCTTAGTACGCGACTGGTATTCCCATTTTCAACTAATGTTATTAAAACAATGTCAGAAAAGAAATTAAGTTTTTTGTGACAAAAAACTACTATAATACCATTCGTTGTGTGAATTCTTTCGGATTCGATTTAATCAGTAGTATCAGTTAAACGCACAGCAAGACCATTTTTCAACAGCTATTGTAGTGAATTTCTACATATTTTCCGAGACAAATGCTGTAACTTACAATTAATAGGGAAGGGCAGGAAATGTCACCATCCCTTGCCACTGGTTTGGAAAGTCGTCATCCATGAAACCTCCCCCATCCCGAAACGAAAAGAGATGGTTTAATTGAATTGTTTATGACTTTCTGAGATTTCAAAAACAATCAGTACAAGAAATATTAAACACACAGGCGCAGTTGCCGTTTATTTATCATTATTAAAGATACGTTGCTAATTCTATAACTAATTGACCGATTCTTTGCACTTCATCTGAAACATTCTATATTCTAATTTATAGAGACCATTGACATGTATCTGTCTTGGATAAATCATCAAAGGACAGCGGAATCAGATAAAAGGATAAAAGCATTCTTTCCTGGGGGATAATCCCATCTATTCATCTACTCAATAGTTTTTCCCTTCATTTCCCTTCGTGTGTTAAAATAATTTCCCTATTAACGACTAAAAAATCCGAGATATGAAAATCCATAAATTATGTCGCTCATCAGATTTTGTCAATGTTGTGGGATAGAAACTGAAAGATAATAGAACATTGAAAAAAATGGATAGATTGTATTAGCAACAACAGATGCAATGTCAAGATAAGGCGCGCAATGGACCGCCGTGTGAAAACAAGCATATGCCACGAAACATAAGATCGTTGTATCACTGGATTGTAGATTGTCTGACAGTAACATCCATCAGAGGCCCTTGGATCCATAAGCTGTTTTATTGATTGAAACCCAGTCATAACAAATCTTCTTATCCTGGCCAGTTCTTCATAACAACAGGCAATTCAAGACCCCTGTGTTTATTTGCAGCCATGGCGAAGGTCTTGCTACCTTTGCGAAAGAACGGTAGGGTTACTGAATTGTAAGATGAGTAATTGGAAATTTTGTAGAAAACATCGTATTTGTTGGTAGAGGAGTTTTATAGAGAAGCAGGGTCATGACCTTTTGTCGTAGCTAGGACATGTGTACCAAACAGCCGGACATATCCGCCCAGCAAGGGTAGCCATAAAACTATCTCTTTGTGGTCTCGTAAAATAAATGTCCTATGAATCGATAAGGTTGAAGATCAAGATCTGTATCGTGTGGATAGAGAACATCTCCCAGCGGCTGTATAGCTGGAATAAATCATAAGGAGTTTTTACATTTCCTTCCATTGTCCTTGAATAACACATGGAAACCTTTTATCCATACTCTACGAACAGTACAGATGTAATTTTGCTGAGTGGTTTGCAACAACATATGATATTGTTGAATAAAAACGGCCTTTATTTTGAGAAATAACATATTTTACCTATTTTTGGTAGCACAAGAAAAATTACATGTTTATGGTTGTCTGCTTGAAAATAGAAATGTTGACGTCATAGTAAATGCGGAAAACAAGTCCAACGACGGTGTAGATTGCGCAGTATTTTATTTATGTGGTTTAAATTTGGGTCATTGCTTACAAATAATGGCGTTTTCTAGTTACATAATTATCGGAACTATTCTCTCCTGGGTGTTATATCTGTGTAACTTAAGGTACAATTCAAATACATTTCAAAATCATCTTTTCATGAAGATTTCCCAGAGTAACGATAACTTTGGAGACGTAAATGTTAACATAAAAGACAAAGATGTAAAAATAATTTGATGTTGACATCTCTATAGATTTTAAAGCCTTGTCTTGTGAATAAAATTATTTTCTTAAAACGGTTTTCTCTGCCGGGATTGCGAATTGTTTGGGATTCGTACATATTAACATTACGCAATCCTCGATATTAAGCAGATCTGTGTTCAAGGACATAGCATGTACAGGCCACCATGTCTGTGTTTACTTGTACAATCTGCTAAACAAGCAAGGTTTTTTTTATCTTTGTGGCTTGGTTTTGAGCAATTTACGATTAATGCCCACAAAGTGTTCAGGGAATTGAGTGTTGAAACATTTTAATTGTAAGAAGTGTTAGTGAAACAATTATAAACAAAATTCTATGTCTGTTCACTATCAACCAGGCATAAAATGCATCTTAAAAGATTCTGTCTAACTCGATTCTGTCCAACTCGCAGATCAGCAATCAGTCGATGCATGTTAATAAAATGATGTGGTTTCTCACCATCACTAAAGAGATACGATTTTATTCTATAACTATGAACCTTTGTTTACAATTCTATATTATTGTCATTCTTTGTATCAACTTATTCTCTTAGAATGAACTAATTTACAGCCCCAGAATACAAATAGTTTAAGTATGCAATATTTATTGAGATAGAGAAAACACAAATAGAATGTTAAAAAAATAACATTTGCAACTTTAGCATATTAAAATCCTTAATCACCTTGCGAAAAGTAGAACTTTTAAAGTATTATGTAATGAGTATAATGTTGCTATACATTTAGATCATGAAATCACATTCCCAACGACCTGAAATGAAATAATGCATATATCTCGATTTCCATTGGTAATCACAAACTTAATTCTGGGTCCAAATATAGTAGAAAAAGAGGAAAATCTGTTAATAATGAACTCTTTAGGGACTCAAGATCAAATCTTTAAATTCTAGAGACTATTGATAAAATCTCTCTCTCTCTCTCTCTCTCTCTCTCTCTCTCTCTCTCTCTCTCTCTCTCTCTCTCTCTCTCTCTCTCTCTCTCTCTCATCATATATCTAGAGACATTGATTATGGTTCAGACTCGGCAAGGCTCCTACTAGCAATTCTGGTAAGCGATATCGATAAAAGGCAAATAAACAATTAATGTGTGTTTGGAGGTTAGTAGAGGCGACATTTGCAATATTGGGACAACAATGATTCATTGACAATAGATGTGTCCATAAAACATTTTTATTAGAGTAAAAAGGATCTTGATTTGTTTTTATATTAGAAAAGAGAATGTTAATAGTTTCTCATCAATTCGAGAAATCCATATCAATGGAATATATATATATATATGGAAAGAAACATTCATTCAGCAAGGCTCAAGCTTATGGAATCTGTCGAGGCTTGCCTTATAATTGAAGACTAACTATTTGGAGGTCGGACGTCAGTCCGTGCACTCCCTCCTCCCGTTATGATGACCGTACCCAAGTACCCTGGGGTACTCTATTTTGAAACAAAGCTACAACAGAAATGGACAAACGTCAACCCTTTTCTCAACCAATGGTTGTAAAGTTGACATTATATAATGACCCATTTTCATATTTTCATATTTTAAAATCTTCAATATAATTCTGTAGCTGAGCAGTTCTGGGTAATTAAAAAAGGCATTGTTATCTACTTGTGTACGCAATTTGCATTCAAAACAACATATAAAACCAGCTGTGGTCTGTTGTTTGTATAAACCAGTCAGTTTAAGAAATGTTTGCATTTTGGTCCACATTTGTAAAAGATGACCGGACATCCGCCTTAAGTTTCGATTGGTTTCGAAAACAATGAACTCATAGTAACCCTCAAAAGTTAAAAAAAAATAAAACACAATTTAACATTGTTAACATCAATTGTTGGCGTTTGAATTTAAAGTGCCACTTTATGATAGAGCTCTGCTAAGTAAATAAAAGCCTTTAAAGGTTGATACAAAAATTAAGAAATGCATATATTTGGCTGGTAAAGAATTAAATAAACACGATCAGATTTTTTTTAAGTAATTGAAAAAAATTCAGTTATGATACCCTTTAAATATTTAATTAAGCTCTTTTGTAAATAAGCACAGAAACATTTTAGCATTTCGATTAAAAGAAAATTACTTGATACTCGAAGATTTGAAACCCAAAAAAAATGTAATTCAAAATGATTAAGTAAATCTAATTACCTAAATATTCTAGAAGTAAATAAATCAAAGGGTAGTATCAAAATTGTCTTAAGTTTGTTCTTATTGTAAGTTGTAACGTTTTGTGACGTTTACTCTTTACGCCGCCCGTGGTCTTGGAATGCAAAAGTTCGTTAAAAGAGTAGAAAACTTTGATACATGTATTCCAATTTTTTTTCCTCAGTTTTCTCGGAAAATGAGAGCGCTCGTGCAAAGAAAAGTCCACAAACTAAAAATTTTTAAAACTGTTTTAATGCCCATTATCAATCTATGTTAAAAGTTGCGACACGGCTTGTATAATAGTCCAATAATCAATTCCTTCCCCCTAATTGTCATTGAGTGAGATTGTCCATACACATAATACGTCCAAACTCTAAAAGCTTGTCGTGAAATTGAACAATTTACAAATAGTGGTCCTACGACCAGTAACGTAGAATTTCTATAATCCATTTGTGTCACAGAATGTAATGAGCACACTATTATCCTTGAAAATTACGTCCCAAAACCCCAACAGCCTCTATTTTAGGAGGATGACAGATAAGGCTATTAAAGAATAATCTTATTTTACAGCCTACAAGTGTGTTTTTCTTGTTTAGGCCGACTTCTGTCGCTCGACATGTCACTTACCATCCATCAATTGGCACTCAGCAAACTCAAATATGAAAACAAATCACGAGCCTCAAAGATGTTATAGCTCAAAAAAGAGGCCATTTTTGTTTTGTATCTTACTGTTAATGGATTACCAGAGTCGGTATTCCTTCCTGGTATTGACCAGGCCACTCAACGTATTTCTTGAATTCTCACGTATGTTATGAAATGTGCAAGAAAGTAGAATAGCAGGTATGAAAACTGATTTTAGAAATAGAATACTAGTGTAATCTTATCTTTATTTTAAGGAATTGGCCAAAATTTCAATACTTGATTTTTCCGATAAAGATTTTCCATCAGATTTTCGGTTTATAAAACCTATTCAATATTTTTGTTGTACGGGGAAAAGTCATTGTGACGTCACGATTCTCACCACAGAGTCGATTGAAAATCGGACGCTCTTCAGATTTTCATTCGACTTGGTGGTCACACTGTACGATTTTTGTCGAAAGCGAATCGGATGGGAAAATTTGATGGAAAATATGATGGAAAATCGTATCGTGTGACCGCACCTTTACGTACATTTTGAACTTGCAAATGTCGAGTATAAGAGCGCCTGAAATACCTTTGTCATTTCTTTTTCCTGTTGACCACTGGTATTAAAAACAGGAGACCTGTGTCATAGTAATTACATTTCGCAAAAACCAGGTATTATTGAAAAACCGTAACAGTTTGGAGAAGAACATGTAAATTATAAGAACTTGTTTCCAATCCTCTTAAATAAAGTTTGTTCAAATCTGATCAAAAGTTCGGACAGTTCTTTAAGATCAAACTCGTTGCATTGTATTTCTATTTGTGTATAATTTTCTGGATTTTTTAAAAAACAAAATCTTCTTGCATTGCAACATCAATTTTATTTTATGGTGTACTTTACTCATATCACAAAGACTTTTCATTTGCTTAAATAAATCAAAGTACGGAAGTACTGATGGGAGTTGATTTTATGGTTTATTATAAATTTGGTTTAAAATCAACGATATGTAGTTGTTTTGAATGGCAAGTAGTTTCTTAGCTGTATTGGATTTACGCACAATTTTTCTTATACCGTTATGAATTTTTGGGTTTTTCCGACAAGAATTCAATATAAAACCATATGGGAATCATGTTGCGTAATATTTATAGATCAAATTAATTTCATCACACAATGTATCAGAAATCGAAATAATTCTTGATATTTAAGGATCCAAGCAATATTGAACTCTTGTCTTGTTCAACCACAAGAGTCTCTCTGCTTGTCAGATATTTACGGAAACAACCGAGCATAACTTTAATGAACTCTTGCGTAGGAATTATTCTTTCGTCAGAGTTCAATATAGTCTCGTATTCCAAATGTATATACAACTACCAATTATCTGAATTGTTCGTGCCATTTAAAATCTTACTATTTTCAATGTATTTATAAATATATTTTCTTGAAAAACAATGCTTCTGGATACATTACATCGAATTTATCGATTATTTTCAAGTACTAACTCTTGTCAGCGGTTATGATTTGTGCTTTGGTCTAAACACTGTTTCACTTCCGGTTTGTCAGAGTAACTGCATGGAAGAGTTGATTGAAATCAGCTCCCAACAAAAGAACATATTGCTCACCTGAGCATTCATGTCAATCCAACCCAAATAGCTGATTACCTCACCAGCCCCAATAGTGGCCTCTCGCTGAATAAACAAAAAATTCTTTTATTTTACTTTTAATTAAAAAGATTAACCTCAGTATTCTTCAGATCTTTCACAGACACACGGCATTGAATTCTTTTGTAAAAAAAACTGGATCCTCCTCATCTTCCAATTGTGATCTTGCTACGAATCCTTGGTATTCAGGTGTAAATGGACATTAGAATTCCCATTAATAGCTTGTTTCTATAATGGTTAAATGGATTGACGCTCCATGCATTTGCAGAAAGACGTTAATTGGCTTAATAACCAAGTGTAGCGAAAGGTAATATGGCTAATATGACAATATGGTGATAGTCGGAAATGAAAGGAGAGTAATGCGTATCAATTAAAAACTCGGGTCATCTTTAACTCTAAGAAGTACATTATTCATTTGTTGTTGTTTTGAACTGTAGCAAAAGATATCTCATAATTTTGAATTTGTTAGCAGTAACACTGATCAATGTATTACGGGAAAAGAGTGCATTTGTACGTGTTATATACATGTATGATTTCGAGATTTTCAGACAAATATTCCCAAACAGTTACAATAATTCTTTAGGGGCAAAAATTAGTCCAGTAACATTTCTCACGATTATCGTCGCATACAGAATTTAGCATATTCTCGTAATATTAGTATTAAGAAATCTTAAAAACAATTTTGATAAAATTTGCCTCTGCAAAAAAAAAAATGAATTTGGTCTCTGATGAGAACTGAGGAGCTACGTGCTCGGAGGCAGATTTCCATTTGTCCCTTGGTTGAACCCGTATAGTCTATCGTTTGAACTTCATACCAATTGAAAATAAGTTCTGGTATAATAAAAGTCACCTTCCGCAAATAGATGCAATGTCAGATCCATATTATCAATTATTGTTGTACAAATTGATATTACTTGATACGGTAGGCGTTGTTTTGTAACGCAATGTGTGATACATTGCAGTATACTTTTTAAAAATCATCAATACCTACTTTGTCTTCACATTTTGTGTCAAAATCATGTTTTGCGGTAACGAAAATGATAAAGTAGCTGTTCAAAAAATTAAGAGAAAATAAATTCAAAATGTTAAAAGGATGATGTGAAGTACGCTAGGTGAATGAACATAAAAATGTCTGATTTTTTTTTATCTTACATGTACATGTACCTTTTCTTTGATATATGCGCTCTTGTTGAATCCTCTTTTCATATAACGTGCATTTTTCGTCTGTGCCACGCGTCTGACGTAACATACATTTTTCTCAGCGTGTTCAATGTAACAGTATGTTGTATTTTCAACGAATGTAAATCTTATCGCTTAGAATTCCCTCAACCGAGAATTGTTCATATTGTCAATATTAAAGAAGTCTTGTCCGATCGACTTGATTTTTTATCTGCATGTTAACAAATAAAAACGAAATTTGCTATTACCGGGTCTGAAAACCACATCGACAATTTTTACATTATAAAAACGGTCCTAATTATTGGCACTAATTAGAATGTGTCCATTTTTTCACTCTCGTTATTAAATTATCAAAATCATGCTTTGTTTTTCTTAATTCATCGAACAAAATTGGTTGCTAATGTGTGTAAATGGGTCTTATTCTTTATGAATTGGTAAGGAAAAACAACAACAACAGCGAAATGACAGCAGTTTCTGTTTCTTTTCTTCTTTTAAATTTCTCCTGGGTAATGTCCTTTTTCTAAACTAATGACAAATGGTTATTAACACAGTATGCTTGTTGTGTTTAACCGAGTCTCAATTCAATCCCGTAATTTTGTCAGTTAACAGTATTATATTTACATCTAAGAAACATATATTTAATTCATAGCTGTATAGAAACAGCCAGACTGAAATCTACACGCCCCGTTTATCGATTGGTCGAAATCTACAGCGGCTGAAACTGACAAGAAAATGACAGGACAGATATCGACACGCCCTGTTTATCGATTGGTCCAAACCTACAGCGACCTAGGAAAATCACGGACTGCACGAAATAATCATGACTATGTCAGACTCAAAGTCTCACAGGAGACGATTTGGCTGTTTCTTTTAGCTAACGTACTTACGTACATTAACAGTAATTTAGTGAATTTTACTTACTTTTCATAATCAATTCATCAGTTAGCTAAAATAAAGATGTTAATATAAAAAATAAAATGCTTTCTTTGATGATTCATTCGGGTTATGAAGGTAGCGATCATTGCAGAAAATTTTTAACAAAACCCGCTAACGCGGGTTATGTATTTTTTCTGCAATCTCGCTACTTTCATATCCCGAATGAATCACCTAAGAAAGCATTTTATTGTTTAAATAGAACCATTATGATAGAAGCTTTGACTTTGGGTAGTTGTATCAAACGGCAATGTGACGTAGACCTGCATTGCTGGACACTCAGGCATGGCTCTTTGAAATCAACTAAGATTTGTCTGGCTTTTGATCTAAGACTACGCAATCGGTGTAAATTTCACTTGAAACAGGCGTCAGTTTTAAATGTTTTTAAGCAAGAAAAATATAGTTACACCCTACAAGTTATTGAAAATATTTCCTTTTTAACTATAGTACGAAAATTGAGCTTCAGTCAAACATGTGAGTTGACAGACAATTTACTGTCCCAATCCCCGCTGTCTATGAGCCTTTAAAATATGTGAAGACGTCAAAAGTATAATATTTAATTTTCCATATTTTTAGGAAATACGATCAGTGTGTGATCGCAATCGTCAGCACCCTTATACCTACTTAATTTTAAAAAATTATCAATAGCGATACAAACTTCAGTTACGCTGGATGGTCTATCATTTCAAAGAGCAGTCGTCACGATGCGGGTTTTTTTTTTTTTTTTTGTTTTTTTTTTTTGAAGCGTGCACGTTTGTGAACGTTAAGGCGGCAATCATGGATTAATTAATTTTTTTTATAATTATTGATATGGTTGCTGTACAGTATTCGATTTAATGGATTCACCTCTTGCATTCAAATGATCACAATACATGTATACCATTTCGACTTTAACTGCATGCGGTATTGAGTAATATTTAATTTGATCTCGGCTATAAGGAAAATTTCCACTATCATTTTACCATAATAATCAATTGCCATGATTGTTCAAACCATTTTGAAAGTTAAATCCACGCTTTGTTTAACGTCACGCGAAGTTACAGCGCGATCTAATATATTGTGAAAGAAATAATATAAAGTGTACATTCTTCATTCAGTCCATTTTCAATACTTTTCTCCTAATCAAACCCCTTGTGATTTCCTTTGTCTTAGAAACCGTTCTTCCCAAAATGACAGTTTCTATACATTTGTTCTGTCGTCCTCGTGTATACTTTCCCTATCCTCTTAAGAACGAGGAAGCCATTATAATTTTAGAACTGGGTATTGTGATTGCGGATTCGGGAAAAAAAATGAAGTGGTGCAAGGGAAGGGGGTGGATGGATATTTAACAGTGTTTGTGTTAATTATTGGACATTTTCTTCTTTAAACAATGGACCACTATGGGGTTGTAATGGGAATGGGTTACAGTAAAGAAATTCTTTCAGAAAAACATATTTTTAGCTATTCAAACATCACCACAATATGACCAGTAAAACCAAGCCGTAACAACAGCGCCCCTGATCAAGGGACAATGAATTCTACAATACTAGGGAATGGCACCCTTGCTTTATTTTATGATGACCATAAGCGAAGTTTGTTTGCTAAACGTAGACGAAGAGGGGAAGATTTTTAGATCTAAACTCCCTGTGGACATAGGGATCATTTCACATAGGTGTCGGAACCGTGGGGGGAGGGTGTAGTCGCCCCCCCCCCACACACACACCCATATCTTTTTGCAAAGGTATACAAAAGCATACCCAAAGACCTTTTTCTTATTCTTTTGGCTTGTCAGTCTAGCCTCCCTCCTTTCAATTTGCTTCTGTTCGATACAATTATTCTTATCCATAATACATGTACATGTTGATGTTACGATTCAATTTTTTTCCACTCTCAACGAACCACGCAGAAGTATGCATGGATGCTGTTTTCAACTTATGCTTAAGCAACCCATGTAAAAATGGTCTTCAAAACCGATTATTAAAGCTAGCTATTAAGTAGAAGTACAAAGCATATAAAATTGTACGTGCATGAGGCACTTGTTAAGTACTTATAATAATCTATCGTGAATGACGGTCATCTTCTTTAAGAGGTTGTCAAATACTCAAATACTTAAAATTTCGATTCTTACGATTTAAGAGACGTAGAATTCATTTGGGTACTTCCCTAACTTCATCCTGCTATATAATTAAACATTAAGATTGTTACACCAGAACATTATGGAATTCAACAGCATGTAGCGCAATGGTTCAATTCCACATTTTGACCTTACCGAGTCATTAATATCAGCGTCTGAATTTCTCTAATCTAAAATCAAAGCAAAAATAAATGGGTTTTAGTAATCTATAGCCTGATCCAAAATATTGTTGAGACTTAATCCTACAACTTGTAAATCTTCGTTTGGAAAGTCTTCTTTATAATTAACCAACAGTGCAAAATTGACTGTATTTACTCCTGGTATATGGATTAGTGGTTCAGGAACACACTTCGTGAAATACAAACGTTTCTGGTTCAATACCATGTTTTGATTCAACAAAATGGATGGCTAACCTTCTTAGATGTTTTGAAATAAAGTACCAAAATGGATCCACTAAATATTGAAATGATTTTTGAAATCAATATTCTTTACAGCTTAATATTATCAAAGCTTAAAAAAGATTCTGTATAAACACATACGTCAATTTAGTCCATATATTGGCTTTCTAAACTTACAGCAGTACTAATTTAAAAGTTATTTGCCAGATGAAGATAGGAAATCCCATATGACTCACTCTGTAAATATACATATATTAGCAAGTACTTATCAAGAAGCTTTTAAAGGGTGATTAAAATAAAACTCTTAAATGTCAAAGAAGCCCCTAATAGGGTCTGGTGCAGAACTCTCACGAAATCTGTGTATTGATTGAACCCTTCTTTGGGATTGAATTGAACTGTACTTGTAGATATAAGAGCCATCAGCTACCCAGACTCCAATTCTTTTAAAGGTACTGAGACCTCTTAAAAGATGCAAAGGAGCGAATTGCTTGAAGTTTTCTATAATTGCATTGTAAATGACACAAACAAGAATTGACACTTTTACTTCAAAAAATATTTTTAATAAATAACAAGCAATTACCAATGTTTTTCATGCTGTTACCAACACAATTTGTCCTAAAAGGAAATATTCCTTTGTATACAATATTTGTACATTAAAAATTCAAGAGGAACTTGAGAACAAGAAAAACAAAGCACTTTACAGATACATGTAAAAATTCTTGTTTACCATATGAAAAACAATTGTAGTGTAAATATCTCATTTGTGAAATAGAATAGAAATATAGGATATTCAAGATCAGAAAATTGTATAAAACAAAAGAAATAAACGTTAATTATTGAATCAAATGCACTACTGAAAGTTTTGTCAACGTACAATTAGGACCTAATTGGTCAAATATCATGTAACTTTTTGTCCTCAGTATCACTTTAAAAACATTTCCAATAAATAAATGAATAATTTCGAAGAATAGTTGTATCATTTCAGCAAAAGATAAAATAGAATACACAATCATCATTGATGTTTTACAAAATAGACACAACTTTTGGCCTCTATATATATTTTTTAAGAGAGCTGGATGGTTGTGGCCATTTTTGGATTGACTGTTTTAATCTCCTTTTAAAAGATAAAATATTCTGTATAAAATTAAATATAAAGGAAAAAGATCAAATTTTAAGGCCCAAATATTTTGATTTTTCCTTCTCTTTAAATGATAATTTAGGACAAAAAAATATTCTATTTATATTTAAAGGTAGATTTGCCAAAATTTTCATGGTTCGTGGGGACATAATTTTGTTGGAAGTGTAATTGGGATAATTTTAATATACATGAAATAAATAATTGTATACAAATTTGTGGGGATGTAAATTTGTGGGCAAGGGTTTCCCACGCAAGTCAGAAACATTGCTCCCCCACGAACACTGAGGATTCCACAGTTGGTAATTTGCTGACCATCCAGCCTCCTTTAGCCTACATTTAATGGATGTGGATATTACTAGTAACTGAAGACTGAACATTCAAATGAATGATTTTAGACATAATAAAAGTGATCAGAAATAAAAATGCATAACGGTAATGTCTCACATGTTTACAGTACTGCTCATGAAACTTTTCATGATTTCATGAAAAAAAATTCATACCCTGTTCTATTTTGCTTTTTTCCACATTCAGATAAAGGAAACACCAATCAAAGGGGCATTCTTGTCCACTCTGCTCTCTATGACATACATATAATATTTACAATGTATGTATATGTCATAATAGAGATCAGAGAGGATAAGATGTCCCTGTACACCAATTACATGAATGCTAATTTAAAACATCACAAACTGTGTATTTTAATTCACTTTTTCGTATTAGTTTTTTTTTTTACCTCCAGAAACTTCAGAAAAACTCAATCATAGAAATTTAAATTGACACTAGCTGCTTTATCCATAATAGTGTACTAACTTAAATAATACTTTAAAATCTAAGACAATCAGATTCATAAGAGTTATACCCTCTAGGCATTATAAGAGCAAGAGAGACAACTTCTGATTTTCCTCTCTAACTCTTTGGGATTAAAAATCAATTTGTTTTAGGCCACACCAATATAATTTCCTGTTCATCTGACATTCAGTGGATAAGGTCACAAGCGGGCAAGCAATTAAATAATAAAATTATTATTTATACGAGCCAAAATTTATAGCCGGTACATAAAAAACATTTGAGCGGACAATTACATTTCTTCTACTTGTTTCTGATTTATAAATTAAAACTATTTAAAATGCAAAAAATAGAACGGACATAAAACAGAAAACAGCACAGAATTTCCTGGATGTGGGAAATTAATATTTTTTTATAGTTTTATTTAAATACAAGCGTGCGGGGTCAGACGAACAAGAAATTATATTGGTGTGGCCTTATCAATGAATTCAAAATAACAGAGCATCTTATAAGAATATTTTTTTTTTCGAAGAATGCATTAATAATGTAAGACATTCCATAAATCTTCACTATCCTGGCAGTGTTTATACTAAATATTCTGGTTGCATTGTAAAGAATACCTGTTTCACAATATTGCAATTTCATAGATGAAAGGTTATGCAATAAAAATTATCATTCTAAAACAAGGAGTTTGTGTGTACATTCTACTTACATTTTAATACAGAACTTGTGACTTGCAATTATAATGAAACTGAGATTAGTTCAATGAGTTTGCCAACGGTCTGTAAGCAAAGGAGGTATGCAAAAACTGCCTAAGGTTTTCCACCAAAGAAAAAATATGTTTTCTATCAAGAGATCTGCTACAGTATTGTAAGTTGGAGGACAATTTAATGAGACATTCAGGAGGTATATAAAAACATGAGAATAACAAGACCGCAAACTTATGATATATACATATTTCACCCAGTAAATAAATATTCAACAAAATAAAGTACACAGGACTCTACAGCTGTCATGTATTTATATGAAACATAAATAACATTGGGACTTCAGTGAAACGTGTGAACATGTGTAGAATAACTTGAAATATATTTACATGTATATCATTATTGCCAGAGGTTGCTACTAGTGTACCTAACAGTACCTTGGCCCTGGCAGATTTTCAAATATAACAATTTCATGTGGATTGTTTTCTTTTATGTAACAATTGCATTGTTACAAAGTTTAAAAACACCAATAGCGTATCTTAAGGAAGGAAACCCAATGACTTTCAGCTTTTTAAGCTAGCTGTAAGTTCTTTGGTGAAAATGGATATTGATCATTAATAAATAGTTTGATCCAAGCATGTTTTGTGTCACATTAAGTTTAAACAATTTACATCTCATTTATGTTACAAGAGTACTTTGCAAAAAAAGGTTCACTTCAAAGAGTAAACAAGAGGCCAATTGGCCTTAACGGTCACCTGAGTAGCATATATCCAATACACAAACTTGTCATGGAGTCTCATATATGCATCTAATTAATTAGGTTTCATACTGGAGTAGAAAAATTATAAATTTGTAATGACAACCACATTTAATTAAAAAAGAACTGTGAAACCTATAATTTTGGTGAAAAACTAAAAGATCTGGTCTACAAAATAATGAATTTAGTTTTCCTTTCAGGTGTGTGGGAGTAAAGAAGATAATTTTTTAACGTTATATGCATTAACATCTATACATCCATTTTGGCCCTGCCCTAGAGTCAAAACTCATACCCCAGGGGACATGAAAATTAAAATTTCAGTAGAGGACTTCCTGGTAAACATAATTATTAGTCTTTTTTTTATACAGATGTGTGAGAATAGAGAAGAAGATTTTTAAACATTATATGCATTTACACTTTATTGCCATATTGCCCCCCCCCCCCCTCATGTCCTGAACCCCTGACCCAGGGGCCATGAATTTCACAATTTAGGTAAAGGAGATTGTGGATATCATAACCATGTATTCAGTTTTTTGCCCACATGTGTGGGAGTAGAGAAGAAGATTTTCTTAGATTTAATACATTTTTACTATTTGGCCATATTGGCCCCACCCTAGAGCCTGAACCCCTGACCCAGGGGTCATGAATTTCACAATTAAGGTAGAGGGCTTCATGGACATCATAACCATGCATTTAGTTTTTAACAAATATATATGGGAGTAGAGAAGAAGATTTTCTAAGATTTTAATACATTTTTACTATATGGCCATATTGGCCCCACCCTAGAGCCAGAACCCCTGACCCAGGGGCCATAAATTTCACAATTTTGGTAGAGGGCCTCATGGACATCATTACCATGCATTCAGTTTTTTCCTCACATGTGTGGAAGTAGAGAAGAAGATTTTTGAAAATTTGGCTTTTTTTGCATATTTGGCCCCGCCCGTGGCACCCCAGGGGTGGTAGAGCCATAAATTTCACAATTTAGATTCTTCTTACCATAGAGATGCTTCACACCAAAAATGGTAACGATTGGCCTGGTAGTTTCCAAGAAGAAGTTAAAAATGTAAAATTGTTAACGCACGACGCACAACGCACGACGCACGACGCACAACGCACGACGACGGACGAAGACCAATTGCAATAGGTCACCTGAGTGACTCAGGTGACCTAAAAACTACTTCAACTTGGAAACTACTAAATAAATTGTATATACCAGTATGAGAAAGATGATACATGTAAATTAAGCATCACCATCATCTAAGATGCAAACAAAAACAGTCAATGTTTATGTTATATGATTATGATTAAAAAGTTAAATTAATAAAAGAGTAACATAACTATGACAATTTACCACTCAAAATTGTTCAGATTTTTAAAGCAATAACATCAAGTCTTTGAAGAACAGGCTGTTGGGGGGAAAACTTAAAGTGATAAAAAATAAGGAAAACAAATATTTCATTTGAATGCACAACACCATATGTTATAACAACAATAATGTATAAAAAGATATAATAACAAAAAAGAACCTATTAAAAACTAATATCATAACTCGTCTTTTGAAGTTATGACATTTTTCTCAGTACCATTAATCTGTTTGAACAAAGCGCTAGAACCAGAGGCTGTCAGTAAAAAATGATCAAGAGCTTGCTCTGTACAATCAGCGATAAATCTTATGAAAGGTCTTATATCTCCTGCATTGCCCATTTCTAGGGACTCGTAATACTTTAGGCGATCTTCCACCTTTATTGTCACTGGAGGAAAACCTGCTTGCATTAAAATGAGATTCATTAACAATCTGGACGTCCTGCCATTCCCATCATAAAATGGATGAATGACCACAAGTTTATAGTGAGCTAAAGCTGCATACTCCACTGGATGTAGTTTCAATGTGTCTTCATTATTCAACCACTCTATAAAATCGCTCATCAGACTTGGAAGATCTGCGGCCTCTGGAGGCTTGAATTCTCCAACAAATACCTGAGTGTCTCTCAGAACACCAGCTTCTGTAGGGTCCACATACCCCAAGACTCTTTTGTGAATGTTCAAAATGTCTTTTAGAGTAATGGATCCAATACGACCAAGTAGAGTATTGTTTACATAACTTAACGCAGCATCAAGTCCCAACACTTCATTTTGTTCCGCTAAACTCTTTCCTCCCACAGCTATTCTTGTTTCCACAATTGCTCTTGTTTGCATCAAAGTAAGCGTATTCCCTTCTATTGCATTTGTATGATAAATATGTGAGAAATATGCCTCCTTTTTTGCTCTTCTTAATCCTGGATTATTTTGGGGAATTTTTACAAATAAGTTCAGTTTTCTGTCAATTATATTGAATCTCCTTTGATCAATTTCTTCCACAACTGGTAAAATGCGCTGTCTATTGATCAAAGCTTTGGTATGTTCGGGACACAGAGCTAATGCTTTACTATACATAAGATTAGCACTCAGCATATCGTTTTCATATTTTTCAAGATACTCGCCAAATGCAGTTAATATTTCTACATGATTGGGGTCCAGTTTCAGTGCATGGTGGTATAGTTTTCTTGCCTTGTCGTATTTTCCTTGGGCCTCCATGTCTAAAGCTAAATTCATAGCAGTTACTGCTTCTCTCTGGACATCTAGAAAATAATACATTTATTAATTCATCATGTTCATATATATACTCATGTTGTAACACAAAACTATATATATATGAAAAATTATCGAAGGCAAATGAATGCAAAAAATGCTTAGATGAGTAAATAGTTAAATGAAAATAATTCAGTATGTGTCATTTAGACAGCTACCAAAGCATGTACACCAATAAATTTACAGTGTGCGAAATTAACGCTAGACCGATATACAAAATCTATAGAAAATACGCCTGGTCTATAGTAACTCGAATATTTGTAGACCAACTTGTCTATAGAACGAACGCAGCCTGTCGTTTAGTCGATTGAACGTTTTGCTCAATACCTTTTTAAATACACTGCGATAAGAAGCAGAATGTAATTGCCATGTGCTATTTAAAAGTAAAAAACAATATTCAGAGCATATCATTTTTTGACAAACTGAAGTATTCACAAGGACCTGGGGAAAAAAACCCGGATAGTCATACGACATTCTAGTTTTCGTATTCATGAACCCAGACTGCACACATGGAATTCATGACCGACATTCAGTTTTCCTTACGTTGTCTTAGATTCTGCGCTTTTGTTTCCTTTTGTATCGTGTTATCTACAGTATTCAAGGGAATAGGGTATTTTATATATCAATTTCCCTTAACTTTATATGAGTTTATTTGATTGGTATTACAAAATAATCATTAGAAGGCAATGTCACTGTGTGTGGGTTTAGAGCCGGGCACCCTTCACCATGTCCTACAGTAAGAGTTCCTATTGTGTTGTGAAGTACCAGGTTATTTCACCATGTTCGCCCTGAATAAAATTACAATACAAATAAAGAACAATATTTGTTGTTGTTTTTGGTCTATAGGAAATCTGTCAGGTCTATAGATTTTGAAAATGTTGTAACCTATTGTCTATAGTACAAAAAAGTTTAATTTCGCACACTGAATTTACGAGCTGTATATTACAGTTTAAAAAAAAATTAATTCTGACATCTGACCTTCCGTAACAGGCATCTGTTGTTGTCTGACTCGAAACACGAGTGAGGTATCATGTGGGCCCTGTCCATTGGAATTACTTTCTATTCGCTTCGTTGAGAAAAACGAAAGAAGACCATACGGAACATTAAATGAGAGATACGCCACAACAGCCCCGGCCATAAATACAACAAACAGAAGAGATGGTAAATACATTTTGTCAGGACAGTACTTTCTTTTCCAAAAGTCATACAGGATGGTAACTTGACAGATGTTCGATGAGAATTTCGTACATTTTCCCATGTTTTTCTGACGTTTCTAAACAGGAAGTTTACAATGTAAGACCGGATGCCGATTTGTTGGACGTAGATTGGATGATTTTCACCCAGAGTTCCTAATTAAAATGGATGCGCCCATGCTTGCAGGTGTTTGGGGTCATACTAAAACACGCCTGCCGACGCCTGCCGGGGAAAACACGCCTGCCGAGAGAAAACCGCACGCCTGCCGTTTACCTGATGGATTATTTTAATATTTTCTTTGATATTTTATTTAACTTAACTAAATTAAGTATCATAATAACAAAAAGTTGACTTTATATTGATTATTTAGCACAAAATTAGCAAAAATGTTCAATGTTGGTAAAGATAGATAACTCTTACGTAGAATCCATACGCCTGCCGAGGAAATCTAGACGCCTGCCGTTAATTTGATGGATTATTTTACTTTTTTCTTTGATATTTTATTTCTTTTAACTAAATAGATGATAATAGAAATCAAAAGTTGATTTTATATTAATTAATTAACACAAAATAAGTAAAAATCGGGTAAGCTGATAGCTCTTACGAAGAAATCATACGCCTGCCAAGAAAATGTATACGCCTGCCGTTTAGTTGATGGATTATTTTAATTATTTCTTTGATATTTTAGTTTACTTGGCTTAATAAACGATAACAGAAATAAAAAGTTGACTTTAAATTCGTTAATTAACACAAAATTAGTAAAAATCGGTAAAATAGATAACTCTTACGCAGAATGCATACGCCCGCCGAGAAGAGAACACGCCTGCCGCTTACCTGGTGGATGACTTTAAATTTTTTATTTATATTTCATGTTTTCTAACTTGATAAATGATCAGATTAATTAAAAATTTACCACATTTTTTAATCAACACAACATGAGAAAAAACCACACGCCTGTCGTTTACCTGAAGATGAATTAATATTTTTCTTATGTTAGTATTTTATTTTACTGTACTAAATAGCAAGCATAAATAAAAAGGAAAAAAATTGCGAAGGGCTAAAAATAAAGGGAAAAGTCTTATGTAGAAATCTTACGACTGTCGATTTAATATGCACGCTTGCCATTTTATTTATGTCATTTTTATTTGTATAAACTAATTTATAAATTACTTAAAGATTGCTAAATATAGACTTAACATTTTGCCTTACAATTATGTTCATAACTTTACTTATTGCTGCTATTGGTTAATCATATTATATGAAGTCGGGTGATACGGAATGATATAATATGTATGTCATCCCTTTTAAGTTTGACAAAAGTTTTGTTTTCTATCAGAATTTAATATTTTGATTAAGCCTGTCGCTGAAGCTTTTTATGATAGAAATACAGGGTAAGATTTATCAACACGTCTATAGATACGAAACGCCCAAGGAATATACATGTATACGCTTTTACGCTTGTCGAATACCTATATTATTGCATGACATGATGTTTTTCATTAATTTTCTTCTTCCGTCAACTGTGTACATGATCATAGAATAAGAATGAAATAAAACTTTGTGTGTTGTAAAGAGGGATACTTATAATCAATATCATAACTTTTCGCCTAACGCAAAAATTGATAATCTTGTATTTTCAAACAATATTTCATATTTCATTTAACTTTACCAGGTAAACGAATAAAGACATAATAATTAGATTTCAATGATATTAAAACGTAACACGAAACGTGTGCATCCAGTGTATTTTTTTCAGGGGGGGGGGGGGGTAGTATTTAGGTTTGTCCGGGGTTGGGGTGTCGGGGCAAGATTTTTGGTGATTTTACTTTAAAAAAAAATTATTTTCCAAGGGAGATGGGGACTCCATCACCCCCACTTCAGTAAAAAATTCGAGTTTTACCGGGGGGGGGGGGTAACTCTACCCACCTCCCCCCGAGTAGATCAACTCATGAAAAGAATGAGTGAAAATCATTTACAAAGCCAAAGAAAAATTCTTAGATCATCCCCCCAAAAATTAATGAATTGTGACTGACATGAATATTTGATGGACGTTAATGAGTTATACTAACATTGTTATTGTTAGCAAGAACATTGATATTGAAATATCCTAATCTTCGACAGCTTACTGATCACAAGGGTCGATCTATAATATTGTTCCACGATCTTATGGCCTATAGACCAATCCTGTTTTAAAGTTTTTCTAAATACTGGATAACAAATCGTGTTTTAAAAAAAAATGTAAACCAACAGAAATCGTGATACCAGTGGTTTCCTATACATAAGCGTCGGAACCCGGGGGGCGGGGGGGGGGGGGGGCTAGGGGAGCTGAGCCCCCCCCCCCCCCACTTTTTTGCAAAGTTAGACCTAACCAATGGGCACATAACACCATAGAGGGTTCAGCCCCCCCCCCCCCCCACACATTTCCAATGAAAAGATGGAAATATTGAAATATGGAGATGTTGGAGTCATATGTATAATAACCCCCCCCCCCCCCCCTCCAGATTAGGAATTTCAAGATTTGGGAACTATAACCCCCCACCACGGATAAGGATTTTTCCTTCCTTGTCAAGATTTCAGAGGATTAGTTTAGCCCTTTGCTTCCGACGCCACTGATATATATATATGGAAACCTTTATGAGAAAGGAGAGGGCTTAAGAAACGTGGCGTGTACGTACGTGTATATATGTAGTTGTTGTATATGTTGCGTGTTAAAGCAAGAAATTAAGCTGTTTTCTAGCATCTCTTTCTCTCTTTCTCTTTCTATGTCTCCTCTCCTTCTTTCACTTCCTCTCTCTCTCTCTCCGTCTTTTCCATCCACTGCCCTCTCTTTCTTTCTCTCTTCAATAATGGAAACAATTCAAATATCAAGAGAAAGAAATACTTATAAATGTAGTTGCACCTGCGTTCAACTGTTCTACTACATGTATTTTTCAATAAAAAAAAATTCAATAAAAATATGGAGAAAACTGCAGCGAGTCGGTAAGCGTAAGACATTCACATTCCAAATGTTTGACATCTGAACGTGGTGGTTTTTTCGGTTTTAATTTATTTCATGAGTAAAAATTTTCTGAGTCAAAAATAAACGCAATATTCTATGCAGATCGGTTGTCTTTGAACTTAATGAACGTAAAATATCTTCCCGACAATTTTTATATTAATCAACCATACTAACTATAATTAATCGTACGTCGTGGAGGTTGATATGTTTATTGATAAAAAAAAAAAAAAAAAAAAAAAAGAATAATGCATGCATTCGTAATTATTGATTCTTCAATGTATATAATCATACCATACGGCTTACAATATCACTCACTTCACTATCCCTCAAACGGTTACACTCACAGTTTTGTAAATAGAAAAACGGGACCACAATCTGAACATGCACATACAGATTAATGTATTTTTATCTCATTATATTACAAATCATGTAATAATAACAAAATAATTTACTCATTATGTTCTTTGCTATAATATTTTGGGCGAATCGGGGTTGGGGCTACATGTCCAAAGATAACTAGTGACCGTTGCTCTACTGATACACGTGTATACATACACGTGTTAGTTTCTTGTGTATTCTGTGTGAATTGAACGGTTTTTTGTCTCTTAAGAAACAATAGACCTTACCTACCTGTATATTGGAAGACGACCGTGAAGCACGCACCTTGTACACAAGCCCCCCCCCCTCTCTCTCTCTCTCTCTCTCTCTCTCTCTCTCTCTCTCTCTCTCTCTCTCTCTCTCTCTCTCTCTCTCTCTCATGTGTTTTAAGTGACTGAGAAAAATAGTTATGAACGAGTCGATCTACCTAAGTATGTCTTAAGATACTATGTATAGCCTTTGAACTTACACCTAATTATTAACCCAAAAGTATTATTAAAACCTTGCAGTCCACTTTAATTATTCCAATTGATAGAGCAAGGTCGCCATATCATGGTTTCTGACTCTTATATTTGTATATTTTATGTATCGAAATGAAATTGAAGAATAATACCATTTTATCCTTATACATGTATATGTATATATCATGTACAAGCACTTAATAAAAAAATATTTCTGATTAATAAGCCATCAGTTTTTAATTGGTCAGACCTACGCCTCTTCATAAAACATGTATAGTCCATTCATAACCGTAAACATTGAAACATTTGTGTTACTATATATCTTCGTGAAGCTTATAAAATATAAAGAAAACAAAACTTATTTTGTAGGGGAAAATATCATTCATTATCACTTACGAGACAGTCCAGGCTTATAACCAAGAATATTGACACGATTTGAATCACTTTACAACGTTAATCATTAAACCAGGGTTCTTTTTTTTCTCCATTTAAAACTGAGACCATAAATCGTAAAATTTTAACCCGGTCACATTTTCATCAGCTTGGAAAAATTGAATGAACTTAATACTGAATGATAACCTCAAAATAAAGCATATACTGAACACGTAGCTGCAATAATTATACCGGTATATTGATTGTGTTGAATATTGAAACAACCTACAGAGTTCTGCTTTGATTTGGTAATTGCATGCTCTATAAGTCTGCTTTATTTCTTCTACGAACAGAATAAGTCATCACTGGAAGGTTAAGCGTGTATTGGATTTCAAAAGTCTATAGTGGGGTATGATTGAGTCTGTTAGATTTTCTTGTTAGAACAAGCCGGTTTTTTTTTAAATATTCAAACTGATACCCCCTATACCCCTCTTTCCCTTGAATGGAATAATTATCCGCTACACTGATATCATGCAATGCAAAATTTTGCTACAGGCTTATGAATGTCCTGTGTAATATTTGATTTTAAAAACGCAGCGAAACAGAATCAGAATCTAGAGATTTAGATATAGTTTGGTGAACTAGGCAGTGAAAGTCTTGAGATGAAAAAGTTGTTCAAGATGTAAACAGTTACAAACATTGTACAGAACTAATTGTGTACGAAAACGTAAATGCACTTTGCTAAAAAAGTCTAACTTTTCCCCATATACATTTACTAGAATTAATAATTTAGGAGCATAAATATTTATAAAATCTGGAATGCATACACAATTTAAGTACGCTAGCCTGTTTGTTTAAGAAATACATTATATAGCCTTCATACACGGATAAAGGTTATGCCAGTCCACTTCTCTAAAGAAATGAAATTATCGAATTGCATCTTTTGAATTGATTGAGTTGGTGTAAATATTAATTTCCATTACATGTCTTGAATTTTGTATTTACATGTTCACCCAACACAGTATTTACAGTTTGACTCCATACGTATTTCTGAACTTAGTATAACAGTGCATTAATTATATATATATATTCACATCAGTATACTTTCCTTCTTATTTCAGACACCACTTTTAGGCTAGATCGTATGAATATATAACATAAAATATTTTGATTATACGTAAAATACATGCATATTTTAAGGGTTCTTCGAAAACTTTAATCTTAAAATTCGAGCAGAGACATACAAAAGTCATGTACATGTATATACATGTAATTAACAGTACATCTATGTCCCTGATTCGAGTTTGTAATATATCTTTAATTAATTGCAACAAAAAATAAGGTTATGAAAACACTAATAAACTATAACTATGTAAAAAGCTGAAGTTTTTCAAGAAATAAAAAAAAAAGACATGGATAAATGATTAAATCAGCAGGCTTATTACAACTCAGTGTCTCGGCAGGCGTAAGCAGGGTAAGAACTCTTTGTCTTCTTTACAGACTTTGAACATTTTTAATAATATTTTCATTAAACAGCGAATGCAAAATAACCTTTTATTTCTTTGATCATGTATTTAGTTAGGAAACATAAAATATCCAAGAAAAAAAAAATCATATATCAGATAAACGGCAGGCGTATAGATTTTCTCGGCAGGCGTATGCATTCTGCGTAAGAGTTATCTATTTTACCGATTTTTACTAATTTTGTGTTAATTAACGAATTTAAAGTCAACTTTTTATTTCTGTTATCGTTTATTAAGCCAAGTAAACTAAAATATCAAAGAAATAATTAAAATAATCCATCAACTAAACGGCAGGCGTATACATTTTCTTGGCAGGCGTATGATTTCTTCGTAAGAGCTATCAGCCTACCCGATTTTTACTTATTTTGTGTTAATTGATTAATATAAAATCAACTTTTGATTTCTATTATCATCTATTTAGTTAAAAGAAATAAAATATCAAAGAAAAAAGTAAAATAATCCATCAAATTAACGGCAGGCGTCTAGATTTCCTCGGCAGGCGTATGAATTCTACGTAAGAGTTATCTATCTTTACCAACATTGAACATTTTTGCTAATTTTGTGCTAAATAATCAATATAAAGTCAACTTTTTGTTATTATGATACTTAATTTAGTTAAGTTAAATAAAATATCAAAGAAAATATTAAAATAATCCATCAGGTAAACGGCAGGCGTGCGGTTTTCTCTCGGCAGGCGTGTTTTCCCCGGCAGGCGTCGGCAGGCGTGTTTTAGTATGACCGGGTGTTTGAGGTGTTTTCCAACTCGTTTTAACGTTAATTTGTCAACAAAATGGCATTATTTGCAATAACAAGGTAACTCTTCCTTAAAATAGTACATTTGACTCTTCCTCTAATTTATCAATGATAAAAAATTATGTAAACATAGCTATACATCAATAAATTGTCAAATAAGTACAGAGAAAATTCTGGCAGGTTAATGTTACTTTGGGAAATTGTATTTATTAAATAAACAACATGTCACATTAATTACACTTCAAATCATCTTATTTCTTACTTCAAAATTTTTTATTATGGTTGTGTCCTTTAAGGTATTTGGGTGATGATAATACAGAAGAACAATCAAACAAAGCAGATGCCATTTTGAAGAAACTTCAAGCAAATGCTGAGGCAAGGAGAAAACGAAGAGGTATTGGAACTTGGAATACACCCCAGGATAACTCTAAGAAGAAGCTGTCATCAGAAAAAGATCAAGTTAAAAATGACCTAACACCAAAATCTGGAGAGAAGATAAAAATTGGTAAAAAGTCTAAGCTGAAAGAGTGTGATGAAACCGGTTATGCTGACAGTGACAATGAAGTTATTCCAAAGAAGAAAAGGAAAGGAAAATTTGATAAGGAAGAAAAAACAAGCTGTGAGAATAATAATAGTTTGCAGGCAATAGCCCAGGGTAGTGAAAGCAGTAAACTTGGTTCTAATGCTGACACCACAACCAAGGAGTTAAAATTCAGAGGAAAAGCAAAAAGTGTGACAAGTGGAGATGAAGAAGAACAAGAAATTGAAGACTTAGAACTTGGTGATAATGGTCAAAAGGCTGATGAAACTGAAGTTATGGGTGACACCCAAGAGGGTGCTCATGAATATGGAGGCTTTACAGTGCTGGGGGATTACAAGTCAAAGCAGACAGAGAGGGTATGTTTTGAGGCTTGATCAACATAGAGAGCACAATGCTGAATTTTTCTTTCCCTTTAACAACACAAATTATTGCCACTCTATTTGAGAGCCCACTCTTCTGAGCTTTCTTTTGATCACAATGGATATGAAATATGTCTTAATTGAAGATGTTTTATTTTTTTTAAATATTTTTGAACAGTGAACTATTACAACTCTTTTTTTGGTGCATATTATATTATAATGTTTCATCACAGAAATCATACAATAGAAAAATACAGTCTATGACATGTTATCTTAATCATATTGCTGAAGGTATCCCGTGTATTACCTGATTGGCTTTCCAGTCCAAATGTGATAGCCTCGGATCTGAAGCAGAAAACAACTTTAGTATCTGAATTCAAAGGCCTTGACCCAGACATCCATTTAAACCTCAAGGAAAATAAGATTGACTACTTCTTTCCAGGTATATATTTATTTTTTTTATTGCTAAAAATATTGAAATGTCCTTACAAATTGTTCTCCAAAGCCATTTTTGAAATATCTAACAAGATCTTTTAACTTAATTATGAACATTTAAAGAAAATTGTGTCCAAAATATCAATTGATGTTTTTACTGTGGTAACCTTTAACATCGCAAAACCCATAAAAATACAATACATAATATCTTAGAAATAAGTATAGTAAAACTTGTTTGTACAAAAATGGACGCAGGAGTTTATTTGGAGTCTCTACACCAATCTGAACCACTCCTCTACTGTGATAATTCACAAAAACTATAAGTTAACATAGCCAATATTTTTATAATCACGATATATATTAGGTATACAGTCATGACATACCTCTAAAACATGTGATACTTGTTAGTATTCAGAAACGTAACAACAAACTATCTTTGCAGTTCAGATGCAAGTGATTCCAGAAATACTAGACACAGTGAGGTATGGCTTTGTTTTGGGGCGGGCTGGATTTAGACCACCAGACATCTGTGTATCAGCTCCAACAGGCAGCGGCAAAACTCTAGCATTTGTGTTACCTATCATACAGGTATGAAACTACGCTTCCTCTATAGGCACAATATACCACCTATTAATAAATTAATTAAGTCCCTCTTTGGACTTGTTTGCTTCCTGAATAGGCTAAGTATTTCACCTATTGACGAATAATAAACCTGCCCATTGGGCTTGGCTTTTATCTTGAGACAAAAGTGGGGCAATTCTAGAACACCCTCTTTTTTTATATCAATTCCATGTAGGCATTTCATTACAATCTTTCAGGCTTTGAAGAGCCGTGTTTTGTGTAGAATTCGAGCCATGGTGGTCTTACCTGTCAGGGACCTGGCTGTTCAGGTGTTCAAGGTGTTCCTACAGTACACCAAGGGAACAAACCTAAAGGTCAGTACAATATACATATAGATCTCTCCACATGTCTTTTAAAATGCATGAAGGTTTGTGGTGTCTCAGTATGTTATAATTATGGTGTTTGTCTCATGAATCTGAGTACTTGGTGTGCAAGTGGATATGGTTTTCTATTACAGGTGGGAATGATTGTGGGTCAGAAACAGTTCAGTGTAGAGCAGCATGCCCTGGTTAGACAAAGGTAAGCACTGAATTATCAGCCCCTCTGACAGCTAGAAGTTACTCTCTGCTAACTCATGCTACAAGTCGCAGAAGTTACCTATCCAGGTCTGCATTTAACTAATCCTTTACTTCACTGTACGTAAATGATTGTAGATCTTTGCAGACTGATGAAATGTCTCTAAATGCGCAAAATGTATTCAAATCAATTTTTTATCCAGACTATTTCAATCTTAGAAATATATTTCATTCTCAGTTAAAACTATTACGAATTGCTGATTTTTAAAAAAAAATGGAAAAAAGAGGAATTTGGTCATTTTAGGTTGAGTAAAATGCAGCCCAGCTTTGACATGGCATTTTAATTTTGTAGTGAAACTTTAAGTTCATACATGAACCAATTACACAATTTGTATGTTTTTAACAGGGTTGGTGGGTTGGAGAGTAAAGTGGACATTGTGGTAGCTACCCCCGGGCGACTAGTTGATCACATCAACAAGACTCCAGGATTCAGCCTCACAGATCTACGCTTTCTGGTGAGTGGGCAGAAGTGGGATGGGACATCACTCATCTTTACATGATAAATGACAGATAAAATGAAAATTTTAAATAATTGATGAAAATAACTTTCAGCAGTATCTGTGGAATTTGGTGAATATATAATGAAGAGCATTTTTTAAGTGGAATAAAGTCTATTGTGGACGTTGCTGGGGTTATAATGCTGCTCATGCATTATGGGCAATTTATATTTTAAACTTTAATCCTAGGGACAACAACTATTTATTTTACGGTTTAATTGTGGACAATATACTATAAATGATTGTACAGCACTTACTGTAGGGGTTTATCTGTTGACAGGTGATAGATGAAGCAGACCGGATCATGGAACATGTGAAGCAGGACTGGCTGAGCCATGTAGAGAATGCTGTGTTTTCTGGGGGCAGGACAGCTCCCAGCTCCCTCAATGTCTACAAGTAAGACTCTCTCTCATTGTACACTTTAAAATCATCAATACATGTTTTTGTGTAAGATTTATTTCTGTTAATTTAGTGGTGTGTCTGCACCTGTAAAGTCTTTTCTCCCATGAAAAATAGAAAACACATTGTTACCATGGAATAAAGTAAAAATAATCTTTTTTTTCATGATACAGAGGAAACAACCTACAAAAATGAAAGAATTGACAGTAATTAAATTGTTTCTGACTCGCTCATAAAGTACATGTGTTTCATATGCATGTACATGTAGATGTAGCGAAATTTAAAAATCTTGGGGATAAACAATATACCTGTATGTGTTTAATGCTTCTTCCATCAAACAGTACAATGTACTTTTGCATGAAAATGGTTCTATTGTACATATACATTTTACTTACTACATGTACATTGCCTTTCCTATTTTCAGCTCTTGCAAGCATCACATGCCTGTAAGTACATGAAGTTGTCAATTAGTATCATCTTAGCAAGTATAATTTTCTTAACCAAGAATAAAAATTGTAGCAACTAAAATGCTAGTAACTAAAATGCTATGTAATGGAAATATAAACGGAATATACATGTACCGTTAAAATAATGTATGGATTCTATTTAAGCTCCAGAAGCTGTTATTTTCTGCCACACTGTCGCAAAATCCAGAGAAGTTACAACAGCTCAATCTGTTCCAACCCAAACTCTTCACTTCTGTGGTAGATGGCGGCTCTCTCCCCCGACCCCTGGAATCAGAAGGCGAGGGGAATAAAGACGACCAGGTCACTGACAGGCTGAGTGGCCCAGGGGGAGAGGTCAAGGGTCAGTTTGTGGGCAAATACACTACTCCGCTTGGGTTAAAGGTAGGAATACAAAGGCAAATTTTTCTACAAACACCAAGTTTTAATATGAAAACCTTGTAGATTCATGTCATACATTTTGCATGTATTTAATAATGTAAATCTAAAGTCACACATTCTGAGTGTTTGAACTTACAAGTATAAAAAAAACAAGAAACCTGCATGTAAACTTTTATATGAAATAAAATCTGCATAACAATTATATTTATTGATGATGAGTACAATCATTCACATTTTATGTTAGTTTTTAAAAAGTGGAACATGCATCTTGATATGTTAAATATACATATACCTATTGGTGCAATTTTGAAGCCAAGATTACTAGTACATGTACTTGTTATACAAAAACATCTTGCATTCAAGTGGAACACAACTTGATATAATGTTAACACTCCATCAAATTATATTCAGCATTTTGTACTAGTATTACCACTGTGAATATTTTAGTCTAAGATCATGTACATGAACCCTAATTCCATAACGGATTTAGCTACACTATTTGTAATAATTTGATTGATAGGAGTACACAGTGGAGGTGGAGGCGTTTGAGAAGCCACTGGTCATCCTTCACTTCTTACACAACCTCCAGTACCGCCATGTTCTCTGTTTTACCAACAGCGTAGAGTCCACACACAGGCAAGTATAACAATCACATGTTCCTGGGCCTTTACATAAAATATCTTTCTGTGAACAACATCTTAATTCTGAGACTGTTATATTCTCTGCGAACATTTCCGATAAAATTGGCAATGCATACATGATAGAAAAATGTCTTCATCTCTCAATATTGCATATCTAATCGTCAAAATTTATTACGTTAATTAAGTTATCTCCCTTGAAGTCTGATGGATATAAGATCATGTATTCCAGGTTGTACCACTTGATCCGACTGTTTGGTGGTATCAATGTAGCAGAAATCACTGCCAAACTACAAGCTTCACGGAGAAGTAAAGTCTTAAAGAAATTTCAAAACGGAAGTATTGATATGTAAGTGGTCAGCAATTAAAAGTTACGAAGAAAAACATTGATATGGTCAATGTACAAATGTTTTTTCAATTAATGAAGATTCATGAAGTGTTTTGCTTTTACATATAAATTTCAGAAAAAGGTTACTATCAGGTGTTCAACTTGTGAATATGTTTAATCTGTACTTGTATTTATTGATCTGACAGCCTGATTTGCTCTGATGCAATGGCCCGAGGTATGGACATAGATGATGTACAATATGTCATATCGTACGACCCACCCCCCTACATCAAGACTTACATTCACAGGGTGGGAAGGACCGCCCGTGCTGGCAAGGAGGGTACTGCCTTAAGCTTATTACAAAAAAAAGAGGTGTGTACCATTAATTAATGCATTTATCACATCTTTTCTCATTATAAGGAGGAGATCACCCTCTTAATTATTTTTTTGTAATATTTTGTGGTGACACCACAATGGATTTTCATTATACTCTTATTACAATTGAAATGATGTAAGGTTATGATAGAAAACACATACATGTAATCATACTGTTATTAAACATGTTCATCTTTATTTTTATATTCCGTTAGTTTTATAATACCCAGCCGTTTGGTAATTTAAGCAACTTCGTTTTTATTACTACTTCTGTTGCACTTTTCTGTTCAAATTTTATGATATTACCACAAGATCTGACAGGTTTTTAACAAATATTTATATTTTAAGATGTACCCTAATAGTACTAGTTCTTTTATTGCAATTAAATTTTGTAACATTTCTTTTACTTAAAGTTCCATCACTTCAAAACCATGACCAAAGAGGCAGGTAAAACGTACATTGAGAAATTCAAAGTCCACAGCAAAGAGATGGAGGGTCTGCTGGAGAAATACCAGGCAGCACTTCAACAGCTTCAACAGGTCTTTATGGTGTGTATTTTTTATCATATATACAGATTTTTACACATGGCTCCAAAACAATCTACTCAAAATAGACTTTAAGCAAAATTTACATTTTTGAATATTTTATTTACATGAATTGTAAATGATACAAGATTATTACTTTTTTAATAATAAGCAGTAAAAAAAACACCAATGGAAATGTCATTTCATCATTGAAACTATTTCAAAAGTTATACTAAGTCTATTCTTAGTTTATGGGATTCAGGCTAGCAAAAGAGTCCATAACAGAACCTGCAGTCGATGTTTTGTCATGTACATGTATTTTCAATCATTGCGTAACAATAATTAATTCTGTATTAGAACTATAACATACACTGTACACTTAATGTTCTACGTTTTGGAATTTTTCAGAGGGAGAGGTTTGAACAGAGATGAAGAACAGAAACATGTATAAGCTAATACAATAAAAACAGAATATGTTGTTTTGTTCATTTTTTAAAATTTTAATGAATATCACAGTCATATGCACAAACAAATGCATTATTTATAACAGATGATTAACAGATCCATGTACAAACACTAGTACCTGTGAATTGTAATCAAAAGCACAGTTATTGTCCCATGTACCGTTATGGGTCACAGTAATTATTTTATTGAAGCAATGTTAACAGAAATACTGTATTTTGATTTACAAAGACAAAATTCTGAATTACACGTACCATGTACAATTGTTCAAATGACAAGACATTTTTGTGGTCTGCATCATCAAGTAATCACGCTATGTATTAGCTAGTCAGATCATTGCACTTAGTAGTCCGTAGTCTGTAATTGATACACTTTGGGACCTTTCTTCAGAAGAAATCCCTGATTGTTCAAGGAAGAGACAAAACCTTCAAAATCTCCTACTTGTAAACCAATTTCCTGAAATTGGAAAATCCATTTTATACATAATGAAACTCAATGAAATGCAATTATGAATTAAAGAAAAACACAAGTACGGTAGTCAAAAGACAAGGGATGTATAAAGCACTAACTATTACATTAATTTCCCTCCCCCCTTAAACATTTTCTGAGACTGTCTGTACATGTAATTGTATACCTGTGCAATCTGTCTCATCTGTTGAATGGTGAAGATTGAGTTGTAGGTCCTTTCCGACACCTTCTGTAAAGCTCCCACGAACTTCTTGGGCTATTTAATAAAAAATTATTGTATTTTGATTATAACTGGTATATGTAATTTAATACATTTGTAACAGTTGGTAAGCATATGTAAATGTTTCACAAAGAAAGTCCCTAAAGTGTGCTAACTGGAGCTTAAAGGAATTAACAAATTCAACCTAAACTAAAGACTTGCCTTAGAGCGTCCACTCATCCCTGACCCATGTTGGGATCTCAAGAAATCAAGACTACCAAACTGGTCCGAGTATGTGTCAATCATACTGAAAATGCACATGAACAGTTTCTATAGAAACATGAAGAACATTGTAATAGTGTATGTAAATTATTGAGTACAGTCATGTACAAGAGAATGATTTAGAGGTGAGTGAATGGTAGTAGTGTGTAATTACAGTGCCCACATGTATGCAACCATGTACATGTACTAAAATAAAATGTGCTAAACTAGTAAAAGAATGATTAAAAGGTTTAGCTACAGTACAGTAACTTTACAATCATTGGCTAATACAGCTGAATATACATGTACAAGAATGGTTTGTGAAGCACTTTGATCAGTGGTCATACATGTAGGTGAAGGCCAAGGCCAGAAACCGGAAGGTTGCAGGTTCAAGCTATGCAGTGGTCACTTGATATTGTGTGTTGTGTCCTTAGACAATGCACTTTATCTACATTGTCTCAGTTCACCTCGCTGCGATCCGTCTACTGGCTTACACTAGATGTTAACCTGCATTGGAGTGGTGTCCAATCCAGAGGGAGTCGATTACTCCCGTGTGTGTAGCACTTCATAAACCGGAGACAGGCACCAGCCTTATATGGCTCAGAGAACAATTTAAATGACAAGAGTGGTTTAAAGGTGAGAGCATGACAGTGTTCTGTAGGTACGGTGCCTGTACACCCACTAACCTGTACTTCATGATCTCTATCACTTCCTCGGCATCTTCCTTGGTGGCGACCTCGCGGAGTTCCAGTCTGGCTCGGGACTCCGTCAGTCGGATCAGGGACTCCAGCTGTCGTGTGGTGATTGGAGTGCTATCCATACCCTGATGCTGCTTACGTAGGGTGATGTAAAAGTCCTAAAGAAAGGATTGTAAATAGTGAACGTACCAAGATCTCGATCATTGTACAGTGCACATGCATTGTGTACCTGTACTTAGACCCAACACTTTACTTTCAATTACCCAATAGAAATTAGTTTATTTTGATGCTGAAAGTTCTTATACTATTTAAAACTAAATAAATAATTCACAAAAAAAGAAGTTTTAATGCCTTACAAGTTTTATAAACATCCAATATTACAGAGACACTCAAGTACAGGCCTTTGAAAAACTATTATTATATTATTTACCTGTAGGACTTTTGCAGCATCAGGTCCAATTTTGGGATGCACATATTTTCTTGCATATCCAACATACTATATTTTAAAATTACATTCAAATAAGTCAAGCATACATGTAAACTGTAAATTGTGTACATGTTGCATACATGTACATGTATGTATGTAAATGAAATTTACGATGAAACTTTGTACTTTTACTTGGAAGCTCTCATAAAATAAATAGAAATTTCATTCTACATGTAATTCAATTGAAAATGCTGTTTCAAATAAATTGAACACTAACTTATTAGTACATGTATATATAAAATATGATTCAATATATATGACGTGTACAAGTTCTTGACCTTTCTCAGCAGCTGGGCTGGGATATAGTCCACCTGCTCTCCTGGAGAAATCTTAAGTCGCTCAGACAGAGGTTTGTCTGCCTCACACAAAAGGATAGAACTGTTAGCACTGGTGTTCTGTGAAGGATATAAAAAGTGATAAAAAAACAAAATTCTAAAACTCCTCAAAATAAACAAAAAACTACATTTCCATACAGTTACCAGTAAAAATTCTGATAATAACTTCACAAAAAGTTGAAAAACTTACAGGATTTTGCCTTCTCACTGTAACAGCTGCCATTGACCTAAAAGATGAAGTATTCTCGGTATGGTTACATACATGTATATTAGTGCATGTACATGATTGTTTACATAAATTAAATTACTTGAAACACATAGAGACAAATATTCATTTTATTTATACATACTTATTTTTCCCAGAATGCAGAGCCATCACATGATCAGACAACATACTGTCAATTTCCTATAAAAGAGAGAAAAATATAATTGTTACATTCATATTACCTGGTATTTGCAGGCAAATAATTCTTCATTTAGATAAACTAATCTTCTTTTGTGTATTTTGCATGCACCACCATTTCCTGCAATTTCCATACTTTGTGAATTTTAAATGATATAAAATTGATTACAGTAAATGCATTTTTAAAACAAACTTTTTGAACCTTCATGTATCATTATAATAACACAAAGTTTCTTGAAATCTCTTACCTCATCTGGTTTGTCGAGAAGAATGAAAACAAGATCGAATCTGGACAGGAGAGCACTTCCCATTCTGTTGATATCAAACATCAGTTTGAATGATAGCATTAAACAGCAGAAATTTTTTATCATTTAAACACATTTAACCAAAGGAGCACATACTTGAGATTTTCTGAGACCGTTTTACTTTTGGAGTAATGTCCTCCCACTGGATTTGCTGCTGCTATAATGGAGGTTCTAGCTGGCAAACTGCAATGGAAAGGATAGAGGTTTGTTCTCATGCCTCACATAAATAAAGTACATTTATCTTCTTAGATTTACACATACAACTCAAAAGATTTTTTTTTGTTCTTAAAGTACTGTTGGATTTTACTTACCTGCAAACAATCCCTGCTTTCGCAATACTTATACTTTGCTGTTCCTTTAATAGTTAGATAGATATTGTTCAGTTTCATTAAATATGCATGGAAAATTATCACAGTATTCAAGATATAGTTTTGTATATTTTTGTTTAGGAATTTTAAACAAATTTGGAGAATGTACATTTTACATGTTGTAAAAGAACTATTAGGAAAAAGTTATCCATGTTTAAGATACTAACATAAGAAATTGACACCAAAGTAGGAGCATGGAATATTGTACATTGGTACATTTATCTTCTAAAGTATGAACCAATGAACAAGTTAGCATCCAGTCAAACACTTATCACAAAATCAGGATTGTTCACCACCAAAGTTATTGACCATAACGAATTAGGTATGTTTAGTGGTTATAAAGTGCCTCAGAAGTATCTGTATAGTATGCATCAAATCTGCCACGTAATAAGTTGTAATCCTCATTTATCTTTCCTTTCTACTCCTCACAATATGAAATTTATAGTACCTACCATAGTATAACATTAAACTCCTACCTACCATGGTATTTTCTCTTCCTACTCCTCACATTACACTCATACCTACCATGGTATTTCCCCTTCCTTCTCCTAACATTACACTTCTACCTACCATGGTATTTCCCCTTCCTACTCCTCACATTACACTCCTATCTACAGGGTTGTCTCTAAGACCCGGGAGGCGGGGAATTTCCCCGCCTAAAGTGACATAATTACCTGGCTATTATTGCATTTCAAACACAATCTAGCTATAAGCTAGACCTTCAGATCCCCTTCTACTTTTTTATTTCTCCCTTCTTCTTCAATTTTTAGAGACAACCCTGTATCTACCATGGTATTCCATCTTCCTACTCCTCACATTACACTCCTATCTACCATGGTATTCCATCTTCCTACTCCTCACATTACACTCCTATCTACCATGGTATTTCCCCTTTCTACTCCTCACATTACACTCCTATCTACCATGGTGTTCCATCTTCCTACTCCTCACATTACACTCCTACCAAGGTACTCCCTCTTCCTACTCCTCACAATACACTCCTACTTACCAAGGTAATCCTTCTTCCCACTCCTCACATTACACTCCTACCTACCATGGTATTTCTCCTTCCTACTCCTTATATTACACTCCTATCTACCATGGTATTTCCCCTTCCTACTCCTCACATTACACTCTTACAGGGTTTGACATTAAGTTTTTTAATAACTAGACCAGTCGGGCTACCTCAGCAATTTTTCACTAGCCCTGACTCTTTTACTACTAGCCCTGACCAATTTTGACAAAAAATAAACTAAAAGTTATAAATGACAAACATAAAATATTTAATACCTGTTTCTGTTTAATTGTATTGGTTTATCTTTACCAATAATGAATCATTCAAACACTATTTAAGATTTAATTTTATTCAAACTGTACTAATAATGATACAAGTATTCAATGGTTGACGAGGGACCAACAAAACTTTAGGGAGACTTTACTTCTCCTTAACAGAGAAACATGGAGAAGTTTGAGAAATCGGGGAGACTTTCATTACTTGACAATGGCATAACAATAATGATGATATACACACTCAGATTTAAACTTTATTTATTTAAATTAGATAAGAAACAAGTCATTATAATTAAAAAATAAAACAAATTCTAAAAATTGAAAACAAATTATCAAGTTTATTTAATTTAAATTATTTGATGTATTCATACATTTTATAGATCAAATGTTTTGTAATTGTGTTAAATAAAATGGCAAATAAAATAAGTCTCTGTTTTTTAGTGTATTTTGGTGGCATTAGTCCAACCCAACCATTGTGTTGAGGATTTAGATTTTTTAAAAAGATATTATAACAAAGGGTTTATGATTATTTTAGCATAAATTTGGCAGTGTTATTAGCTAATTACAAGTTACCAACAAAGTCACTGTTATATCAACACTGGCCTTAAAGTAATAAACATTGTTTTGTACAGCATGTGGTTGCATCACCCATATTTATAACCCCTAAAGATAAGAAAGACTAGATTAATTAATCACAAGAGGCATAAACTGAGTTTGTGAAGACGTCTTTAGAATTAAAAAATTAAAATTTTATTGCCCTTAGGGTTAATTTACACGATTATATGAACTCTGTGTACAGGGCGACTTGGGCTTTTCGTTCGGAGGAAATTCCGGCGAAGTTACCGATCAAAAAGAGAGTATTTCCTCCACTTCATTCTCTAGGTTAGCCCTTGGGTTGTACTTAAATTACGGTTTGTAGAATTTAAGCCTGTTAGGAAAAAGTGCTTTTACTTCTATTGATATGAATATTAGAGAAAAAGTATGTGTACACTTTTTTTTTTCACACGACCAGGCGGGCTAGTACACAGACATTTAACCCGACCAGACCTATCGTTTACTAGACAATGTCGGTCGGACGTGCCTTAGTGTCAAACCCTGCTCTTATCTACCATGGTATTTCCCCTTCCTATTCCTAACATTACATTCTACCTACCATGGTTTTTCCCCTTCCTACTCCTCACATTACACTCCTACCTACTAAGGTATTTCCCCTTTCTACTCTACATTACACTTCTACCTACCATGGCTTCCAGTAGAGCCTGATGCTGGTTGCCCATCTTATCAAACTCATCAATACAGCAGCAGCCCTGGTCAGCTAACACCAGCGCTCCGGCCTCCAGGGCATGGTCTCCAGAGCCCCCATCCTTGGACAAGGTGACCTAGTTAAAGCACAAAGTAACATATGATTAAACATAGGAACATAAGACTTAACACAGTTATGACTGTGAATAAGATTTGAATTTAGTTTCTCAATCAAACAAGTTCATCTGAATAATCTGTATTTAAATTGGCTGGAAAAATTACAATCATATAACATGAATTTCAAACATTACAAAGTTACTTTCATCAAAAATGTCAATTTCCTTGATGTTAAATAATAGTGTTTTTGATCTTTAAGTCATCATACTTAATCTTGATTTCTACACACAATAGTAAGTCTTATTCATGTAAAGAATCCAACTGATAGCTTCCAATTTTTTGGTACACTCAGGTTGCTTCACCGACTATATGTAACTTCTCTAACCACGCTCAAATTTAAAATGCAGATACTCCAGTTACATAAGAAGCTTTTCAAATCATTCTAATAACATAGAGAATGAAAAGTTTAAAATTTCTAACTTATGCAAGATATAAAACTTACAGTTAACCCAGAGGTTGTGGTTGTATTACCACAAACATAAACACTGCGAGGGGATATGTTAGCCACAGACTGCAACATCTACAATAGTCAACAACTGCACTTAACTTGAACACATGCTTGCACATGCAGATGACATATAAGGAATGTACTGGTATTTATCTTATGAAAAAAGCATACATTAACATTCAATATATATTCTCATTATTGTTTATAAAAATGTTTCATTATTTTGGAGGAGGAGTCAATAACAAATTTCATTACTACCAATAGTAACAATTTTGTAGAAGGTAATCTTTGCAGAAGTAGAGAACTTTGGACAGAAATATATGAAAAACTTTAATCATCATAATTTTTGCTACAATCATTTCCATATCCGTATTTCCAGTAAACAAGTAACACACCTGACTTTTCCCTAATCCTGGATCCCCCACTACAAGGATATGTGGGTCTCCTCTGACAGGAATACGATTCTGTAACAGAAAATATACCATAAATTGTCAAATTAAGGCAAATATAATGTGTAAGTAGGATATTCACATGTATTAATACAGGTAAATTAGAACCTGGTTTTAAATGTTGTAATATGAATATTCTTGAGCTATATGTACCTTGTCATTCAGGAACTTCTGACTGCCACCAAATAAACCAAGGATCAAACCAGCCTTAACCAACTACAAAATATTTTTACATGCATGTCATTGTTTATAAAATGTATAATATACATGTATATTTTTTTATATCTGGATAAAAAAGTACAAAATTTACATGAATAAATTTACATGTACTCCCTATGGTAAACAAATTGTACTGTACCTCATGTCCGTAAATTGAGGGACACATGGACCTGTCAATAATAAACATGAAGTACTATTTGCATAATTTTTTGATGGAATGGTGATTTTGACCAAACAGAATTAAATATGTAATGTCATAGATATACAGGTATAAAGTCAACAATCACCTAAACATTCCATGTAAATCTAACAGATATCTAAACAAAATACATGTACATTGTCCATTTACATATCTAGTCTATCTACAGAGAAATACTGTAAACCAACTTTTCTTCGCAAGTGAGAAATTTTCGCGAGGTTAGCGAGAGCCTTGTCGTCGCGAATATTTGTCGCCGCGAACCGATCCTTTGTCTATAGTTTTTATAACAATACAGGTTTGGATAAGGCTTGGTCACGAACATTAGTCGTAGCGAACCAGTCAATCGGCAGTTGATCACGAAATAAAGTCGCTGCAAATAAAAATTGGTTTACAGTAACAGCTGAAGTAAAATTTGTATTTACGCAACAAGAAGTCGGAAGAGATTTTCTTCACTTTGAATTTCTTCAATAGCATACAGCTCCTTCATGGAGAAATCTAAGGCTAATCCACAGTTATCCCCCTTTGTGTTGCCTTTTGCATTGTTGACAGAGTTGGCTTGTATGTATAGTAGAAACATGCATTTATCCTTGTTTCTTCCTCTACCTGTTCAATACAAAATGTTAACATACAAAGAGAATGTACAGTCATGTATATCTTATTTCTTTATTTTGAATTAGGAATACCCAATAGTTAGATGAAAATCAATCTATGTACCTCCAGCATAACACATAGTGACATACTAGATTGCCAGGGGTTTTTTTAATTAAAAAATTAGAAATTTGCAAACAATAACCATCATATTGATAGAGAAAAATAATGATTTAGGATATACATGTATTATGTATTAAATATCCATGCGTAAAAAATTTTCTTTTGTTGCGTCTATTTTGAAAAAAAAAAGACTAACCTTCATCAGTACTGTTGACCTTGACCACGCCAGACACAGTCACAACATACCCAGGAACACAGCTGTCCACTGCCAAAAACAAATCATCTCAACCTTTAAACCATGCTAAACAAAGGGTGTACAATATAGAGACTTTGATTAGGCATCATAACTTAGTAATTCTGAATCTCTTAGACTTCTATATTATAATCTTAAGTGTATTTATAGCAAAGATATTCATTACTTGTAAGCTACGGTGTTGATTAAAAGTTCAATTTATTAGTGAGCAACATTAAATACATTTTTTTTCCAAATTTTGTGGCATCATTTAAATTTGATAAGGCCAATTTTCATGGAGTGTTTATATTTTATAGGGATATTTAGTGATTTACTTGAATATACAATGAATAAAGACCGTGTCATTTGTTGAGGATGTTAATTCAAGGCTAAAGGGGTACTAACAAAATCCACAAAATTTGAGCCCCAATAAATTTTAAAAATTTCACAGTAGTCGGTTTTGCTAGAGTTACAGCTTATTAGTCCCCTACCAGTTTTCACCGCAGGGGACTATAGCTTTTCTCTGCGTCCGTCTGTCCGTCCGTCCGTCTGTCTGTCCTACTTCAGTTTTCCACACTTTTTTTCTTTATGCGTTTGAGAAATAATATGAAATTTGCTGAACAGCTTCGAAATGTCAAACTACAGATCAAGTTTACACTTTTGTAGTGTCAGGTTGACATACTTTCAAGAAAATTAATTTTTTATATTCCAATTTTTTAATGTTCGGGTTCGTTATCGGACTCGGTGTGTATCAAATAAACGAGGGAAGTAGTTGTCAGAAATAATATCATGCATTACTTGGACCATTCCTTTTATTGTTTCTAACAAAAATATTAAACAAATAAGTTCTGTAAAATAGTGTCAAGCATTGTGTTGTAAATTTAATCGACAGGGGTTTTTGTATTATTACAATCGGGTTCGTTATCGGGTTGGTCTGTTGAGACGGTAAGAAATGATATTCATTCTGCATAACAGTGCATTGTTTTCACAAATTTCTACAAACTGGTAGGGGACGTGTATTGCTTATGCAATACTCTCAGATTGCTTGTTTACCTAGATCCTGAGCGAGTTCACAGTCCACGGTGCGGGGGATCCTCCCCGACTCCTTCATCCCCTCCCCCATGATTTCCTGGATTCTGATTGTCTGCCAGTCAATTGTCTGTGTAAGCTGGGAGCTACGGCGGGGGATAAAACTTTTTCCTCTACATCCCTGTGCTGGACACTGCCATTACAAAGAGATTTTATATGCATGAAAGTTATCACCAATGAATGAACAGTTTTAACTCCTGGGTAATTAGCTTTTGAAATACATGCTTACATACCTTGGTAGGTAGGATATATTTCCCATCAGGAAGAGTAACAGTCTTAATAAAAAAAAAAGAAGAAGAATTTTTAACATTGATTTACTTTTATATCAAGACAGCCTGATCAAGGCATACATGCAGTTTATCATTTATTGGATCAACGAACTATAAGCAATAAGATTATAACAAAACAACAATAAATCTGGTAAACTGTGATTAAGTTTCTGTTGTCGATTTCACATTCAAACTCTTATTGGTACACTCACCTGAACGTAAGCACAGGTGCCACACTCAAAAGCCAGGTGTGTACACAACGGTTTGATGTTGCTCACTCTGACCACCGTTCCCTTTACAGACACAAATTTACCTACAATGCAGAATGCATAATCACACAAAACATAACAACAATTTTTTGAATTTTCATTTATGGTGATTACGGTACAAAATATGGTAGTTGTGTACAATCTAGAGTTACCTTTCTTGAGAATTTTCTAAAAGACTTTCTATTTCTTACCATAGTAGTTAGCCTTGAGATTCTTCAGAGCTATTGGCTGACATGCATTGATAAGTCGCACATGAATCATGGGAAGGCTGTAATTGTTCTGTTCCATCTCTCCGGGTTCAGAGGAGGTTTGTTTCTGGTGAGTGATTATCTGTAATATCGGTAAGCATATGATAAACATCTATGTGATGGCTTAGGTCACTAACGAATATGCTCATAATACAGAATTCTTACCATAACAGTTCTTTCTGTAGAAAAGAATGTAAATGACTGTCTACAAATTACAAAATCCAATATATAAAGCTTGTATTTTGTGAAAACCTTCAACCAGTGATTCCATGGTTACTCCTTACCCCTGAATTTATGTTCACAGTAAGGTTGACATAATTATACTTGAATAATGATTTACTCTAGAAAATGGACTATCATGTAGTTCAATACATGCATGTAATATCTCCATGAACTTTTGATTTTTATATATTCTATGGAAAAGAGACACAAATTAATTTGAATGAGTCCATAATATTGGGATGAAGAGGACTAGAAATTGGAAAACACGAGCTGATGCGTTTTTTTTTAAAATTCTAATTTACCTGGTGAACAGCAAGACCCATACAAGCTATCAATTGTTCTGGGGAATCTCTTAGGTCTGAGTGAATGCTAGGAATACCTCTCTGTATACCTACAATAAATAAAATGAATTAATATTTGTTTCAACCAACATTTAATTTCTTTTCTCTGCAACATTCATTTAAGAGAAGTTAAAAATATCAATTTTCACAATTTCTTAAACAATCATTTATATTTGTTGAAGCCTTTACAACCAACATACAACCATACATGTATATCAAAAATTAAAATATCAAAATTTTAATCCTGTCTATCTTTTAAATTTCATTCATAATTGTCTTATTTGTACACGAGAATTAACTAGAAAAAAGCTGCATTTCTTCTCAAATGTCTATCATTTATGTAACTGTACCATCATCTGAAAGTAACTCCTTGAAATCAACCACCATGAAACTTTTTTCCTCTATGTCTGTCTAAAAAGACAATATTTAACAAATGTATAACATGTATGAAGGACATAAATTATTTATCAGTACTTTTGGAGAAATTGTGAAACATTAATTTTTCACTTTCATGAGGTTTTTTTGTGAATAATACACCTCTACCATAATGATGAGGGAATTGTTGTAGTTCTGATCAATGAAGTTCTTACCCATTTATATGCTGTACACCAACTGGTGAAGTATTTCTCAAACATCTGGACTTTGTGGACAATAGGTGACTGTTCACTGTACACTACAATTATTGAAAGAAAATGTTCATCCATCAAATGCTTTTTAGAAAGCTTTATCATAAAAATCAAGCCTGTTTGCAAAGTTCTTCAAGGTGTTAGAAAATGCTTATATTATTATGTCTCGTTTTGCATCCTTGTGGACAGACTAAATTCAATGTACAGTAATACAGTTACAGTACAGTGACTGTGTACATACTTATAACAAATTCATGCTTACATTGAAGATAGAGTCATTCCCCTTAACTTTAAAACAAATCACTAACTTATCAGAAATGACAAATTACATTTATAATCAATCAAATTAGGCTTCTAACTCTAATGTTTGTATTACATGTATAGTACATATACTGTAAATTCCTTATATTACGCAAGACACTTAATTCTGCGATCCCGCTGTTTTAATTTGTATAAAACCGTAAAAAACAAAATTACAGAATTTTTTCTCCCATTATTTATAATTTTCAATTCTCAAAAAATAATGAGGAGATTTAAAAATCTGTGTTGGGTGTTTCTCACAGTTTTACGGGGATATTATTTCCTCACGTTTAATTAGGAATCTACAGTGAGTTATTCAAGAGAAGTAGTGTAAAGGTTTTCATGAAAAGACCCTTGCTTTCATCAGGAAAGTATAACTGCCATCCTTTGTATGGAGACTGTATTTGTATCTTGGTCTGGACCAGTGAAGGTCTGGAGGGGGTGGGGTCAGCCATAAGCCCTGTACCCCCTCCACCACCCCCGCCTCTTCCTTGAAACGATCCTGAAATTAAATGACCAGATCATATAATAAAGTCCTGTTGGTATATTTTCCAGTGGTGGTGTGTGAAATGCTTTCAGATTTCATTTAAAATGTGTTAATTTCTTATCTTTGTCTCATTTCAGAAAACCGGTAGTTTATTAGCTCTCCAAGTTAAAACTCAGTATCATTATTGAACTAAACGGGCCACACTTTAATGAACATCAGGGATCTATTGTCCAGCCTATGATTTTTCATAATGGTCTGCTACGACCTTGACTTTTACTCATACACATAAAACCACTAAACACCCGTAAAAGGGCGTTCTGTTGTTGATGACTTATGAGGAAGAAAGGGCATAGAAAAGAGAAATTATGCTCAGGACAATTAATGTCTGTCTGACAGATAAATGTTCATTACAATGAAGGTCCTAAAAAATGTACATGTATATATATACAAGGAACTTGAAGTGATTACAATTATACCTAATGCATAAAGCGTGATTAATTTTTAGATAGTCAAAAGTTTCTAAATACATGTAATGCTGAGAAAATAATTGCCATGTTTTCTTAAATTTCTTAAAATATTGCCCCAACTCCAAAAAATCCATAACTCCCTTACTAAAGTTGAATGTTGTACCTTCATGTACTGACTTACGCCATGATCACATTTGCATTGCATTAAGGTTGAATAACACACCTAACTTAACAGTAAATTATTTGATTATGAAAGATATAACAATAAATAAACTGTACATATGTCAAATAAGCGAAAAATTTGCAGATTGGGGATAAGAATGAATACCATATTTAAAAAATTTTATTCTGTAAGAAACAACAAAAGCCCCTGCGGGATTCGAACTCGGGATGTACGGATCACAAGCCTGACACTTTATCCACTCGGCTATGCAGTAAGTTACATGTTAGCATTGATAAAATCCTTTTAATAAAACAAAATGTTGTTTCGATCAGAGGTCAGCCATTTTGTGAAAATGTGTTATTCCACCTTAAATAGCAATAAAAAACACATCTGTTCACACAGTAATATTTAAGTATCACGTATATATAACAAATAAGCAAAGCTTTATATATTCAAATTACATATACCTCTTCCACCTCTGTTGCCATAGTGATTGTAGTATCTTCCTCTTCCCCATCCTCTTCCTCTCCAAGGCCGGTACTGCCCACGTCCTCTTCCCTGGCTCTGTCCACGACCTTGACTTTGACCTCGACCTTGAGAATATTGGCCTTGACTCATCTTAGTGATGATTTTTCATCATCACTGATCCAACATTAAACAATTTTTGTTTCTGAAAAAATTCAAAGAAATAAAACATGTCGTATATATGGAACAATTTATACATGAATTCAAAGTCGTTAAAGATATAATATAGGGCCCGGCAGTAGTAACTGAATTGGACATGTAGCATATGATCGGTCATAACCCTGACATTTTACATTTACCGTAGGCCAGTAAATTTTCAGAAGGCTAAGCACATTGTCTCATTGAATACATTATATATATTTTTCACACATGGTTCAAGCATTTGTGGATTCAATACAAATCACGTCTTGGAGAACCTCTAAATCCATTCATCCGTCTGAACTCTGATTGCGCAGTGTTGTGTTGTATCTCCCGCGTCAAATGTTATTTTTTATGTTGACAGTCGATCCCGACTAGATTGTGTTTTGCAATGCATTCTGGGTACAATAGATGAAGTTGACGCCATGTTGAAAAATAATTTGCATACTTTTTGTTTTGAGGTGGAATAGCGAATAGTTAATGACATTTGGAAGCTACTATCTGAACAGATCAATGTGCTATAACAGATACGAGTAATGGAATTGCTTTGAAAACCAACGCATCGTTTTAATGGCGTGTGTCAGGTTGATCACAACTTTACGTTAAACAAAAAAAAATCAGCTGATCCCAGCACAAAAAACGAAGTTCAAAGAAGTTTGTGTCCAATGCTACATGAATGTGCATTAACTGTTGTTAACAATAGATGACAAGACGCTCTCTGGCTCTCGGTCGTCAGGTGTCATGGACGCGAGAGAAGGGGAGCAAACTTCTGGCGGGGTGTCGGAAGAGTCTGGCCCCCTGTCCATCGACGACTTGCCGGCGTTTTACAGCCCCGCCGAGTTGGAGCAACTGGCGGGGCAGATCTCTCAGTCGCTGGAGCATGACCACCCCAAGGGACAAGGAGGATTTGCGATTCCAGGGTTCCAGGAAGTTTCCTCGTCTCGACATGTGACAGCAGATGCAAGGGCATCTGTGGCCCCCAGTTCTTCCCTACAAAAGTCATCAAATAAAGGTACGGCTGCACGTAACCATCAATAGTAGCATTATAAATGATATAATTAATCACAGTATACATGGTATCTATACATGGTATAGAATGGTATGTTTTAAGAGTCCTTCACATCGTTGGGAAAGCCCAATGAAATTTATCCTTTAAAGATATGGAATTCTATCATGTAATATGACTTGAAAATGAAAAATAAACTTTTGAAAATTCTATGGCTATTAAATCATAAAAAACTAAATTCCATATTGTATTGGAACTGCACTACAAATATTATTAGACACCCGTCTTTGTTGATTGATGTTCCTCAGTGCCCAGCTTTCAGTAAAAGTCACAGGCTGTCTTGGACTCTTAAGGAAATGAAATTATTGTGACAGATTTTTTTAGGAATTTGCTGATTTATCAAACCTGGTCATGAAATTATTTATATAAAAATATGTTTAAAGTTTAAATTAGCTTTAAAATAAATTGATAGCAGGGTTTTCTTTAAGACCTGGGGCGTGGATATTATTCCCCCACCTATAATGACGTAATTACCTAGCTATTGTTGCATATCAAACACAATCCACATGTAGCTATAAGCTAGACCCCAGACCCCCTTCTACTTTTTTATTTCTTCCTTCTACTTTAATTTTAAAAAACAATCCTTTACATGTTCATGTTGTCAGGGTCTAAAAAGAAGTAGAAATCTGGAATGCTAATGTTTTCTTGAAAGATAAAGATTTGCTATTGTATATGTAAGTAGTATTCTAATGCCCATGTATGTATGTAAACAAAATACAGAAGCTTATATTAAGACATTTATTTCTTAGACTGTGAGAAGAAAGAATAGGTATGCAAAAAAAAAAGAATGCTTTTGACATAACATTTTAATGCATCTAGGTGCAATTAGCATACGCTTTTTCACAGTTAGTCATTTTAAAAACATTTAAAAGAATATTTGTATAGAGTCATGGAAAGTTGGGATCTTAAAATAGCAACAAATATGAACACATCAGACATTGTTTATGCAATTCTGAATTTTATTTTCCTGATTTATGAGCTTTTGAAATGAAAGTGAACTTGGTAATGATTAAATTCCTAGGTCCAAAATACTGTATCACAGAGTTCAGTGATTGAAATTACAATTTGGATTATTGTTAATTAATGAAATGTATACCATGTAATTTTGAAGAAGTTATATCCTGTGTTGTGATATCAATCCCTGATACAGAGATGCTATTTTGATCTTTGATTTGCGTCCATGTCAATTGAAAAGTCACAGTCATTTTAATATATTTACACTCACATTGTTCTTTTATTAATATATCTTTCTATGTTATGTCACTATATTTTGATATCTTGTCCTCAATATTTGGCGGGATATGAGACACTGATTAAATATATATTTGAAGTACCTATTTTATTTGTTGAAACATTTACTTCCTTTTTGCTGTTTTAAGATTTATTCTGTAGACTGCAAATAAACTTCCACAGTGAAAATCTATTTGGCTGGGTAATTTTTTTTTATTTTTAACACTGTATCTATGTCATTGCACTAACGAGCCCCCTAAATCAATACTTACTGCTAGTGCATTGACCTATTCAATTTTTGCCCCCAATCGTGAAGGGCTTTTGTGGGTATGTTTTGTTTTCTGTCTGAATGGGTGATTTTTATCTATTGATCATACTTTTGTTAGTTCAGAGTGATGCAGGAATTTCAGAACGTAATGGTAACATTATGGAACAAGAGATTAAGATGAAGACTGTGATGATTAATGAAGGCCATTAAGACATTTATTTATGAGGATTTTTTAAAGGTGGTTCACTGAACCTTGTGCACTGACTAAATTTAAAATAGCTTATAAAGTTACACTACATGTCTGTTTGGTTTGTAAATCGTGTGTGTCGTGTGGTAGCACTCAGAGATAAGGTGTCCCTAAATGTTTACCTTTCTTTTCATTTTATTCATTGTTCTTGTAAAAATCCCAGACAGGCAGAGAAGTGAGAGTCAAATTTCAAGGCCAAATTTCTATTGATGTCCTGAGAGTATCTGTAAATCTTGTGTATGAACCAGGTTGAACCAAGTTTGCTTGATGTTCTCAAGATGAAATGTTCAGATGCAATATATGCCTGGTAATTTTAATGATGGATAATTTAGAGATGCACTTTATCATTCCTTGTAAGTGGAATTTTGCACCAGATCCATGTGCATTATTTGCAGTGCATAAACTGCACTTTTAGCATTTGTTGAGGTTGATGTTCAAAGCCCATCAAATCTAATATTGTTTCACTAAAGTGCACAGACAAAATGTAAGAAATCTGCAGATGGGTGCATCACAAATAATATGTTGAACCTTTAAGTTAGTCAATATCCAAGGATTCAAGAGAGTTCAATATGCTTCATTTATTAGAGAGAGAAAGACAGGAGAGAGAGAGAGAGAGAGAGAGAGAGAGAGAGAGAGAGAGAGAGAGAGAGAGAGAGAGAGAGAGAGAGCATTCAAATAGGACAGTAACATTAAACTGTTATTGAGAGTCGTGTAAAAGGTTATTGAACTTTTAGTATTTTTTTTTTGGTAAAGACACCTTCTACCGGTAATTTAAGGTAAAGTGATATCACCATCTGTCAGTTATAATGATTTTCCTTAGTCAGGAGGGTTTTGTTTTCATCAGTCTTCTCCTCTGGCTCTGTAAAGAAGTTTGTTGAGTTAATATTTTGTAATGTTTCTGTTTGCACCTCTGTATTTTGTTGACTTCTCACTTGTTGAAGGGGAAAATCATGAAAATCTTTAAAAGCAATAGCTGTCAGGACTAATAAACATTCTCTTTAATTTAATTTTTTTTTTGCAGTGTAAGACATTAGAGCCATTCATGTATTAGATGAAGTGTAATTAAGTCAGGATGAATCATGATATTCATTGAGTCTTTTCCAGATACACATATATATATATTTATATATATATACACAGGGCACGTGATTATCAAATGTTAGTCTAATTAAGGGTTGATGCAAGACCCCAATCACAATTCATAAAAGGTACCTTTGTTCTTCAACTGAACATGCAGAGTTCATGAATTTATATTTACATTCAGTGTATATTTCTCCTTATGTTTGCAATGGAAATCTGCGACTTTCAATTTTCTATGAACACACTTTGATAATTTATGCGCCATGTGCACAAATATAAATGTCATCACGTGTTTTGAGTATATTTATTTTTGTAAGATTAAATGAAATATTAAAATCTTACATAACCAATTTGATATGTACTTTTGAAAAAAAATCATTAAATTATGTCTACTTCTTTATAAAACAGATTTTTTTTCTCTGTATTTAGTTGTGGAAGCAAACTAAATAAGATGTTACACTGTTAATATGGCTGTTCCATGTATGTTTCATATCCCTGACTGAGAGCGTATACATATAATTATGGCTTTAGGGCGACAATACACATATATTTCATGAAAATAGACTTCAGTAAGAATATAAGCATTGAATGCTTATTTTTGGATGTCGTCCTGTAACACACCATTGAAGCAGTGCAGAAGCATTCAATAAATAAAAAATAAGCATTCAATGCTTAAATGAATTTCCCTGTTGTCATTATCAGTATCTTACAGAAAGCCTTCATATATTTAACTGAAATTGCTAGTGTTCAGATATATTGCAAAACAGAAGTACAATATAATGAGTTTTGATTTAGAATAAATAACTTTCATATTACATCAGTAAAGCACATTAGGTAAAAAGGACACAATTAGTTTCTATTTCTATAAAGGTTAATCATCATATTTATGCTCCCCTTTCAAGAAATTGAAGTTGATGAATATGCAAATTTTCATGCAAATCATACAATTTGATTTTGTTTTCTGGATTTTAATTAACATGTCAAACAATATCATGAATATATAGAGTAAATATTCATGTACAGAGAATGATTCAGACTTTGATTCATTTAAAAACTCTAGTCCTGATCAGAAGCAGGTGTTTTCCTGAAACACATCTTTGCTAGACAAGCGTTTTCAGTCCACTCTGTTTGTGAGGAGAGTGCGGATCAGAAACCCTTGACATGGGAAGATCCAGAAACAAGGCAGACATCTGCTTGAAAAGTCATTCTTTATTTAGTATATTCAAAGCCAAATGGTTTATTTTCATAAAAATTATGATATTTGAGATACAGCTTACACCTTTCTGCACTGCATTGATTGATTTTGCATGGTAGCATGATTTATACTTAATTACCTCTGATTATGTAACTATGATTGTTTTTATTATTACAGAGGAATCTGGCAACATCCAAGCTGCTGCAGACTCTAACAGCCAGAAACAGTTTGTCCCCTGCAAGGTGTGCGGAGACAGGGCCTCTGGATTTCATTATGGGGTCACTTCCTGTGAGGGCTGTAAGGTAACTGGGTCATTTTTTTTTTCAGAAACACTGAAAAATAAACATTTAAGATTTACTTATATTAAAAAAAAAAAAAGAACTATTATGCATTCCTCACTGTATGGTGTAATGAATTCTCCATTGATACCATTATTTACATCCAATTCTCTGGATTTGAGTAGGGTGTAGTCTTTGATGGATCAAGATTTACATAAAAGCAACAGCTGTTCTCTTCCTTGCTGTCTATTTATAAAGCAATGACACAAAACAGAACATGTGAATTAAAAGTGTATTATTTTCTCAATAGGCACTCCTGCTTGGACATGTAGAGCGTAAACTGTAGAGAAAAAACAGATATATTCTGTAAATGTTTAGATGGTAAAAAGCATTAGTGGGTGGGGGTGTGTTTGATCCCTCTTGGGATAAAAAAAATTAAATTACTGACATCGTCTTTTCAGGGATTTTTTCGTCGTAGTATTCAGAAGCAGATCGAATACAGATGTTTGCGGGACGGAAAGTGTATGGTAATACGACTCAGTCGCAACAGATGCCAGTACTGCCGATTTAAAAAATGTCTTGCTGTGGGAATGTCAAGAGACTGTAAGTATCAGCTGGACTACTCCCCCATCAATCAATGAATCTAAATTACTACTTACATAGTTGTCCAACACTACTGGTACCTGATTTACTATCAAATGTAAGTCCTTTAAGATCAGTTGACTTGTCTTCGGCAGTTGATTAATGTTTCAGACTGTCCTGGGAATTGTACATTGTTTTTTAGGGGGATGGGGGGGAGGGGGTTGAAGAGATTTAAAAAGTTCAACATTGCAATATAAGAGTTTCTCAGTAGACTTTAGATATAGGCAATTTCTGAATCAATATTTCATTTTCTTGTTTGAAAAAAAATCCACCAATAGCTGTACAGTTACTTTAGAACATGTAGTCAGTAATCCTTTTTATGCACGTTTCTATGTTGTGTTTTAGCTGTCCGGTACGGTCGTGTTCCCAAGAGGTCCAAGAGTCAGGACGACAGCTGCGTGAGTTCCACAGATTCCAACATGGACCAGTCAGCGCTGGAGAACAAACAGCTGGCTATTTATGACATCATTCTCAACATTTCACAGGCGCATCACACTAACTGTCTAGTCACTGAAGACAGGATCAAAAACCTGACCAGAAAACCATCTTCTCTGGTAAATGGTTCATAAAGCTTTTCCATGAAAATGTGGATATAAATTCTACGACTTGCTTTCTAAAAACTATCATATTTATGCAGCCACATATCCAGAAATTTTATGGGGATGGGGACTTTATTATGTGAGTAATCCCTTCCTGTAGATCCTTGTTGCATAGCATTTACATAATAGTTTCTTTAAATTGTCATAAATATATTGTATGGTAAGTACATGTTCTTGAAACCTGAGATTGTAAAATTTCCTTTATGTACTTAGCACCATATGCACTTAGCACCAATCTTAAGTGCTAGCTTTGTGCATTAAAGAATTGTACTTTATGACCTTAAATTTTTTCCTCTTTATGCAATGATTATGACAATTTCATTTAACAGCAAGTACAAGTATTTGAAAATATATCTGTCGTATACCAAATGTGATATTTTATTTCCTTGAATTTATACATATACCACTCTATACTGCTCCAACAATTTTCTTCCCATTACAAGTTTCAACTTATGTTTTAATAATTGTTAAGTTTGAAAGCCAGTTAATAATCTAGTGGTTCATAATTTTTCAATGAAACTAAAACAAATGAAGAAAATTGGATTGGTCATTAATTTAAATGACTACATTCAAGGCAAAGTATACATCAAAGTGAAACACATCATGTTTAGGTTATATCTGTATTTATATACTATAGAGGGGTCAGAAATAAAAGCCATTTAGTGGTTCTCAATGGTTTTGCATGTTTTTTTAATAACCGTTTTTAGTGCTAAGCAATAGTACATGTATTTCTCTTTTAGATGCAACAGATTTCCATTCCTTCAACCCCGGTTCAATTTTCGGATGAGGAGCTTGAGGCTCAGAAGCTCTCCATGTGGCATTGTTTGGCCAGCTTCATCACCCCTGCAATCAACAGTGTGGTCGAGTTTGCAAAACGAGTCACAGGTGAGAATAAAAGATCATAGAAGTAACCAGGATCCAAAGAACTATAATAGGTTGTGCAAATGAATATTTAATGTTTTGTAAGGATTTTAGAAAGGGGGAGCATTGAGGATTGGAAAGGGATAGCTACTAGTAGTTTTTCTCAGAAAGAAAAATCTTAATTGATATGCAGATCATAAATGAATCTTTTATAAATGATATATTTTTTCTGTCATAAATTGAATAAGATTGAAATTTTCTGTTAGTGAAGTGAATTAGAAAAACAAGCTCAAAATAAGATAAGGTTTTCCATTCCATATGTCACGTCTAATGAGACACTCAGGTAAACTCTTGTAATCTGTCTTCAGATGTCCTCTTTGCCAATCATCTGTCATTTGTAAACTTTGAGAACATTATTAATTTCTTATCAGAAACATATGAGTCAGTCTTGTAGCATATAAAGGGAGGGGAAATTGTGACTTTAATCTCTCAGCAGGATTAGATTTGGGGTAAAAACTGGAGAAAATTTTTATCTCTCCTTTTTTGCATCCACTTATTCCAGCAGGCAAACTGAGAGCAGGGTTGTGATGGGTAAGGTGGTCTCTAAAATTCATGATCCCTTGGGTTAGAGATTATGATTTTGGGGTTAGGTTCAGCTGAACCCCCCCCTCCCAAAGAAAATTTTACGTTTACTAACTCCTTGTATTTTTATGAGTCAGACCCAAGCATATGGAATCAAAGGAAATTATACTTTAACTTAGAGGTAGTAGCATAAATGAAAAACAAAATAATGGTAAAAATTCATAAATCTGTTTTTCTTCATTTTGCATATGTTAGTAATATATTGATTAATGACTGCTTAGGCTGTTGGATGTCTTGATTTGTTGAACTGTGTTTATATAAGTAAACAATTCCTTAAAATGACTGAACCCAGATAAATTGTAGTTCACATTACTAGTTGAGGACAACTTTTCATTAATGAAAGAAAAAGTATCTTGTCATTGGACAGTTTGGTGGATCATATCCTCAAATTCATTAACCTATATTGTGGATAAAATAAGATTGCTACTTAAGTAATGTTTAAGCTGATCTGAAGCTAAAAATGATTTATCTGTCCCATAAATAACTAGAAATGGGGAGGGGGGTCATTTGTTAAACTCCTGTCTCTGTCAACAGGTTAAAGACCAGTGTCAATGTCAATGACCTCCATATATCTAGGAGACAATGAGACAGGAATCTGAGAAAACCGTGTTATGCTGATTTGTTGTATTGTGTTGTACTGGGACTAATTACTAATTGAATTAGGTTTTTAAACCATTAAAAGGTTCAACGACACCTATTACATTCTTTGGTTTTACTCTTTAAGAATTCCAAATGGGGGGGGGGGGGGGGGGGGTATTGAATTAAAGATCTGTACTACTGAATGCATCTAAAGTTAAAATTCTGGAGGGGAAGGGGGTTTTAAAATAAACATTTTTTAAATATATTTATAATGTTTCTATTTAATCATTAAAACAGGTTTAGACATTTTTTTAAATGAGGACCTTGAACTAACATGATAGCCAGTAATGCATTTTAAAAATTTTCACATTTGACAAGCAAAGTACATGTATAATAACTCAGTATAATAGTCCACCTGTTTCTCAAGAACTGTGAAGTGTAGATGGCAATATGTGATAGCATATTTCTCAAATGGCTGTACTGAAGGTTTTACAAAATAAGGTGAAATGGAGTGATTGATTATATAGCCAATACTCACCCTTTAAAGGGTGGATATATGTATGAGAATAGGAAGTAATACACAGTGTGTTATGGCACATTTCATTTTTGTATGTACATGTTTTATGATCTCCTCCAAAACAAATGGTACTGACTACCAGGTACATGTATACATATGTGTGTTGATATGTTGAGCAGGTTTTCCTGAGCTGAACCAAGACGATCAACTGATTTTGATCAAGTGTGGTTTCTTCGAAGTTTGGCTGATGAGGATGGCGCGGATGTTTAACAAAGCAGAGGGCTGTTTAACTTTCGAAGATGGAAGCATTATACAAAAGGAGGAATTAGGGGTTGTTTTCTCAGTAAGGTTAAGGCCTCAAGAGAACCACTGATGTCTATGCTGCAGTAATTTTTTTGAAAAATCTGCCTTCATTTTGCTGTCATTTTGTGCTCCTATGGTAGAAGGTTGAGGGCAGATTGATTTTTGGTCTGCCATGCCATTTATTTCTTTTTCTGCCTACAATATAAACTTAGTAATATCTTTTGAAATGTACAAAATTTGAACAGGATTAGTGTATGTACAAGTCAAGATCAAAAATAATTTTAAAAAATCACATATTTTCTGTTTTACAGGGAGTCATGGTTTTGGTCAAATTTTATTTTTCTATAATTTTTGGGTTTTTTTATAATGTGTATTGTAAACCAACTTTTATTCATGTTCGAGAAATTTTCATGAGGACATCGTCATCGCGATTATTTCTCGCTGCAAACCATTCATTGTTGTATGGTTTTGAAACAATATACGACCCTCGATAAAGCTTGGTTGCGAATAAAAGTCATCGCGAACCAGTCTGTCGGAAGTAAATTGCAAAATAAAGTCATCGTGAATAAAAGCTGGTTTACAGTTTCTAATCAACCAAAATTTGAGTGTCATTCATAGAGTTTCAAGCAAGATACAGAGCTCGCTATTCTTTCAAGATTTTGTTTACATCGGTTCAATATACTTGTAAAAAACCTTTTTCAAGTTGATTTTTTTTTCTGCTAATTCATTTTGAACATAGATATACAATTTTTAGCATTTGTCACTTTCATTTTGGGTCTAAACCTGGAAATGTAAACAAAAACATGACCTGAGTTTTACATACATGCATGTAACAAAAGATTGTGAGCTCTGTATCTCACTTATAACTCGAATGTCGACTGACATTCAAATTTTGGTTGACAAAAAAAAATGCCTTACTGAAGCATTGTTAAAATTAAAAACAGAAAAATTAATTTGACTAAAAATTGGACCATGCCCCTTTAATTAAACATGTTAAATGCAGCATTTTTGTTGGCAACAGCACTTTGTTATTGGTTCATTTTCCTTGTTTTCTCTTTTTTTGAAAAGAATATTGACAACATGTTTATGCCAGGTATATGCTTTAGTCATTATAAAACCATTGGGATAATCACCTCAAACAGTACTGTGTAGCATATTTGTTATTTTATGAACATACAGTGAATGTTCCCTTCTCAACCTAAATTAGAATGAAGTTCTTAGAAAACTACTTATTGATATTTTGTTTTCATTTCTCATTTCAGCCTGATTTTGTAAGCTGTATGTTTGACCTTGCTCAGAGTTTGAACCAGCTTAATTTAAATGATACAGAAATAGGTCTCTTTTGTGCCATAGTTTTAGCTACACCAGGTTTGTATTCAGTTTATACCTTTCTGAAAAATGACTAAGTAATGGTAACAATTTCTTATAAAATAAGACAGTATGAAGGGAAGTAATAGTGAATTAAATTTTACAGAGTTTTTTTTTTTTTTGAATGAATTTTTGGAATTTGCAAAGTTCAAAGAAATTTTGATTACAACAAAAGAAAGATAGGGATTGATTGATTGATATGAAATGTTGTAAAATTTAAAAAATTTGTAAAATACCAATCTGTTTTGATTATTAATTTTTCTTTACAAGATCGCAAGGGGTTGGAGAATCCCAAAGCAGTAGAAACCATCCAGGACCGTTTGATAGAAGCCTTAAAGCTGCAGATCCTTCGCAATCACTCCACAGAGGAGAACTTATTTGGAACTACGATTGTGAAACTTCCACAGCTAAGGACTCTGGGAGTACAACATGACGAGATTCTGGAGTGGTACCGAGCTCAGTGGAACCGAGTGAGGTTACCTCCCTTGTTTTCAGAAATTTATGACATAAGCAAACATGAAGAAGACATGTAATACCATGTTCAACTTTCTCGGGGAGATTTTCATCATTTTCTGTTTATGTTTTTAAAAATCAATTTTGTGTTGTATTTTTTTTTTTTACTGGGAGGCTTGGCCTCTGTTTAGCAATTGATTATTAAGTTTTGCCCAATATTCATGACTTTTATTATGTACTGAAAAACGTTCTACACTACTTTTAGATTGTTTGGTTTTTTTAAACAATGTAAAAATACTGTTGCTCATTGCTTGCATCCCTTTGTAAGAAAAAAGAATTTCAGATTGCTTTACACCAGTAAGTTGGTCAGTAAAACTTTGAAACTTTAAACTTAAAAAACCATGACATGTATATATAAACCCTCATAAATGTCTGGGTCAAATTTGGCAGGGTTTCTTAGTAACACGTTCATTAAGATATATACATTTTATGTATATATCATTGGGGTTTATTTTAATTCTTTATATTTTGCATGATTGCAAATAACAAATTTATTTTAGTGCTTGATGCAAATTTATCAAAACCACATAGACGGCTAGCTAGTTCTTTTATTTAAGCCTTGCTATTGTTTTACAATAAGATACCATACATAAATTTACATGTATTTTAAAGTTTTTAATGCACATATATTTCTAATTTGCCTTGATTTGATTTAATATATTGGTGATAAACTTCAAATATATGAAAAATTAGTGGACAAAAATAATTGTCATGATGGTTTTTTTAGCTGTTTTTTTTTCTTGCCTCTTTGATATCTTCCATAATGTCCTCAATGCATGTTAAATTTACTTAACAGTATTTTTTGTTTAGTTTTTTTTTTGTGAAATTAGTGTGTGTTACTGTTCATTCAGATTTTATTTTGAACCAACAGTACATGGCCAGTTTTTTACTTGACTGTCTTTGTCATATTAAATGTGTCATTATGCATATTATCCATATGCTTTTATTCCATATTTTCTTGTATACAATGTGGAGTTTGTATTGATATGTTATTGTTTAGGCAAAAAGTGTCTCTTGCAAATCACGGATCAAATTGTTTTATTTTTAAGCAATTAAACATTCACAGATTCAGAGCTTAGTTCAGCTATTATGAAGGTGCTTTTAGGGAATATTTTTGAACTTTCAAAGATCAATATTCTTTAGATACCAAGGTTTTCATATCATTAGAAATCAACTAATTTTCATTTTTTATGCTCAAGTAGATTTTATCCAGGTTTCCACATAGTTTGTTATCAGTGAAATGGAAACTGCCGGTGTTTGCAAATCTCTTGGATTTTTTGTTTCCAATTCAACTAAAACAGTGATAGCTTTTTACTGAACTTAAAGATACTTTTAAGAATTGATTTTCATGATTAGATCAACTGATGTTTTTTTTAATGATTTAACCATTAGAAATTGCAATGTTAAAATTTTAAAGTTAATACAAATATTGAAAACAAAAGTTTCTTTCTAGCAAGACATTTTTTGTGACATAGTTCAAATATTAATTTTTTTGCCATGAAGTGGACTGAGTTTATAGAACTTTTAGATCCGTTATGTGCAAAAAAAAACCAACCTTAAACAATAGATGGATCTGTATGTAGATGTTACAATGATACCGATTGGTTGTAAAGCACAATTAAGTAGACACATTGAAATTGTTTCTATTTTTGATTGATGCCAAATCAGGAAGTGAGGGACTGACAACCTTTAACTGTGCCATATATTGTATAGTATATAGAGAAATCACTTGTTTTATTTTATAAAAAAAAAAAACTACATGTCTGTGTAGCCCATTTTTTTTAAAAAGAATTTTATACGTTATAGTCTACGTCATTAGTCTTCTGTTATTATTTTGTGCTGTTTAGAGTGCTTGAATTACATACATGGTGTTTATTTGTTAGCTCAATATCTTCATGGCTGTGTTTATTTGATAGTGAGCTTTTTAATATTGTAGGCAACACTCTGAATAGAATTCTGGAGTGATACATCAGCTATCTTATATCTGTAGTGCTTTCAATCCTCTTTTTTCACTTATTTTTTTTTTTCCTTTTCATGTACAGTGTACATTTTTTTTTGGGGGGGGGGGGGCTGTTATATAAAAGATTTTTTTGTAAACTTCTTAAGGGATATATATACACTAGTAATTCATTTAAAATTTTATAAATATTTTTTATTTACTGAAATTGATATACTGCATATTTTTATGCTCTATTTAGATACGTTCTTGAAGAAACTTAGAACAATGTCATTCTGTTTGGATTTGTATGGTTTTAGCAAGGACATGTACATGTACTTCCTGTAGTCATAAAAATCAAGTTTTTCTAGTCTATTAAATAATACATGTGTAATTGCAAATATTGCCAAAAAAAACAACAACAAAAAACTAGAGAGCAATATTTCATCCAGCTAGCCATTGACTGTGAGGGTTCTTCAGGTCTAAATCAAGGCCTGGCTAATATTAATATTTGAAAAAATTAGTTTGAAAACTTAGGTATTGAAGATATTTACATGTACATGTAGGAATAAAATAGTGCTTTATTCTTAGGCCATTTTCATGTTTATGATGTCTCTTTCTGTTTCTCAGACGTTTGTTGTATCATTAAGTAGTGCCCCCATGATTAAGTAGTGCCCCCATGGAAAGGATAAAGTACATATGGGGCAGCATGTTGGATAAGCACACCTCTTTGGTTGGTCTCAGGTGATAAGAATATATATACCTGTGTAATGATGCATATTACTCACCTGTATGTTCATCAGTAGGTGGGTAGTTTGTGAACAAGTGGGAACTCTTTTTTGGAACTCAATTTTTCCCTTTAACCTTTGTGTCTACCTCTGTCTTTGGTGCATGTTTAAAAGATACATTTTAGCTTCTCATCACGTCATCAAGTTTCTATCATCTACAGAAACTTGATTGGGTAACTAAAACAATTTCAGGGAATTCAAAGTTTGTCAATTTTTCACTTTTATTTTCAGAAGAATATCACTAAAAGCTGTTATGATTTATTTTTCAAAGTGCCAAATGTTCATGTAAAAGGTCATTTTTTTCTTGCATAATTTAAATGTGTGCTTACACATAATGAATTGTGAACTTTGACATTAAACGGGTATTAATATTTGTTTGGAACTGAATCTTTACTTGATGGTACATTTTCATTTTGTACTATCATTTTACGGAGCTTTTCTGCTGTTGTGAAATTTGTAACATTTTTTTCTTTAAAAGAAGGATAGCAACAGGCTTGCTTGTGTGTTTTAAACTTTAATACATTAGAATGGCTAGATGTACATTTATGTAGAGTTATTCTGCTCTTAGAAATGTAAAAGATTTTCTTCTTATAAAAAGCTTGCCAGTAAATTTGTTTCAATTTGTATAAAAGCAAACATTATTCTCATTTTTTAATTGATAAGAAAATTTGAAAACTTTAGCATAAGTAAGATGATATGTTTGGACTTCAGTGTTTGGTTGTAAATAATTCTTACCAGATTTTTTTTCTAATTCTCCATTTATCGTTTTCTACCATTTCACTCAACATGTTGATTTTCAGACCACATTTTTATAATAGTAGAAGATGTATATGTTCCTTGGCTTAATTTTCAGCATTAATTTTACTCCACAAATTCTGTTATCAATAAAAGTCACAATAACATCTTTACTTGTAAGATTTTCATTATCAGGTGTGAACTGGAGAGTTGTTTCCGCTTTGGACGTTCTACTTTGTTCAGCAATATTCAGACCCTTGATTCTCATTAATTCAACGAAGCAGCTGTTTTGTCACAAGGATATTTGAAAAAATTATTTTCGCGTACAAAACAACATTCATTAACCGGGTTTTCCAAAGGAAATGTCGGGCGGGCGGCTGCCAAAAGGGTACCCCTATTGTAGGATAACTCCTCATACAGGTTTCAAAATAAAGAAGTAGTTAAAACAAAGATGTTACATATTGTAATATACACATTAAAATGCTTCCTTTGATGATTCATGCGGGTTATGAAGGTAGCGATTATTGCAGAAAAAATTACATAACCCGCGTTAAAATTACATAACCCGCTAACGCCGGTTATGTATTCTTTCTGCAATGTCGCTACCTTCATATCCCGAATGAATTATCAAACTAATTAATAAATTGGTTATGAAGTTTAGTAAAATTCACTGAATTACTGTTAACGTACATAAAAACGTTAGCTAAAAGAAACAGCCAAATCGTCTCCTGTGAGACTTTGAGTCTGGCATCATCATGATTATTTCTTGGTCCGTGACTTTTTTTAGTCGCTGTAGATTTCGACCAATCGATAAACAGGGCTTGTCAATTTATTCAGCCGCTTTAGATTTCGACCAATCGATAAATGGGGCATGTAGATTTCAGTCTGGCTGTTTCTATATTACAATAAACAATTGTGCAAGCAAAGTCCCGTTTTATTCATGAACAAAAGAAAAGCTGTCAATATGTCAGTAAACCGGGTTTTCTTTTGTATGAACAGTATCCATGTCAACCCTGAATTGATAAACACTAACCATCCTGAGAAATATGGTACGTTTTGCAAAAAAAAAAAAAAAAAAAACTAACAAAGTTCAACAGCTGATATTTTTTTCCCCAAAAATTATCAAAATCTAAGTACATGTACATGTATTATACACGCCATTGGTCTGCAAGACAACAACTTCCTATCTTGAAAACTTTAGGAGTTATCCGTACAATAGGGGTACCCTATTTACCATATTATGCCCCCCCCCCCCCAAAAAAATGACTAAGTTCAACAGCTGGTATTTTTTTAAATTTATAAATTACCAAAAATCAAATTTCAAGTAATATGCACATCCCTGGTATATTTACAATTCTGCTACAAAACAACATTTTATTGTTTAAATATCTACATCCCTGAATATTTCTCTTTTTCTTGGTCAAACCGTTTGTGATTCATAGCTCTATAGAAACTGACAGGGTTGAAATCTGCAGGATCAAGTTTTAATCAGTTTATTGATCGGTCGAAACATTCAGCAACCTGAAAAAAAAAGAAAGAACTGCACAAAATAATCGTGTTGATGTCGAACCAAATTCCCATTATATTTCTTCCATCTAACGTATTGATGTACATGTACGTTAACAATGATTTACAAAATTTCAATTCCTCTTTATGATTAATTCAAGGAAAGATGTAAAAGATATATTTTAAAAAATACCTATACTTTTTTGATGATTCAGGCGGGCTATGATGGTAGCGATCATTGCAGAAAAAATAACATAACCCGTTTTGTTAATTGATAGAACAATATTGAGTCGCTACATGTTGGGTTGGAAACGACCGGCCGTTTTTGAAATCGAATTCTATTGGAACAATATCACGTATACCATACGGTTCTATTTACATACTGAGTATTGCGTTCATACTGCTTCTAGCAAAACCGAATCACGGAGTAACCAGTTCCGATGCCTCTTCGAACCAGTTCCAATGGACTGCTCGCTACCATCATACCAACATGAATAACCAAGAAAGACAATCGTCATTACGGTGTGTTTGGTATACTAGCAGTAGATTTTCTAATTTTAGAGAACTTTGTCATTGGATGTAAAGTTTCGTAGGTTTGATTTGAATTGATATATTTCATAACATAACGTATAACAAATCATCGTTTAAAAGAAAATAATCTGATTGGATCATTCAAATATATTTTTAAATGATACTAATCAAAGCAATTTAAATGCCATTCTCAGACACACAAGAAGTTAAACTTCTTTTAAATGATTAACCTACCACTAGGGTACCGTAGTAAATCTGCAAGAAGGACAATGTGACACTAGCTCAACTGTGAAAAATAAAACAGGCACGGAGTTCCACGAGCAGTCGACGTTTGTCTTCATCAGGAAGAGTCTTATATAACTTATCTCTTCATCAAAGGTAAGGGATTTTCTCCTTTATATAAAGATGTAAATGTTAAGACAGGGTTGATATTATGCCACAGTTAAAGCGCACGACACCAAATTAATACATTATAATCAGACATCCATACGTGTATGTACATGTATAACTAAATTGTTTACGTAAATACGCAATGTGGTAGAATCAGTGATGATGAAATATCGATGCTTAGATTAAATAGAGGTCAGGGTCCATTCTTACCCCTAAACAATTTCACCTTAAATGCTCTTCCGTGGGGGGGGGGGGGGGTCAACCAGTTCATCAGATTCTAAGGGAGAGGAGGTCTGAACCACCGACCCACTCCGGGGCATGCATTACTGGTTGGGGCATTGTAACAATTTTGTATGTAACAAATGAACGAGAGATTTGGCATACATAGCCTGTTGGGTTCCATGTACTGTTGTCATTGCACTATTTGGCATTTCTTATTCATTTCTTTACAAGATTGTTACGTTGTCCCAACTGCAAATGCGTGCGCAGACTGTATATGTTGCATTTTTTTTCAGTGCATTCTCTCTCCCCCTCTCTCTCTCTCTAAAGTTTCACGTCATGTTGACATTTGCCTTCTGCCTAGTGATAGATAGGTAAGATGTTATTTCTGTCAGAGCTTTTAAGATAAACCTTGAAATGTACCCCCCCCCCCCCCCAAAAAAAAAAAACCCTAATGGAACGATATGTGAGCCAGGTCAGTATTTCGCAAGTTCATCGTAATTGGTAAATATTGATGATATCACTAACTTACATGTACCTAAACATATACCAAATCATATAGAGCCTCTATATCCATGCGGGTCCAGTTGATTACAGTGTTTATTAAATGCTTTCTGCTGCAGGTTCTTATTAGTATAAGGGTTGCATGCATGGAAGAAAAATACATAACCCGCGTACCAAGCGAGTTGTAATTTGTTGCAATGATAACTCCCTTGTATCCATTTCTGGAACCAACTAAGTTCAACTATATAATACCACCTGGCTTTGAAATTCTATAACATTAATTACTTTTGATAATTTTTAATAATATGGAAGTGTTCATAAATAATAATCGTTCAGCAAATACTCCATTGATGAAATACTAGTATAATATCATAGTGAAGCCTTAAATTGGTATTTATTTCTTTAGTGTCTATTAAAGCATTTTAAAATGTAAAATATCATACTATGAGTAGAATTTTGATTTTACTTATTGAAAAAACGCCAAACGCTTGTAATACAGCACTTATTTTTCATGTTACAGGTTTTGCAATGGCTCACGCAAGGTCGCTGGTTATGGCCCAGGAGCCTGTCCGGTGTGAACTGTGTACCATGTCCACAGGAGTGGTGAAGGTTTACTGTAACACTTGCAACGTAAAGCTCTGTAAATCCTGCATGCCAAGTCACGTGTCGCAGGGTCATAGGTCACATGATATGGTTGAGTACGCGTATCACGGTTCGAACACGATGTGCGACATTCATTCAGGAAAAAATTGCGATATGAGGTGTCAACAATGCCAGATCCCTGTTTGTAAAAGATGCATTATATCTGGACTCCACAAAAATCACGATTTCACGGACATTTCTGATGAATTGGGTGGTTTGGACTCTTTTGCAAACAGTGATTGTGATATTCCGCAATCGTTCAATTTTCTTCGCGATCCAGTAGTTGTGTTGGAGTTGGATTCAAACAGTGGAGATTTAGATCGCATTGGTATTTGTCATCCAGATAAAATATGGACATCTTTTATGTACGAATGCACCATGTCATGTGTAGATTTTTCCGGTGAGATCAACGATAGTTTAAGTGTTACTTCTGGTGAATATCCAGCTGATCTTTACGTTACTCATGAACAAGAAATTTATTTCTGTGATTGGAAAGACAGAACAATTAAAAAGCAGAATCTGAATTCAACAAACAGGGACATTGATGTAGTACTAAAATTGGAGGAATGGACACCGCGCGCCATTTGTGTCTCAAAATCTGGTGACTTATTGGTTTGTATGACAGTTCACTATAATGACCAGTGCAAGATCATCCAATATAGCGGTAAATCCATTGTACAGGAAATTCAATTTGACGAAAGTGGAGACGCTATTTTTCATCACAAAGGAGGAGACATCTTTTTAGCAGAAAATGGAAATGGTGATATATGTGTGTCTCTACCTGCTCATAGGTCTGTCCAGGTGGTGAGCAATGTCGGCGACTTCCGGTATAGTTACCATGGGGACACGGATTCTTCGACTTCCAATAAATTTTCTCCGCACGGTATAACTACAGACCGGCTTCATCAAGTCTTAATCGCAGAATCCGAAAATAATCGAATTCACTGTATTGATGTAGATGGTCATTTTATGAAGTTTATCTGCTGCGGACTGGTAGACCCAAGAGCAGTTCAAGTGAACACAATTAACAACAATCTGTATGTTGGCGAATTCAGAACGGGTAAAATCAAGATCATCAAATATATTCAATGAAAGAAAATTTTATAACTTTACTGTAGACGACAATATTTTGGAGGTTTTGTTGCAATTTTCTTGTTATGGAACAGATATGTTCAATTAAAATCGTGTTACTATGCATGAAATGTTTTCTTTGTAAATACTGGTACCGAAGGCTTTTCCACAAAATAAGCTATGACTCGAGATAAGTAATTAATCCCTCCCTACTAGTATTTCTTGAACCACTTAAACACCAAAAAAAAAAACTGTTTACTAGTATATGTACGTCAATAAATAAATTGAAAGCTGCTATAAAGAAGATGATACTATTCTCTGAAAACGTTGTCTGTATATCACAAATTGATTACTTAGAGTGTACGTGTATTATATGTAGTCAATTGTTTATAGGAAAATGTATTAGTTTCAAAAGGCATTGAAAGAAAAATTCTTTAAGATTTTATTACACATTCAGTGATTGCACAACCAAAGTAACAAATGCTTAAAACAAATCAAGAAAATATGACAACAGAAAATAGGCGCAAAAAATGACATCTAAAGTCTTTCTATCGTTTGAAAATACATTACGACTTGAATAGAAGTAATTCTTGAAATGCTTTGTATACAAAACTTATACACAACATTTTTGGCGCATACCAAATACTGATTACATTTATACATATACACGTCACGTAAAGTTCAAAGGCCGTCATTACAAAATTAAGATAATCATGAAAAAATATAAAGCATCAAATGCATGTACCATATCACAGTCTACATTCATGTAATGACATTATTACGACACCCTTCGTTTGATCCTTAAAAAGTCGAAAGATTGAAGGATCAAAAGATTTTATAAAGGTTAGCAGAGTTTTGGCCAACGGTTTTTTTTTTCAGTGATAAATAATACAAACATAGAAATTGTTTATGAAAATAAGGCAAATCCCGTGTATAGCATATTTTTGGTGGTTTAACATTAAATGATGAACGACATTTGTCGAGCACTTGCATGTAATTGTTAGTCCTAGTAGTCTGACATAAGATAATGATGTCTTCCAATCAAAATTAAATCAAAAAGTATAGAATGACCATCAGTATCATCTATAACGGTATTTCCAAAATATCACAGTTATTTAAATAAAAACATGCATACGCATGCAATAAAATTTCATGGCACCAGCGGAGAAGGAAAGGTTTTGGGGGAGACCCCAATGGGTTGGTTCCTCATAAGTTCTTGTCTCCTCTTGATTTCCTTTCGAACACTCTCGTACTGGGGGTGTGAAAGTTTGTAAGACAGTTTCCACAGGTGGGGCTCAGAGCGGGGGATGTAGCGCTGACCCAGGGAGTCAATCTTCTGGTTTGACGGGGGTGGGGTCGGAGGCAGTGGCGGGGGAGGTACAAACCGGTGCTCGTATTTCTTGAAGTTCTCTGGAGGTAAGATATTACCTGAAAATATTAAATATTGAGAACAAAATATTAATGGACCATATAACTGTAATATACAAACTTTGCTTGCTCCTAGCATTGTATGATAACTGCTTTGGTAAATGTCGGATCAACTGAGATAATTATACTGGAAACATTTTGATTTCGCATTGTGAAATATTTACGTTTCTAGTCGGTCAGACCATATAATAGAGCACGCGGTGCATCAATGAATAATTAGGGTTTACTATCCAATAAACAGTTCAGACAAAGTAAAGCTATGTTTGTGCCTTTTTGTATCACTAGGATGCTTTTGATATAGATTACATAATTCGGGAGTAAGGGTGGTGTCTTTAAGATAAGGTAAAAGATAAAGCTTTGTGCAGCACATATGCGATGTATTTGCAGTTACTCACCACTTTCGTCAATAGGCGGGTTCCTCGCTTCACTTCGACAACGCAACCTCTTGAATTCCTGCACATCGGCCTTTGTCCGATTCATTGCCAGAAAAGCTATTTTCTCGTCATTAAACAGTTTTGTTTCTCTGATGTACTTTTCAAACGTATGGTCCCCGACTTTTGAAGGTGCAGGAATGTTCAATGGATACATAGTAGCCAACACTTCAGAAATTTTCCTGCCTTCAGCAGTTGTGTTGAATCCGTACTGTTTACGAAAGTTTCTCCACACGTTACTGTTGAAATTTGGGTCAGGGGTGTTCGGATAGGGAGGGTCATGCTTACCGGCCTCCATCCATAATTTATAGGTCATGGGGGCATGCCCATGGGTGAAGTCTTTTGTCTCTGTCCGTAAGAAGTGATTACACTCGATATTTAGCACAGATCTGGGCTGCTTCCTATTGGCTAGTCTTTGTATGGGCCGGGGACTGAATCCAGATAATGGTACCCGGTTATCTTTCATAAGATTCTCCCTCTCTTCTATGGTTGGCATTGCTACCACAGACATCCTTCAAAATCTACACTGACAGAAATCAAAGTTATATTATAAGCAATATATATACATGTACATATAGAATAAGTAATTATATCATATACACATAAAGCACACTGTTAATAGCTAAAAGGAGTTTAATATCTATATACGTGTAAATTATGGTGAACCACAGGCACTTGACACTTTATGACAATAATCAAAAATGATAATGAAATTGAAAAATATATTTTTTTATAAATGTTTTTGAGAAAATATTTATGTACCTTGCATATAAACTGATTAACATAAGATGCTATGTAATGATGATTTAAGAAAAATTTCTCAGAATTTAAAAATGAGAATTCACATATTTTGTGAAATTATTGTAAAACTTTTGTTACACCAACGTCAAAATATGAGCGTGTTCATGGTCTTTGAAATTAAAACTTATCCCAAAAGTCAACAATTAACATTAAAAAATCTAAATGTATTGATATACAGGTAACCAGATTCATATATGATTTCAAATGAGAAAGGATACATACGGGGATATCATGGGTAAGATGTCACGGTTAATTACCAGTTTAATTAATTATTGATATATCTAAATACCTTGTTTGGTTTAAAAAGTACATAAACATCTAATACCACAGGTTCCGCAAATTAGAAGATTAATAATTAATTATAAATGCCTATTGTATTGTAATCTAGCGGGCACCTGCTCCTGTAAACACGTGTATTTATAACTGAACGCACTTGTCTTGCTCTTTGCGTTTCTTTTTTAAAAATCCATATTTATATTATTTTTGCTTCCTATCAAAACTAATATCTAAAACAAATTAAAAAATGCTAACGTTACCTGTATTGCTAAATGTAAATATATTCAGCCATATTGGTTTGTGTCAACGTTGTCATGACACAGTTATGGTCTCGTGCATTCTCGCAGACGTTTACCTGGCTGTGTCTTATTTTTACCTCCCTCGTATGATTGATTTAAAACAAAGTGTTTTTACTTAAAAACCCGCTTTGGCAATAAAACATTTTGCAAGAAAAAGATTTAAATATTTTTCTACTTGTAACATTATTTCTTAACTTTATTTTTGAAAAAGTGAATAAAAAGATATAATACTTTTACCAGTATAAACACAGGGTGTGTGTAAAATTAAGTCAACAGTCACCGGAGCATTGTAAACACGAGTCTGTCGGCATTGCAATGGATTATTTACATCTAGTTTCATGTAGTAACGGCGCAATGGAAGCAAACCAGATAAAATGTAAGTATCCTATTAATTAAAAAAACCTGAACAAAACATCGGGTTATTATTAAAGATGACCATACATGTTGAATGATAAATACATTGGAATTACTTACATTGTTTCAGAGTAAGATCTTCGAGTTGAAACTTGCTTGACAAGTAGAATTTTCACGTGGTTCGGTATGTTGATAGACTGACACATGTATCATTTGTGTATGCGTAGGCTAGTGTCAATTTGAAACGCTGATCATTATACTCAGTATTAAAATTATGACATACATGCATGTGTATATTATACTTATAAATGCATGAATTCACGAATGAATATCTGATTGATGATTATAACGAACATTAGATTATCAAATAGTAATACACAGACACCTGCACCGTTTATTTTCCTTATAATAAAAATATATACCCTCCACCTATAGTAATAGGCAGACCCCAGGTATATATTTTTATAATGAAAAAAAAAACCCATATAACATCAGGTGCATGTGTAATATAGTATGTGATTTAAACAAGATAATAATCTCTCTCTCTATCTCCTTCTCTCTCTCCTTCTCTCTCTCCTTCTCTCTCTCTCCTTCTCTCTCTCTCTCTCTCTCTCTCTCTCTCTCTCTCTCTCTCTCTCTCTGAGTTGTAGAAGTCCTCCTTTTTTTGATTTAGAACTAATGATATCATTCAATTTTAATCCCTGGACCTCAAAACACCCCCTAAAAATGTTTGTTTCTGCCATGAGTAATTGATCTTAAAAGCCGGAACAATTAGTTATATACGTAGTCTGATTTCACTGCTTTGGAGACTGTTTCTATTGTATGAATCACCTAACCAGAGTATTTCCCCTTGAATGTTTTCATACACCAGCAGAGTATTTCCCCTTGATTGTGTTCACCCCATAAATGAACAAGGTAATTTAATATTGTCTATTCACTTTAATCATGAATTCATAGTGGCTCAACATACAGGTCTAACTATTAGGGAATTTATTATGTGCATGTATCTCACCCTATTAATAACATGTAATATTAGGATTTTTATATAGAACTTGAATTACTTGCATGCTGACATTCGAGTCAGTTAGTAAGGAACTGGTAGTATAAAGACATCTTATATTTCATAAAACCTACATGAACAAATTACATTAACATTGAATGGACCCATTTGTACAGTGTAATATGTTCAATTTATTTGATTAACAAATATTTGCATTTTTCAGTGTCTTTGTCTGCGTATAACACTATACAAATCAATTTTGTAATACATAGTCCAATACTTTTCATCAATGACTATTTTTAATTATACAATTGCTGAAATTTATATATATATATATTACTAAGGAATCATTCTTTGAATATTATGAGCTAGGTAATCAAATATGGTCAAGCTTGATCAAATCTATCATTTAGCCCATCAGGCTTAAACTAATGGATTTGATCATACCTGACTATATTTGATCACCTCATAATACTCAGACAATAATTCCATTTTCCTTTGAAAAAGAGGGGAAATGTAATCAATTGTTATCCCATCCTCTTCTATTTCAATAAATATCAATAAGAAGCTAAGAAAATTGAGATGGTATTATTTCTACAAGCATGATGTAGAGCAATTCTTTATTTAGACCCAATATATCTGTACGTGTCTATGATTAGACCAACTATAGTGACAGCTTGCACGTTAAGGAGTGTTGATTAATCTGTAAGACATACTTACAGGGTTGTCTCTAAAAATTGAAGTAGAAGGAAGAAGTAAATAAGTAGATGGGGGTCTGGGGGTCTAGCTTATAGCTAGATTGTGTTTGGAATGCAATAATAGCCGGGTAAGTAAGTAATTATAAGCGGGGGAATTCCCCGCCCCCCTGGGTCTCAGAGACAACCCTGTACTTTAGGAGATATTGGTTTATTCAATTGTTTTCCTCTTTAAAAACTGATTTAAAGAATGCAGATCTCAATGAACAAAACGTACAAGCTGTATTATACATTATGCAAAGAATTTAAATCATTAATTATTCATTAATGATTGGAGGCTCCTTTAAAAAAATAAAGAATGTTAGAATAACAAATGCAACTGCAACATTCCGTGCAAATGATCAGTTTTAAAAATTATTTTTAGAGTTTAAAGAAAGGAATTGAATGTGTTACTGGTAAATACATTATTTAGCCATAGCACCAGGGTTCATCAGATTATTAAGCTATTGTGAAAGGTGATTAATTAGTGCAAGACAATGCATATTTAAAACTTTGAACTATTTTCTGAGCAATGCCAATGGCATGTTTCTATAAAATTAATCATAATGTGATGGCATTGAAGAACAGTTTTTTCCCTTTTATACTGTACATATGGATATTGGATGATTATTGATTAGAAATTTCTTCGTTTGGAGTTGAAAATGAGGTGGCTGGAGAGTTAATTGTATTGTGGTGTAGTAGTATGTTGTAGTTGCCATGACAACTAATTTCATGCCTATAGACTCTCAGGCGACCATTTTCCTCTGCATTTTAAGTATAAAGCAGCTGCTTGATAAAATAAAAAGTTTGCCCATAGTGTATTGGAAATTTACTTTATCTGCCATTAATTTTAAAATTACAGTGCATGTTATGTAGGATTACACTAAGGTTTGTAATAATAATGGGATTAAGTTAACTTTTTAAAGTCTATTAATCAAGTTATTGTTGCTTTAATCGATTTTTATGAAAGGCTGGTGGCAGAAGACTAAAACATTATTCAAGCTGTATTAATGATTCAATTAATCGAGCTAAAATTTCTTACTAATTTTTGCAGTCAGGTTCAGTCAAAGACAAATTTTAATAGAAATGATGAGCATTTTGATTCATTTGTGATTTGAGTTTGTCATTAGATTAGTATATTATTAATAAAATGATCTGTATTAAGTAAGCCAGTAAACTAAGGTTGCATTAAGAACGAACATGCTTAAAATGAATTGATGCTTACAGCGAAGTGTATTTCATTCCACAAGACTTAATTACTTGTTGTAAATTTGACGAATATAAAATTACGCTTATAACAAAGTTAAATCACCAGTCCCTGCTACTTCGTTACAAGCATGTTTTACTGTACTTGCAATATTAGTCAAAGACGTTCAGAATTACTGCTTCTGAAACCAAGAAATATTGTATCCAGAACAACTTTGCAATACATGTACTGCTTATCAAACAAAGGTGGAACAAGTGGATACAGATCATGTTATATCTTTTAAGATTAAAATGAGTATGCATTAAAATCGTATTTATTGTAATTTTTCGTACACTTTGTAAAATATGAATCCAGTTAATACCTCGACTGACACTCCTCAATAGCTCGCAAACAATGATTGTAGGGGATTTCTTTTGGATCTGGATATGCTAGCTAGCTATCACTTGTAATATCCATTGCAGATAGAGAGTACAATAGAACTGATTAAACTTAAATGAAATCTAAATACAGACCTTTTAAGAATTTTGATAAACGTTATATGCTCACTAGTTTTAAGTACAAAGTTATTCTAATTATGTCACATGGATACCCATACTCTAAGCTTACAGTCAATGGTATTGCTTTCTTTGTTATTAACAAACTTGAAATATTACCTCCCATATTTTTGTGTGTTTGCAGTGTGTTCTGGGGTAGGTTAAGAGCAAGGTGTTGGGGGGGGGGGGGATTAAGGATAAGGGACAAGTGTTTGATGAGGAGAGAGAATTGTTGCCAGCTAAATCTATTCATTCACCTTTATATATACAAACATATATTTGCAGTGTGGAGATTTTGTTTGTTGGAATTTTAAAATTCTATTTACATAATGTAGCTTTTTCAGCAACAGAAAAATGAGCATGGAATAGAATATATTCAGTTAGTTGAAATCTCGAAAAGCAAACACACCTAAAATTTATATTGTTATTCTGTTTCTTTTAAAAATTTGCTCATGGCTTGGATATATTTATTGCAAACTGATCTTTTGACAGTTTCTGTAAGCTTGATAATTTGATCTTATTTATTAAGCGCACAAACAGTGAGATCTATTAAATATGCATAACAAAGATCTTTGTATTGGATAAGAATTGACAAGATTTTTAAGGGAGGGAATGGTAGCAGTAGTAGTATTTTTTTAAATATTCGGTGTTGATAAATTGTATCAGAAGATCTGGTATTTAAACTGCTGACAAGACCTAGATTAGAATTATAGTGTGCTGGCATGCCGATTAAATTTAAAACTAATTGATTTAATGGAAATTCTTAAGATGCATGATTTGTATTATTGTTATTAATTAACAAATTATATAGTACCAAAATTGTAAATATCACAGTAGCAATAAGTACGTCTTTCTTTCAGCTATTATCTAAGTAGTTATTTTTAAATCCATAGATAGGACTGATAAAAAAAAATTACAGCAATTTATTTTATAGTGTATTAGTAATGAATATATAATGTTTAATAAACAAGAACAGTAAAACTCATTGATCTTAAGCTTTGAATTTTAAATTATGAGAGATGAATCCATACAAATAATAATTCTTGCATGATCATGGGACCATTCTTCTTCATCAGGTAGTTTATTCTACATTGGAGAATGTCAAATGTGAAAGCTTCACACTCCAAGAGATCCAAACGAACGCTCAATATACTGGAACAGATTGTGAGAGATCAGGTGCTTGCAGACGAGGAAAAGGGGGAAACAGCAGAAAGTAAAACAAAGTGTGTTGTTTTTTCAATTAGCACTTCTTGACATACATGTTCATGAACTACCAACAAATAACATAATTCATAGTTTAGTGGTATAAGTTGTTTCCTTTAAATTGAGTCATGTTGCTACTTAAATTTGAAAGAAAATTTGAAAAAAGACCTAAATGCTATTAATTCATACCGTACTTCATTCCATTATAGGAAAACATCTGATAAAGACAAAAAGATGAAACCCAATGGAGATGTTAATCAAAATGGTTTTGAAGAGAGAGGAAGAGAAAGGACCAGAAAGTCTAAAAATGACAAGAAAGAAAAGGAACTAAGCCAGAACTTTTACAAGTCTATTTCTGTTCCTAAAGCTAGTTCTCAAAATAGATCCAGATCTAACTCCGGGTCATCCAGCTTCTGGTCTAATGGAAAAGATTCAAAGGAGCCTATAAGATCAAGATCAAGGTCATATTCGCCGAAGTCACCAAGTTCTAGATCCAGATCTAGATCCAGATCCAGACAAAGATCCAGACAAAGATCTAGATCAAGGTCATTTTCCCCATCTAGTGACAGATCAAGAAACCTGTCTCTATCAAGATCCAGATCCGGGTCAAGATCTAGATCAAGGTCATTTTCTAATTCTAGTAGCAGTTACAGATATTCACCGAAATCACCAAGTTCTGGTTCAAGATCTAGATCCAGATCCAGATCCAGACAAAGATCTAGATCAAGGTCATATTCAAGTTCGAGTTCAAGATCCAGATCCAGACAAAGATCCAGATCTAGATCTAGATCCAGACCCATACAAAGACCCAGATCAAGACAAAGATCTAGATCAAGGTCAAGGTCTAGATCAGCCTTATTAGAAACATTAAGATCCAAATCTCCTGAGGAGCCATCACAATCAACAACGAAAAGTCTACCAGTTCGTTCAATGAAAGTTAAAGATAAGGACACGATGAGTGATATTGGTGGGGGTAGCAGCAAGAAAAAGCCACCCTCAGGCCAGAAGAAAGGCAAACTTTTGAAGAGAAAACAAATTAGGAAATTCAAATCAATGGAAATAAATCCGGATATATTTATTGAAGAAAGGCTACAACAGAAGTATCGGGAACTGGAGGAAATAATGAAGGGAAAGACTGTCAAGACAAACACTATAACTAGACAATATATTGGTCAGATGGAAACATTGCGTGAGCAGTACCACATGGTGAGTCATGGGTTAGCTCCTCCTGGAGTCATTTTGCCTAGAAGCATGTCTCAGGAGCTGAGGATCAAAGGTCACCTGGATCACAGTTCACATGGCAAGAGGAGGCCATTGTCTGGAGGAAGCTTTAACAGTAAGTATTGTTTAATAGGTTAAATACATCAATACTACTACATCATTATTATCATTATGTATACTATAGATTCTATAGTATGTACATAATGGTAATAATGGAGAATGAGTATGCTCAATAGGAAGGACTTTTTTAGTATTTTGCATGTATTTTCGACAGCTATATGTTCACCAAGGCTCATTAACACTACCAAAGTAAATTTGCAATGTTTATTAGGAGAAAGTATTTTATAATATTTTTTGCAAGATACATGTATTATTAGCATGTTTTTCAAAACGTTTTTAAAGATCTTTTAGTCAAAAATTCATTTTGACATTTGGATGACTTAGAAGTGTTTAATAACACTAATGTTGTTTGACTTTTAAATCAAATGTAAAAACCAATGAATTGGTGCTCCAAATTGAGACGGCTTTTAAAGTAGAAAGTAAACAAAAGGACAGCAAATTTTGATATAGTGGAATGAAGCCTCTGTCCCTTTTAAAAACACTGGTTGTGTGAAGTTTTGAGGTTTTGCCATGTTGCTTACCAGTAGTGTTTTATCTTGATCACACAGCCAAATGTAAATGGTTTTGGACAGAAATATTGACAAAGGACTTAGTAATTGGGAACGAAAAGTGAAACCAGGTGTTTTAAAGTTTTATTCTGCTTCACATTTCTAAGATTCATGTGGAGTCTGATCTGGAGGATTATAGTATTTTTTTTTAAAATAAAAATTGAGGAAAATGGCAGATAGAAATTACTATGATGTTATAAAAGTGTTTTTTACTTATATGTATGTAGATATTGATAATGGTCTAAATGAAATTCTGTTGGTATTTATTAGTATCACCAAAATACTTTAACCTTTACACACATATAGAACACTAAGGATGTGATGCTATTTGGTTTTGTAGGTGAGCTATCAAATAAATCCACAGATATGGCGTACCGATCCATGCAAAACATTATCCACTACTCCCAAAACCCACATCACGAATATCCCCCATCTAAACCACGAAAGAGAAAGTCGAAACGCAAAAACTCCGAGTCTACGATAGACAACTCTTCATTCCACTCCCAAACCACTGCCACTACATTGAAAACTGACCACTCGACGCCATTGTCAACACCGAGGACCCTTCAGGAGCAAGAGCAGTTGAACTACCACATCAAATACTCCAGTAAAGAGGAGTTACGCGAGTGGCTGAAAAAGAAAGACAAGCTCCACAGAAAGAAAGTGAAAGAAGAGAAGGCGAAAAAGAGGGCAGAGCGGGAGAAGATGGTGCTGGAGGCCAATGAAAAGTTTGAAAAGAGAATGGAAGCTCAGAAGGTATACAAAAAGTGGGCTGAACAGAAGAATAAGGAGATTTCTGAAATGAAAAGACAAGAGAGGAGGGAACACAAGCGTATTCTGAAGGAATATGAAGAAAAAAATGAAAAGAAGAATATACGCCCTGAGTCTGCACCTCTCAAACGTAGAGAAACCTCTACTGGTGGTGTGAAAGTGGAAGGAAGAGCTGAAACAAATGTCAATCTACGGGAAAAATCGAAGAAATCAGGAAACGAATCAACGTTAACGACCACTCCTCATCCACCGTCTTCGAAATTCATTTACAAAAGACCCGTTGCAGGGAGAATTAAACTCGCCGTAAATGGTAAAAACCCAGATAGTCAAAATACGGACAGAGAGAGACCCAAAACAGCGTCATCGTCACGATCAAGGAGTGCCGAGGGAAACCGAATGTCATACGACCAATGGGTGACGCAGAAGCGAAAACAAGACCAAAAGAAAAAGGAATTGGAAGAACTGCAAAAGAAAGAGCAAATGTCCAAGTCAGACCCCGACCTGAACAAGATTATTCCAGATATCGCCAAGAAAAGGGTACACAACGTTCTGGAGGGCAAAAAGAGGATCGATACTGGAGTTAAACGAATTGATGATAAATTGAACAAAAAATTTGGAGGTGGAGATTTTAAATCGGAAGAACAAGAGAAAGAAGCCGATGAACAAGTTCGATATTCTTACCGTTTGGAATCTGACAGGTCCACCACACCAAGCACATCAGGTCAGATGAATGTCTCAGGAACCGCCATTAAACGTCCTCCATCTGGTGCAAGGCGGCCCCAAACAGCTCCAGCTGGCAGGGTTCCACCCCCAAAGAAATCCTCAGGATCACCTCGTCAGGCCGTGGTTCCGAAGTTAGAGGATGTGATGAATGAAGAGAATACGTCTAATCCGTTCCAGCTCCCGTTTCCTCCAGAGGCTGGCGTCCCAAAGCACGTAGCTTCCAGACAGAGGAAGCTGTTTGCGGAACAGGTTTGGGAAAGGTTGGAGAGTGAGGAGAGACCAGAACCTCAGGGTAGCGATGTTCCAGATCCAGCTACGTGTGTGAGTATGACCAGTCCACCAGCAAGTGACGCTGGGGATAAGCCAGAGCCAGCCAGGAAAAAGGAAAGCAATGACAATGAAAAAGACGGAACCGACAGCAATGAATTGAAATCGGAAGAGCGAGAAGAAAAGGACGATGTTGATTCTGAAAAAGATTTAGTGTTTATGACTCAATTTAGCTCAGTTGATAATTTAAACAAAATTGTGAATGACAATTCGGAGGCAAATCAAAAGACAGAAGATGTTGAAGCGACTCCTGAAATCGAAAAACTTGATTTAGATTTTACGAAGGATTCTCAGAAGGATAATGTATCGGATCAAGAGGAAAATTCAAATGAAGTGGATGGCGATAAAACGGAAAACAAAAATCTTCCAAAGGTTGACGAAAAAGGAGAAGATGATTCAGAAGAAGAGGCTAAAGACTCAGTGGTAGACGATAACAAAACCAGTGAAACGAAAAGTGAAAAGGAAACCGATGAAACAAAGGGTGAGAAGGAAGAAACAAAGGGTGAGAAGGAAGAAACAAAGGGTGAGGAGGAAGAAGAGGCCGTTAGCTCAAAGACAATAGAGAATGATACCGAAAGTTCTCAAAATGTAGATATTCTTACTTTGGACGTCGAAAACACGACTCGAAGTAGCAAAAGAGTGTCGTTTAACGAAGCTCCCGAGGTGTTCCAAACAGAAGAGTGGAGTACAGACACGCAAACACCGGACGAAGAAAGCTTCAGATCTGGACTCGACGACCCTGCAAATTCGGGTGAAAAGGATTTGATCACATCTAGTCTTGACGACGATTTTTAACTTTCTTCTAGGTGCATAAATGTCCACTTGTTCTTCTAGGTCTGCTTCTTTCTCCCTTTTATTGGTTATAGTCAAGAGATTTTTACTTGTAGAACAGTGCAGTATTAGAAGTTAGGTTTATATATTATGGTTGTCATGGTCAGTCGTAACAAAACATCGCCTCACTGCAATTCTGTCAATAAATATACACCCACCATGCAATACTGAGTACTTAATACCTGGAGTAACAAACTTTAGACTAAGTGTTATCTGTAGCCATTTTGTCCAAAATTAGTAATATACTACTAAACTAGTCCCTTTCTGGTATTTTTCCAGGTTTTGTATACTTCATAATCGGCATTGTAGAATCTCACGTTAAAACATGAACAAAGTTGTACGCAATCAAAAATTGCGATAGTGATGTCCACAGGGTTTATTGTAAACCCTCCTCCCATTATAGCTTTTTGTATATTTCTTTGTGTTTATAGGGCAGCGGCCAACGTATTGTTCCTCCACAAATTTTTATTTTTTTGTTGCATTGGTCTATTATTTAGTCTAAAATCGCGCGTTTAAAAATTATGTGAAGATTGCTGCAAAAGGGGTGGGTGGTGGGTAGTAACACATGTACATGAAATAGAAAGTGACGTGGCTTAATCTGTGATAGTGCTATTTGTATTGTTGACATTTTATGTAACAGTTTTAACTTGCATGTAAGTTGCTCAGTACTAATATCTAACATAGATACTTTCTAATTAAAAACTCATCCTAATTAATTGTTAGGATGTATATTTATGTTTATTAATTATACATATGTATATATTTTGGGATGTTAATTACTATACAGAAAATAATATGGTTTTGTTGTTCAAATTATAGGTATGTAAGTGAAAATATATTTCAAAAATGAATAATGAAGTAATTACTGAATATATAAATACATGTACAATTCCATTTGGATCGCCTACAGTTATGTCGTTTGTGTTTTGGTGCCTTCATTCGGTGTTTATTAGGTTGTGCAACATGTTTTGTTAAAATCTGTGATCAAATTCCGTCCAAGAAATGAGATGAGATGACATGAGAGAGAGAGAGAGAGAGAGAGAGAGAGAGAGAGAGAGAGAGAGAGAGAGAGAGAGAGAGAGAGAGAGAGAGAGAGAGAGAGAGAGAGAATGTGTGTTAATGTATTGTTTAGATTTTGTACTTGACAAAGTACCGGAGCTTTGTAGAATAAATCAGTCTGTTATTGAATCGAAGTTCTCTTTTCTTTAAACCCCCGTGTCTATAACGGTACAGAGAACGACAACTCTTGTAGACATATATTAATTTAATGGTTATACCATTGCAAAGAACCATACTCTAATCTTGATGCTAATAATTATATTGTCCTTTCTGATATATTTTATTTTATCAAATGAAATATACAACATGACTACTTTAGTCATGTTGTATATTTCATTTGATAAAATGAAATATATCAGAAAGGACAATATGAATTACTTTGGATGTGGATGGGCCCGTAGTTTTGTATTATTTTTTTCAATAGAAGAACTGCATCAATCTTCCATGCTAAATTTAGCAAAGCTATTAAAAAAAGTCGAAAAATATATTTACGCTATTTCGGAAAAACACTATAAAGACGTTCATTGAAATAGATAAAAATAACTTCGTCAAAGATTATTAGTATATATGATGGGAAAAAGCTTCAGCAAGTTTGATAATTTAAAACATATTCAGATATTTTAGAAATAATTTTAGTATAAAGATGAAAAATAGAATTAAGAAGATGCGGCGCCAGTGTGGAAAAGGTATACATTTCTACAGTGGAAGCAAATATGAACTAAGTGGATTGCGTTGATTAAGCAAATTACAATCGAGATATCCGATTTTAGTAGTAGGAACATGAACTGACAAATTTAAAGCATTAAATCAAGTGTAAATTTTATTTGTATTTTTGTAACCTGTTTTGAATAAATACACATTGATAAATGTTACAACGGACCCCAGTAGTGTTATCGGGAGCACCGAAGTTAGTGACTCATATTTAAATCTACCTAGTATTATTCCCTCTATTTCTTACGGAAACTAAATTTAATTCATAGCTCTGTAGAAACAGTTCTAGCTATAATATAAACAATGAAATGCTTTCTTTAATATTCATGCGGGTTCATGCGGGTTATGAAGTTAGCAATCAATGCAGATTTTTTTTAACGCGGGTTATGTATTTTTTCTGCAATGTCGCTACCTTCATATCCCGAATGAATCGCCAAAGAAAGCATTTTTTTTTTGGTTTAAATATATATACACAAAGTGCATAACAACCTCGGCCTAATCAGCGAAATCCAGCACACGAGCAAAGGTCATAAAATGTCCCAAAGTTAAACACTTCTGTTTTCCATGCGATTCGTTTAATACCAATACCAACCCAAATTTTTAGTTCATTAATAGATTACGCACGGCAAAAAATCAATTGAGACAACAAAGTTCATTTGCTTTCAATTGATTCTGTGGCCTACATCGGTACAGATGTAATTAAAACTAACGAACCTGTCTCGACCATTGTGAATTCTGTCAATTCATTACACTGAAAACTTTGGCGCATCTTTTTCATAACAAATATTAATTGTATTTGATCGTTACCCTTCACAAACTACATACAGGCACTTCAATAAAGAAAATTACGTAATGATCACTATAATCAGAGAATTCAGACACATACAATAGAGAAAACAAAAGATCGCGCAACGAAGACTTATCGGGGGTCAATTATATTACCAATTATATAACTTCACTTTTCAAAAAATGTGTTGCATAGAATTATTTTTGTAACAGAATTTTATAAAAAAAAAATAATTTACAAACAAGAGTAGTACCTTTACCACTTAAAAAAAGATAAAGAAGTAAATAATAATAGTTGTTATACTTTATTGCAACAACTACATTCTACTAGTACACTTCAACAACACACTGTGTGTCTTTAATTTTGTGGACCTAAAGTAAGGTAAAGCAGCCTCTACCATGAACATATATATATATATATATATATATATATATATATATATATATATATATATATATATATATATATATATATATATATATATATATGCAGTTTGTACATTAATGATCTGTATTTATGCAACATAAACCATTTGATGTCTCTATATTTATCCTGTCTGAAGCAGATACATGTACTTGAATCAGTGTTATAAATGCCATACAAATGAAGGGTAATTAGTTTAGTTTCTAACTCAGTTTGAAAACTATAGATTTCTTCTTTAGAAAATAAAAAAAAAACTACTGGTAATACAATTACAAATACAATTAAGTACACATTATTTCCAATGGATTGAAAGTAGCTTAGAGTCTGCAATGCCAAATGAGTAAACGAATGCAAGATATCAATTAAAATAACGTCGGCTTTCTAACGTCAGGTGACCGCGTGAGAGTGAAACTGATCGCAACAGCATATGCGGCTTTCCTTTGCACGATCGAACAAATATTTATCACAACTTTGATGAGATTATACTATTTGTCTTTTCGATTAAGTTCCCGGAACATATTTTTTAGGTTTATAAATGATCGCTTGCAAAAAAGAAAACCACATACATGTGACATGTTAATTATGATAATGTGCGGTTTTAAAGACTTCAACCGTACATATTCAACTAAATAAAATTTTTCTGACATTAAGTTGCTGATATGGTATCCGGTGTTCTCGTCCAATTCGTTCGTGGAACTGTTAGAAATCAAATACAAAATAATCAATGTTAATTTGCATTCCATAAAAAAGTTTTTAAAACTTTAAAAGATACAGTTTGTTGTCTATGTTTTTGAAAACAAATTGTTATCATGAAGAATACTACCAAATGACATGAAAAACTGCAAGTATTTATTATCAGGGTAGGATGATGAAATTAGAATGAATATTACTGTAAATGATAGATTGCTTTGGGCAACAAGATATCAATGCAATTCATACTTTCATTATCATAAATTTCTATTGCATAGTCATTACAAAAAACAACACCGTTTGTACGGTAATTGCCAAAAGGGAAAACATCAACATGAATTTATCAAAACACTTGGACACCATTTTCCACGTCACAACTATGTCGTCGTCGTCATCGTCGTCATCATCATCTGGAATCTTTGATTTCTTTCCCGCGTTTTCGTTAAAGGCCTCTACGGTTGTTTTGTTCTTGAAACGACAAACTTTTCGATAACAGCAAAATTTCACTGCTCTTGCGACACGATTTGGTACGGGACTTTCAGAGTCATCCCTATGGTGGAACGTCAAGCCTAAAATCACAATCAAACAAATCACAGAGCTCAGAACCAGATCCCCAAGAAGGAAATAAGACAACAGCGCTGTCGGTGTGGATGTTTTGGGCAAATTGTCACCAACCAGAGTTAGAAACACCGCTATGGCCAGGAGCACAGTGATGGAATAAGATACCCTTTCGCCGCTATCCACTGGTAAGATGAAAACTAATAAATTCAAAATCACCATGAAAACCATCGGAAGGACAATGTTGATAACAGCAAAGGCTGGGCGTCTTTTCATTTTTATATCAACGCTTATGTAGGACATAGTGGAGTCTAAATGGGACTTCAACTCTTTTTCGATTATGTCCCAGGTTCCATGTTCAGAAAAATAAGCCGTCTTGATTTCAGGAGTTTGAGCAGTTGTAATGACTGCTTCTGGAGTGTAACCCCAACACATAAACATCACATTGCAATTTTGCGTATCAAAGGGGTAATACGTCACATCTACCTCACATCCGCTGGATATGACGTCACCTGGTGACCAATAAGCCAATCCATTGTAGACGTATGTGACAGGTAATATTCCTTTACCTAAAGTTCCAATTTTGTCATACGGATTCCCAATCATCAAATTTGGAATCCATACTTTTGTTTCAGGCAGCTCAATAGTGAAAATAGAATTGTGCGAACTCGGATCCCAAGACAATCGTGAATCAACCCACGTAAAAGTAAAGAAGCCGATCAATGAAAACTTGCCGTTTACTTCGTCGAATTCCTTGAGCCCTACAAGGTTAAACGTACCATTCACGTAAACAGGCGCGTCCGTCGTGGTCAGTGGTCGTACGTCTTTGTTATAGTTTGTTAATAAAGTACTGTACAGGTTTTCTACGTCTGTGAGATCAGCAGAGAAATAACCATCTAGATACATCAGCCACAGTACGAAGCAATGAATCCTCATCATTTTTCCCAATTGAGTGTCATTTAACCTATTTTGTTGTAGGTTCACCTGTATGCATGAATAGCTGTCTGGTTTGAACTCCTTCAAGCAGATTAATCTTTTTTGGTTGGTTTTAAATCGCAAGTATTGCCATCTTCTTAATTTTCTTTTGTGCTTCGAAGACGCGAACTCTTTATTTATCTATTGAATTTTTCACACTCTTTCGGACTACACAAGAATTAAAGGTATTACACGTTTGACCAGAGCAGGTATTCAGGTATTAATCAACTGTTGTAGTATACGGAGGGCCGTTCCTATTGCCGGTTGTTTCCCAAGAGAAGTCTTCAAAGCATATGAATCAAAGGTGCAAAATCCATCATTGCGCATGCGTGTATTGAAGATCAGTCGTGACTTTCTAAAACTGTTGCAATTAAATGATTTCCAACGAAGCAAATCAAACTATTAACGCACAGGTATTACATTATGAACTATATCTTTGTTAACATCTGAACTAACAGAGGCAGTCAATCAAGCGACCATTACTTTGTGCAAGTATCAGGTATCTGGCCAAAACTGCGAACTCTACCAATTATGCTATTAATTGACAGGCTTATATTGTTCTTAAAATCCCACTGTAGGCGCGGTTAAATATTAATGCTCAGACTTGTGCGTCAATCTATCAAGTGCATGATGTTGATTGAAATGCCTTGTTTGGACTTCTCGTCGAAAGACCCTTCACATTCTTACTTGTACTGCGTTAAAAAAAATACAAAGAAAATTTGTTCTGGGATCTTGATTGTTTCGAAGACAACATTCGAAAAAACGCGGTTAAAGTTTGCTTTTTCTAAAGCTTACTGCTGAACATGTATATGTAGTATATATGCATTTTAGCCACGATCTCATAAATGATGCACATAGTTTCTTTATGGAAGGATAAAAGTCAGTAAATAAAATTAATTAAAAGACAACAACTTTATTGAAATATTGGATTTTACCAATAGATTTCTAGTTCACATTATGTTTTTTAAGTAAACATTATTCGAGCACTGATATTGATTAATCGCAAAAATATTTTGTATTGAAAGAATAAAAAAACCGCATTAAAGGGAACTTTATCTGATCTAAATTAAACGGTTCTCTAATTACTGATGCTGATCAAATTAGGAACAGTGATTAGGAAATTAATACTTAGTAGTCGTAGTTCTTAATTAAGACAGTAATTGACCGAGAATAGATGCGAAAAAATATCAATTAATCGAGTTCATGAAAATGAAGCAGTATAATTTGTAATTGTTAACTTTTATTTTACTCTGACATATTATTGTTAAAGGGAAGGAAAAGAATATTTTAACAACCTCCACGTGCATGGTCTGCATACATCCACTCCACTATCCATGACATATTCAATCCTTTAATTTGGTAACTGGGCTTTTATCTCTGTAGAAAAACAATTTGAAGTCTTTCGAGACGGACTGAATCGTTCGTATCTTTCTCTTACACTCTTGCACTTTCTTCCCCATGTATTTCTAATAAAAATTCATATTCTCTTTATCGGTAGGCTAACTAACTATACAGCTACTGGTAACGGAATCTTTATCCGTTCTCATGATAAGTATACGCGTAATATTTACCTGTAAAAAACGTTAATAAGAATAGACAAATGACTCGGGCCTTTTCGTATAGAATACCGTTCTATATACTCGTAATGCAACAAAACATATGGTACAGTAAAACACGGTTATAGCAAAACACGCTTACATGGAATAAACGCTTACATGCAGCAAAGTGATTTTCATTCCCCGAGACTTCTTTACTTGTGGTGAACTTGACGGATATGACAAATTACGCTTACAAAGAAGTCGAATCGCCCGTCCCTGGCATTTCGTTATTAGCATGTTTTACTGCATATTACTGTTTACAATTTCTTTGAAAAAGACGCATGCAGTTTTACTCCCTAGTCGCAATGGTAAAACACACTGACGAGGCTTGGAAACCATTTCTCAGAATAGACAAAAGAGTTTAATGTTTCGTTGATGCAATACTGAAGTCACACGATAAGTGAACCATTTCGAACGAAGCGATTATACAACCATCATCTCTCTCTCTCTCTCTCTCTCTCTCTCTCTCTCTCTCTCTCTCTCTCAAAAATGAAGCCTATTGAACTCTCTTGAATCCTTGGATATCGACTAAAGGTTCAACATATTATTTGTGATGCACCCATCTGCAGATTCTGATATTTTGTATGTGCACTTAAGTGCAACAATATTAGATTTGATGGGCTTACAATCAATTTCGTGACATTCATTTTATAAAACAACAACATTCATACACCAGATTCCTATCTGGCTTTACAATATAAACAGACAAATCGTTTCAGTGAATTTTGAATTTTAAGTAATATAGGCACACGATCTTCTTCGAGTTTAAAATTCGTTTGATCAATTCAATTTATTTTCACTCAAACCGTCAACATGACGGTACATGAGGTACACATATATATATATATATAAATATTTACAAATGTATGTATAGAGTCAGAGGTACATGTACAGTACAAATTAGAGAGAAAAAAAATATGAGAAAAAAGTACAAATGTTCAAGGAGGACAGACTGATTCAAAAATTTCATTTATAAATAAACAGAGTTTTTTGAGTTTTTTAAGTTTTAAAGTAGACAATAATTCACAAAATTTAAAAGTGTTCGGTCTTACACAAAATCTAGGTTCCAAGTATTTTTGTCTAATACATGAAAGAGCATTACATTCTAATATAAAGTGCATTTCATCGGCTATTTGATTTTTATTACATAATGTGCAACATCTTTCATTAAGAGGAATGCCTAACCATCTACCAGTTTCTACAGGAAGTCGGTGATTCGACGTACGGAATTTAACAAGAATTTTTCAAAGTTTTGATGGCAGAATACTCAAATATTTTTCATATCCAAAAATAAATTTGAAAGTTCTTTATATATGACCTTTTGAAGAATTTGCAATATCAGCCGACCATTTCTGCACAAACTGGTCTTTAAGCCATTGCTTGACAGCATTTGTAATCCAATTAACATTTACAGTACATTGTTCATTCCAAATGTTTGAAAAACCACACTTATTAAAAATAGAATGTATACAATCAATCCATGGGTTTTTAGAAAAGTCTTTATTATATTGATTCAATAAGTATTTGTAAAGTATATGAACAATTTTATTTTCTGGCCCGGTGAACAATTTTGCCCAGTATGAAACCATTCTAGTATATATATTAACAGATAACGGAAACCTTCCGGTTTCTCCATAAACCATGTATGATGGGGTACAGCTTTTTAAATTCAGTATATGTTTCAAAAATTTCAAATGAATACGTTCTATAGTTTCTATATTTTCAAAGCCCCATACTTCACATCCGTATAATAATACCGGCATTATTACTTTATCGAAAAGGTCTAACTGACACTCGACAGGTAAATTAAATTGCCTTATTTTCCTAATGACCCCATACATAGCCTTCTGTGCCTGTTCACAGAGATGTGTTTTTGCTTTTCTGAAAGACCCTGAACGTGAAAAAACAATTCCAAGGTATTTAAACTCTTTCACATTTTCAATTATTTCATTTCTAAAGTAAAATTCCCTTTTTATCATTGGACATTTAGAAAATACCAATATTTTTGTCTTATTTATATTAACCGTTAACTTCCATTGCTCACAGTATAAATGAAACTCGTTCAGAGCATTTTGTAAATCATCAGGCGTTTCAGCAAGAATTACAGTGTCGTCAGCATAAAAAAGAATACATAGTTTAAAATACATAAACAGTTCATCCTCTAAAGGTTTGGTAACACTCTGTAACCCAATTATATTTTTATCAATCATGAACTTTTCTAAGTCATTAATATATAACGAAAATAAAAATGGCGACAAATTTTCACCTTGGCGTACTCCAACATTACAGCTGAAAAATTCGGAAGATAAGCCATTCATATTAATTTTTGACTTAACTTCCATGTACATGTTTTTGATATAATTAAAACATTTCCCATTTATTCCATTTTTGATTAACTTACTCCAAAGACCATTTCTCCAGACAGTGTCGAATGCCTGTTTAAAATCAACAAAAGCACAAAAAAGTTTTTTCTTCATGGACATAAGAGTATGGGATAAAAATTGTAGTGTTATTATATGGTCTAGAGTTGAACAGATTGTTCTTTAATAATTACCCGTCTAAATTCCGTTTATTGTTATACTAGGAATAACAAAATTATCAAACTATCTAATTCATTCATTTAAAATTTTCTCGTGATAAGACGTAAACAGATAAACTTTGGAAGGATCCCCTCTTGACTATATGCTTTTCCCAGATATGTATATGATACCTATAGGTTGGGGGCAATCGGGTCGCGGAAACGCGAGTCTTTACTTATTTCTATTTTGTTTTTCTTTAAATGCTGTCTGTTATTAAGATTTAAGCCTTATGGTTTGCGTACGATTCTATATTTCAACGGATTTGAAATTCTTAAATTGCACGAATAAAAATGGAAAAAACCCAACAACTATGTTTTCATGTTCTTTTTTATATTTTGTATGTGACAAGACATTTAGCATTAACTATAGCTGTCAAGGCAAAAACAGTAACAATGTCTTCTCCATCCGAAAAAACTATAACGTTTGTAAATTTAAAAAATCCATACCTTATGATTTGCAAATTAATACTTATCTAACTTACTTTCATTAATTTCTAACGATAAACTTATATTATAGATCATTTCTTATCAATAGTCTGAGAACATCAACGACGACAGACGTCAAACGATGTAAAAATCTCATTCGGGTCAGGTAAACTTAAACTGAATATCTAAAGTCGAAACTGTGTAATTTACTGTTATCAGAGTGGTATCGGTATATCAAATGAGTTCGAACTCAAAAAGTTTTCCACACATTATTGTGATTCCTTGATAAACATCCTTTAATTTAGCAATATTCTAAAGTTGAATGGGTGCCTATCTAAATATTGTGATCATTCCCATTAAAGTCACAATAGAGTTTTAATTGAAAAACATGCTCATCAGCAATTACGAAAAGGGGTTTAAAGGGGTTTATAGAAAAAAGTTTGAAAAGGATTGTGATTAATTCAATGGTGAATATTTCAAAATCAATTAATGCTGCCAATACATGAAGATTGATATGATTGTAAATTGCATTTGATAGAATAGGTAGGAGTGGGAAGGCATAAAATGATTAAGAAATTAATTACAGGGGAGTGAACATCATAGCTTATTTGAGTAAATATGAACCAGTATACGGCTACGACGCAAGTAGCTACTTTTACAATATGACGTAAGTCCTTGCATATAATATCAATTCATGCTCCGAGGCTATAAAACGTTGACGAACGTAGACGGACCCATTTGTAACCCCAATTTCAATTTTACAAATTGAGTTAACTATGAAAAAATAAGACTTAGATCAAAATAATCATAAATTTTTTTTAGCTTAAAGATATTCTAGAGTTGCTATCTCTTATTCCAGTTTGTTCTTATATCAGTTTGCAGATGAAAGAACCTTTATGTTTGTAGTAAAATATTATATCATTTCTGGATATTACTTTGGTCCTCTCTCTCTCTCTCTCTCTCTCTCTCTCTCTCTCTCTCTCTCTCTCTCTCTCTCTCTCTCTCTCTCTCTCTCTCTCTTTTGATCTTTGATCTTATTGTTCTCTAAATATATATGGTCAATGGGCCATCACTCGCATTTTATCATGTACAGTGAAAAGCTCCCCCCCCCCCTCCTCCCAATAATCATATATCCCCGAGAACACAAACTCTGTCACCATCAGCAGAGAACTTGAAATTATTTTTGTGGTTTTGTCATTAGCAATCACTAAAAATAAAATATTTCGTAGGAAAATTTATATCTAATGAAAGAAAGTGCTATTTCATCACGTTATATACGGCAATCATGTCTTTGTAAACTGGCTGGAAATATTTATTTTCAAATTTTAGAAATAAAATTTTAACATGAATGATATACAGTTTAAGGTAACAAAGACCACCAGAACTATAGTCTGAAAATTCACTTAGATAAAAAAGTGAGAAGTTTATCAATTTTGGAATCAATGTTGAATGTTTATAATGAGTTATGGACCTTTGAGTAATATACCACTAGCTGCGAAAAGTACCTTTTGCTTGAGACAAGGTTTATATGAAAAAAAATCTATATAATTTTTACGATAAAAGTTATATAAACTTTCATTGTATATGTATATTTTTAATGATACAAATATATAATGTTTTACATTGTATCGGTGGGTGATTAGACACTGATGTACTAGTCATGTATAATAAATAAAACAAGAAATCATATTGACGCAAGCGTCAAATGGGCCGCAAAAAATATAATTGTTGTATGAATCATTGGTCGTTTACATAAAAACACACCACAAAGAAGAAAATAAGAGTTGGTTGTTCTAATTTTTATGGTAAATTTTAACATACTTTCAGCAACTTGTTTTGAAGTTTTACTATTATCTTAAAGAATCGATTTCGTTACTGTAAGCATTTCTAACGGAAATTGTATGATCATTGCCATAGTATAAAGTAATGGAGAACACATTGATTTGTACATTACTCTAATACAAAGTGCAACTCATCATTTTTCTCTTGGAGATTATGTATTTCAAACCATTTTGGGTTATTTTGGTTGCATTGTATTGAATGAAAACTTAATGTATTAGCATGATTTCAAGGGACCTCATAATAAAATAAAAATTTATTAGTTCAAATTTTTCAGTCAATTCAAATTTTCATTTCTGTCATATTCTTGCGTAAATAGTTGATATAATGTCATTTCATGAAATTTTCTACCACATTTTACATGGAAATATAATAAATACACACACAAACTCTTTTTATTTGACACGGCACATAGAAATTCAAAAATATCATTCATATAAAATTTAATGACATTCAGGTCTTTAATATTTTAGGTCTTTAGTATGTCCCGCATACCGATTTTGAAAAGAATGAAGAACTCCGATATTTTCCGAATAGATTATAGTCTCGATAAAAACGCGCCAAATACGACAATTTACTAAGTTTGACCTACCTTTCATTTACGAGTAAAAGAAAAAATATGTGATATTTTCTAAAAGGCATAAAACATATTTCTACATGCAAATTGACTTTTAATTCATAAAAATAAGCATAGTATTAATTCTAATAAAAAAGAACTATCCCGCAGAAACGCAGTAACAATATTTAAATGTGTATCAAATAACGGACCGCCTTCCGGCGGCCCGTAAAAAAATTGCTAGTCTGAATTGCTTATAGTTGTGGCAATTTATACATTTGATGTTGTGTTAATGCATAGGGAATTTTCCAGTATTGTAAAAGGTGTTCAACTGTTCATTAAACAATTTCAATTCTTTCCTTCAAATGATAATCCAATCTTGACACTTGCTTTAAAATTGCAAATCCTCTTTTCGAACATATGCAATGCATTCTGATTTAAAATGACACAGTAAATGCACATGTAAATACACTCTACAAGTGAAGGCACCACAGGGGTCCGGTTGTCGAATAGTGGAGTTCTTTATTATTTGTTCCCGAAGACAAAAAAAACATGATTAAAATTAGTAATCTGAACGTTCTTCAATTTCTCCATGCAACGATTTCTGACAAGATCTGGGTTGGAAAATGATCAAATGACTTATAATGTTATTATTATGTTGTGTAAAATTCTAACATCCGGTATTGTTAATACATTCGATGTGTTTTTCCAAACTCTGCCCGAGAAAGTCGCTTGATATTGTGAAATATTAATGAATGAACTGAGTCAGAAATGAGAGCTTCTATTGTGTCACAGCTAATACTTGATGGAAAATGATTTTACCTTTAGATGGCTCTAACTACTAATCAATAATGGGCATTGTCATCAAATACAGGAAATAAGATATTCTTAAATGATTTATTATCAAATTCCGTTGTGTTTGCAGAAACTTTTCATTCTAATTAATCTACCAAAATTTCATAATGATAAAAAAACAACAAAAGGATGCTTTATAACAAAGTGAACATTCCATGTCTTACAAAGTTCACCTTTCATGATTTTAAACCAAGTATTCAAAATGATACTTAGAATCAATTCATGTTAAAATACTACACTAAACTAAGAATTTGATGCTTCACATAGCATTTATATTAGTTACATTGTATTAATGCTTTATAACCAAAGGCAGTTTCTAACCCATCAAAAAAGATATCGGTATTGACGCATTTTAGAAATTTGTTGTGTGCAAATAAACTTCACGTCCACGTCACGATAACTTTTCATCAATCTCTTACGAGAATTATCACAAGATCTCCAGTTTAACTGTTGGGAACCTCTGGAAATTCATGTAATCTCGATATTTAAAACCCTTTGCCATCATTCAATTGACACGATGAGTCAAAATAGATGTTTTACTTCTGATTATGACAACAATTAAGGTGGCTCTGTACACCACTTTTTGATGACGCAGTACGCAAAAAGTAAATCTGGAAGCATGTTATTCTGGTACTGGCAGATTTAAAGTGAGGTGAATTGCATGAGGACTGCTCTTTTGAAAAATTTGTTAACTGAATAGATTTAATTTGATAATTGGAAAATTCATTATTTACATGTAAGGTGGTATGGGACACCATCAATTTGTGTCATATCATTTATCGAAATAAAAAAAAATATATATAATTTTTAAAATGGTTTCCCCCCATTATTTTCATTTTACAGCGTAGCACAGTGGGTTGGAGGGCTTATTACGGACCTGTAAATCATGTGTTTGAATCCCACTAGGTATTTTATTTTTTTACCTTTCCAATATTTTCTAAAACGTGTTTTTTGGTTAGATATTGTGAAGGAAAATTCCAAACCAGTGAAAGTATTTCAATTATAATTAATGTACTAAAATCCACATTAATATCGACAGATGCTCCGTGCGACTACATGTATAAGAACAAGAAGTTCGGGATGCTTCAGGAAAGTTCTGGCACAAATGCAAAATTTTGTCGTGATTTGCACTGAAAATATATCTCTGGTTTTTTTTTTTAAATAGATTCAGAAAAAAAATTGTACGCACATGCTAAAATTGCTTCAATGTAGCTACGCCACTGCATTCCAACAAAATATTTAGGAATTTTTCTTCAACTCAGAAATTAAAAGGTCCCAAAGCTGTCACAGGCGCTTGAGGACAGGATCGACCCCCCCCCCCCCATCCACCCCCCCCCCCCCCAAGATTAGATACCCCCGGGACTTTATTATTATTTCATTATTAAATTATTCTTTTATGACATATTTCTAATCTAATTTATACATTCATAACCCAAAATTACCTAAAACAAATTTTAAAAAAATCAGACCCTCTACATATATAATACAAGACTGATTTTTTAAAAATGTTTGTTTTATGTAATTTTGGGCAATGGATGAATAAATTAGAGAGAAGTATTCGTTAGTCTAGTTCTAGTGAATGAATGAATTAATGAAATGAAATTTTTAACAAAATGTGACGCTAAAACATCTTTAAAAAAAACATTTAATTATACATTTCTCGCAGATCACTTTCAAGAACCACTGACCAAGCTGATATCGACACAAACTGCTGACAAACACGAAGAAGTTAGAGACGTAATGGAATATGATTGTGAACCAAATAGGAAAGCAGTTGTATTCAGCGGTCAGTCGAACTTAAAAACAAACAACTTGCGGGTATTTACAGTACCATAGCTTAATCCTCACGCTGACAATGAAAAATCTATTGATTTGTTTAACCTACTGTGTGGATCCTAAATAATATTTTCAGCACAGGAAATCCCAAAAGATTGGAAAGTAGGGTTAATGAATAAAATTCCCCTAAACGGAAAAATGCTGAAAGCTCAAACTAGAGAGATATTGCCTTCGTTATTATAATACCAGAAAAGATATTTTGAAATTGATATTTGAGACTTGATTCAGTTAAAACTGTATTGTCTGGTTTTGATTGATAAGCAAATAAATTTTATTCAGTCATGATTAATGTATAACTAACGCAAAAAGTAAAGTCAATCTGCAAATTAGGACAAAGAGCAATCAATGTAATGAAATATTTTAAAGCTTGTAAAACATTAATATTTAATGTGAACTACAATGAATTCCCGGTTTCAAGAGCATTGATTCCCAACTTGTTTAACCCAATATTCTATTTGCAGTTGCTTTAAATTGTTCTCAGGCAGAACAACACCAACACACCAGCAATCTTATCCATGTGCCCGAGTTATTCTTTTCAATTCTTTGTATATATTGTGGACCATCCATAATGCATTTACCCTTTTTAAGTTCTGCTATCAATGGCGATATAAATTATACAATAATCAGAACTTTAATATCTTCACGAATGCCAAAAGTATGGGGGAAAAAAGTCGGACTGTTTTTCCAAGTCTAAAAAGTTAATTCATTAGATTGGATCAAACGGCTATAATAAAATCTAACAGCAACTAGAACCCTCAAGAGAATGAAACAATAAAGGTCAAAGGCCATAGTGACAGTGAGTCGTACAGTTTAAGAATGTGATAACCTTGATATTTTACAACCAAAGTATGATTTAACCATTGAAATGTCTTTAACATAATTATGACAACAAGGTACGCAAATCCATCAGCATCAGAGAAAAAATAACATTCATAAAAAAGATAGACACACATATAAATTTTTATATAAAGTTCAGCTTTATATCTTTTGTAGTGTTCTGTTGATCACGAAAAAGGTGTGACATTGCCAGTTACAAATGCTTTTTAAATGAATGTATCATAAAAAAAAGTAATCTATTATTTTTATTTACCTTTACAAAATTTAATAAATCAAAAATAGGTATAAAATAAATGTAACTACATGTATTTTAGCGGTATTGTTGATGTACATCAGTACATTCGGTAGAAGAAATAGTACGAATGGGAATTTTAGTTTGACGTCATTTCTTGCAGTCTGTTATTTTCTTTGGTTCTCGACAGGAACCCTATATAGTTCAGAATATATATTTTTCTTCACTGAAATGCTACATTTTACATTTTTCATTAATCATATAAAATGTATCTCAGACAACAATTATAGTTATGTATTTCCTCAGGTGATGATGATCCGTTTACAGAGACTATCTCTTCCAGTGAACGAGTTCAGTGTTGCTGAAGGATGTGTATGTTAATTATGCTCTGACGAAAAAGGTAATGAAAAAGGTAACAAATGACGTATTCTCTAAATATTTTGTCAAGACATTAACAAAATTGTTTCAGAAAATTATTTCATTCTGTAATGTTATAAAGTGAACAAATCGGTGATGTGGTTGAAGTGGTATCTGTTGTCAACATTTACGCCTCTCTTGGCGATATATCCCAAATATCCGGCATTAAGAAAGTTGGAGAAAAACCACCAGTGCACCACCATCGAAATGATCAGCAAAGGTAAGGTTCCTGAATGGAAGTACAGAAAAACGGTGTCAACAATACACTTTATCATACTGTAATGCCGGATATAAGACACAATTTTAAAATTCTTTCTTTTGTATCGTTAATGTCGCTATGGTTTAGATATTTTGAAAATGTTTTAATACATTTTTCGTACTGCAACTGATACTAGTCTAGTACTCGATGACGCAGTGTTGAAGGGTTTTTTTTGTTCTTTTAATTAGTTTAACATTGATATTTTGCCAAAGAAACTTAGAAAATGAAAGCTAGATAAATAGATACACAAAACTTTTAATTTCTCCACGTTTCCTTTACTTGACCTCCCACATAGATAATTCATCAAATAATGTTTCAGTGGAGAGCATGCTGAGAGCTTCATTCAGCTCTGATTGCATCGACTGTTAACATAGTAGGATAAGGGCAAATTTATTACCCTTCACTCGAAATAGAAATAGAAAATGAATTGTTTACATTTTCCTAGATGTACAGGAAAATTCAAATATATCTCGGCATACCTCGCCTTGACATGCTCTTGTGTAAAAAAGAAAATCGCACTTTGAAAAAAAAAATTATCCTCTTTTTCATTCAGAAATTCGATCCCTATCGAATAACCATAATTTGACGCGTAATGTTCAATCATTTTAAAAAAGAGAGATAAATGTTTTCTTAAGGGCAAAAAAACCCTCAACAGATCGATATTTAGTTATTTTGACACTTCAGATGGCCTCTGGTATGTTTCGATGATTCAGCTGCTTTCATCAATCAGCCAAGTTGTATTTTCTGGAGGCGATACTCAAACTAAAAAAAAAAGCCCCATCAAAAGATTGAAGGATACACGCTGTCAGAGAAATTAATGCATGTGCTACTAATTGGATCTTAATCACCAAGCTTAAAATGTAAATACATCGGTATTAGAAAACGAAACAAAAAGGGGATGAATAAAAAACAACGTTCGATACACACTACAAGAACATTCTTGTACGTGCTAGCAAGTGGGTGCTTAATAGACTCATGACATAAGAAGATTTCTTTTGAAATCTGCTTTTTTAACATGTAGATTAAATTGAGTTATACAAGCATGCTTGTTTGCATAGATCCTTGTCCCTTGTTTTGCACTAACCATAACACAATGATGGTATTGTGGAGAGGATTGGCGCGGTCTTCAAGAAATGAATTTCAAAAAATGACATATAATTACATAATAGAATATCAGAAAACATGTTAATGACTTCGATAGTTTCACAAGGTTTTTTTTTTTAATTTAACGCGGACGAAAAGTAAAAAATATATACACGATTTTTGGGGTCTGATGTTTTAAAATGGACAATGATGCAATTGTTATATTCGTTATAACATTTTGTAATGGATACTTTTGTATCTCTATCGCCGAAGCGTCGGATATGCAAGAAGCTGATGTCTGATGTTTGCATTCAAAGACTGACACAAGATGCATGAATCATTTACTCTAATGGACTTTTGTTCACCATTGCGCAATCCATTACTAAGGATAGTTTCACAAGGTGTTTTTTTTTTTAATTTAACGCGGACGAAAAGTAAAAAATATATACACGATTTTTGGGGTCTGATGTTTTAAAATGGACAATGATGCAATTGTTATATTCGTTATAACATTTTGTAATGGATACTTTTGTATCTCTATCGCCGAAGCGTCGGATATGCAAGAAGCTGATGTCTGATGTTTGCATTCAAAGATTGACACAAGATGCATGAATCATTTACTCTAATGGACTTTTGTTCACCATTGCACAATTCATTACGAAGGATGAAGCACAGTTATAGTTCAGGATAAAGGTGAATAATACATGCCCTGGTATTCGATCTTTAGAATGAAGAGAACTGAACTCTCTAATCTTATGACAATAAATCTGATCTAGTGATCGAGCTTTCATTACTATAGTATTTGATTAGAAAATGATTTTATTCGGTTTTTATTGAATTTTACGTATTTCTTTGTATTTTGAATTTGTATCTCTTTTTATTTGTTAAAAACCTGCTTCACAAGTTAACTTTCTCTAATGACAATTCGTTCTACAGACTCTCGCTGTGTATATCGACTGCTAACTTTTTCAAATGTTCAGTATCAACGATATAAAAGTTTTACTTACATGATAGCGGTTGTATGGGACCAGGGACGTATTATAAACATCTACTGACGTAATGTTATATAAGGGACAATTTGCGATATCGATGCTGATAAATGTACATCATATTCAACGAGGTATCTCCTGTTTAATACTTGTATTTACAAATCGTACAATATTTGACTATAATATGCATTTTAAAAAGTTATTACACTTTGAAGTATCTATAATGTCTCAATCTGCCGCTGTCTGATACTTTTAAGTTTACTTTCGATCAATTTTGTTCTCTTAACTGAGATGATTTGAAAAAAAAAATGGAAATGTTTACAATATCTGAACTACAGAATTTTTCCTTTTTTTAACAAGAGTTACAAACCACTCACCGTCTTCCTCTGAGAACTGATGTACTACGAGCCCTCGCTAACCGATAATTAACCCATTTCTCTGTGGAAGTTTTCATGACAATTGTTAACAATTATTAAGTTACTATCGTTGGAATTCCAGGGACACCAAAAAAAAAAGGCGATAATAACACAATGAGCAAATCTTTTTAAAATAATTAAAAATTTGTACAATTTCTATTCTTTGTATGTTAATAAATGTTATTTCCTCAAAAAATGAAAATATCTCTGTTCCAAGAGTTAACTTTCTCTACAGACATTTCGCTTTACAGACTCACGCTGTGTATATCGACTGCCAACTACATAATAGCTCGCTGTAAAATCGACATTAACCGCACTCATTGCGTTTCCAACCTACCATGAGGTGTGCACCTTGATTCAGTCTAATTTCTGCAGCATTCAAGTACAATGAATTCCGAATCGAACAAAACTATTGATGAACTTACTTCAGAGGCTTTGATAACCAGAATCCCGGTTCGAGTCTTTATTGGAGTGATTGCCATTCTTGGTATAATAGGAAATTGCCATGTGTTGTTTCTGTATTATGCGCGTTTTAAAAAGACAACTTACCGGTGTTTCGTGTTGTCACTGGCTGTCATAGATTTGATTGGATGTTGTGTGTCAATGCCATTTGAAATTGTGGACGAGTCCCTGCCTTATAGTTACAGTGATACCATGTCCTGCAAGATATTCCGGTTTGTGAATTTTTGTGTAGCGTTGTCATGTGCTTTCACATTAGTGCTTATAGCTTCAGAACGCTACCGAAAAATCTGCAAGCCTTATGGAATTCAGATGACTGAAATACGAGCCAAGAAATATGTCGTAATTGTTATTATTTCGACAGTTGTGGTGTCTCTCCCAGTACTCTATATATATGGTACGAAAACAATTGAACTTAATGAAGTACAAACGGGGAAGGAATGCACATGGGGTGATCACATGAAGGATCGTCCTCTCTTTGGATACGCGTACGCTGGCTTCCTAACTCTCCTCATCATAGTCTGCATGATTTCTCTCTCTGTTATATACGCTATTATTGGTTATAGCCTAAAGAGACACGAGCGTAGGATAAGAGCAAGACTTGATAAAAATCATTGCGATTCAGTGAAACTAAATCGTTCTTTCTGTTCATCTTCTGACCTCTTTAAACATAAATTTTCCTCACAGCCTAAACATGTTTCTCGTCTATCTCACAGCTGCGAAGAATTACCCGATCCCAATACACGACAACAAGATGATATCAGTAAAAGTTTGTTCAAGAGAATTCCAAAGAAAAACTTTTTTAAAAGTGAAACAAAAACAGTTGATATCGAAAAGAAACAAGCAGATGTTAGTAACGTCAGAGATCAAAAGCTTGGATCGAGAAATGTAAACGGGATAAACCAACACGATAATGATGGTCAAAAAGAAACGAACCAGTTGGCAGAAAACGTTAATAGAAAAGTCACTCAACCGGAAATTGTTCCTGATACATGTGGTGTAAAAAACCCGAGAGAATTCGACCTGAAAAATCTGAAGAAAATGTTTCCTGTAGAGAGAAAGGAAAAGAAGATTACGAAAGTTCTCGTGGCGATCACATTGCTGTTTATTGCAAGTTTCTTTCCATATGTCATCATAGTTATTGTTTATATCACAAATCCTGATTACGAAAACAATATGACGTCATCGCAACTTACTTTCTATTTGATTGCTTTCCGGTTGTACAATATCAATAATATGGCCAATCCCATATTTTATTTTTTCTTTGATGTAAAATTTCGGGAAGAGGTTTTTTCTCTATATCGTTCGTTTTGGAAGACGGAACAAGAGAAATCTCTGAAGTCAGCTACGTGAAATTAGTGAAATGTTCCTTGTAAGATATGACAGTCATATATGTCATTAGACGCCGTATATTTTATTAACAATTTCTTGTAAATATATATATTCATTGCTTATATTGTGACTTGTATATGTTAATTTTGTTTTGTATACCGGTTAAATCATGTGACTTTTTTATAAACAAATATTTTAAATGAATAGCTTTTTTCAATTTATATATTGTATTGTTCATTTACAAAATGTTAAAGTCAGTAACCTCTCGATTTTAAAACATATTTCTTAACCATAAGTGTGCCTAGCATTGAAGGTATTTTGTACATCCTTATATATTAGCATTTATAAAAGTCTACAGTATATAAAAATTTCATTCCATAATTCTTTATATTCCAGAAAATGTATCTATTTATTATAAGTCTAAACGCTTTCACACCATACGACTCAGACTTTAATATTATCCTTCCATTGTGTAAAGACAGCTATACATACAAATACAATAAATGATTATCAATAATTTATAGCTTTTAGAAGGTTGTAATAAAATTTTGCCTACGCTAAGGTTAATATATTCACTGATAATGTTGGCGTTAATATTTTATCTATTTTTACAGTAGATCCTTTGAAGTGTATATACTTAGTAATAATCAAAATTTGAAAAGAATATAAAGGGATGCTTATCATTAATTAACTAATTTTTGAACTTTCAAAGAGAAGTATAACACCATTGTACATGTAGCAGCATCTCTCTCTCTCTCTCTCTCTCTCTCACTCTCTCTCTCTCTCTCTCTCTCTGGCGATGCGTTGTTAGAACGTTCTTAAAACGTTCGCTTTAATTTGATAAAGGAATTGAACATTCTTAGATTTTATTGACTGTTATGTTTCGTTTTTAAGGTGCATCATAGTAATGACTGACTGTAATTTGAAACTTTATGGGGAAAAAGGAAGAAGTATCGATACTCTGATAAATGAAATATTGCCCCGAAATGAGATTTTGCTATAAAAGAGAAAACAGCCGTTTACCACCTTTTTTTTAAATAATGTCAGTGACATTGAAATAAATGTATGGAATTTTCTCCTCGTTAACCTTAAAAGATCTAGATATTATGTAAATGCAAAACGCTCATCTACTTCGTACAACGGACCAATTCCTAGCCAATATTCCAAAGTAGAACTGGAAGCGATTCTGTAGTGTGCAAAATCTGTTCACAGCTGGAAACGTACAGTTGTATTCAGTTTGCATCATGAAAGATAACCCATTCATTAACAATGCAGGATAATTACAGTATATATAAGGGTTACTGAATAAGCAACATATGTACAATGCAAATGCATTAAAGCAGCTTGGTATGTTATTTAAATTTAATGAATTCTATTTTTTTTAAAAACAAAAACACGTTGCAGAACAATGTCATAAAGTACCTTTTGAAATATCCAATGCTCACTTTAAAGAAAAAAAAATAAACATTTTTTTTTACAAAAAAATAAAGTGCGTATTTTTATTAGTTGGTACTTTATGAACACTTTTTATTTTCACAAGTGTAAGAAAGAAGAATATGTACATATGAATCAAATATAGAAGAATGGATTTCCACTATTTTATATTTGACACATATGTACATAAATTATATGCTCTTAACTTGTGAAAATAATGGGTTTTCTTAAAGCACCAAGTAATGAAAAGTCACACTTTATTTTTCGTAAAAAAAATAGTAAGTATAAACAAATTAACTTAAAATGATTTGATATTCTGAGTACTAATCAATTTGAAAATTACAAGAGATGTCTAATGTCTTCCTTTTCAAGTTCCATAAAGTGTTATATATCAACATTTAATAGACATTTATGTATTCAATCTTATCTCAATACACTTATTAATAATAATAGGGAATATATATTAAAAATTTAGAACTTCTTCACACGTTGAAGCCTAAAAAAAAGCACAATTAATACTGTATTGAAAAGTCTGTGGTCTTTGTTTTGGGTTCTCAAAATAATATAGGGGACGAGTTCATCTTTTTTTGAAATGACAATTTTACGACGAATTATGAGATATAATAATTGTTAATATCATGCAATAAACCTATGGGTTATAGATAGTGAGGCACTTAGTGGAAATAATAAATAAAAATTTAATAATTTAGGTAAATTCCTGGTACAATTGAGAAGTTGATCATTGGAATATAATGTCAAAATTCTGCACTTATATTTTGTAAAACATATTTTGTGATTTTAGTCATATATGTTTTTGTTCCTTTCTGTCGAAACACTAATTGCTTTGTATACAATACTAATTATGATATTCAATTTGTTTTCCATTGCGTTATATAACTCTAGGACAAAAAGATGAATTTAATATTATATTTTCACCTTTTAAATGGCCATTAATTTGGTAACCGATACTTGTGAACATTGGAATAAGTAAATCTTATAGTTGTATTCTGTATTCATGAAAAGGTGCCTCGATCAAAATGATGTTTTTAAATAGAAAAAAAATACAAGATTGACTATATATAATTGTGATGACATGATCGTCTTTCAGATATTTCTTTTTTCACTCAATAAATGGTTAATAAAAAGCAAATCTGATAGTCTTGTCCTATGTTACGCGTTAGTATTTGTCAGGTAATTGAAATCTATACTATTGTTTTTAGATTATTGATTTTCTAGATTATTGTTCAATTTATGTAAACAATATTGGATAGATAATCTGACATTAAACAGACGTTTTGAAAGAACATTGATAACTGAAGGCCAGAAATTATAATCACATAATGATATGCTTGTGAACCCATTGCACTCTAACTCTATATACCAAACAACCATGCTTTAACTGTTTTAAAATATGAGGCGCACATGTACATGCACGATAAAAATGGTTAGTGCGTCGTTTCTGTCATAACCCCAACCCACACAAAATTTGCCCCCTTCAAAATTATATCATATATAAAAAAGATTAAAGTGATAACAAATTATTCCAGTGACTGTGGTGGTGTGAACTGATGACACATTTAAGATGATGCAATAATGCTTTGAACTTGCCAACAGAGCAAATGCCATGCCAACAGACATTTTTATTATCAAAGATTTTCTGTTTTTTATTGAGCTCTTAATGTAACGGAAAAGGTAGTAACCCCGAAGACTTCGAGAGGTGGCAGGAGGTTAAAGTGGCACAATAGTGATTTTTCCTTCAAATTGTACTTTTCAATTCTAAATGTTTACAATGCTTGATTAAGGTATTTGTTATAGTCAGCCAAAATTTCAATACAGTTTTAAAGTTATAAGCGAATTACAGAGCTCACATTTCTTAGGTATGTAAACTAAACTAGTGTCATGCTTTTCTTTACATCTATCGACTGTTTATGCTGATTAAAGCTTTGCTTTGCGTTATTTTTTTTTCTATCGTGAATTAAAGGGGCATGGTCACGATTTTGGTCAAATTTTATTTTTCTGTTTTTATTATGTACAATGCTTTATGAATGCATTTCTAATGATCAAATGAAATTTGGGTGCCCGTCGATGAGTTTTAAGCAAGATACAGGGCTCACAATTCTTCGTCATGTAAACAAGGCTCGTGCCCTTTTTTGTTTACATAGGTTCAATATACCAGTAAAAAATCTTTTTCAAGATGATTTGTCTATATTGTTATTCATTTTAAGCATAAATAAACAGTTCCTAATGATTAACACACTCATTTTAGGTCTAAAACTGGAATTTTCACTTCAACATTCAAAATTTAAACAAAAGCTTTGTTTACATAGCGAGGAATTGTAAGCTCTGTAAGTTGCTTATAAAATGACACTCAAATTTTGGTTGCCTATTAAAAATTCCTTACTGAAGCATAATAAACATTAAAATAATTGTTGACCAAAATCGTGACCATGCCCCTTTAAGTATTAACAAAATGTATGAGCTTCTAATTTTTAACCCCTTATTTTGTTTTAGAATAACGATTTTTCTATCCACTTACCTAGATGACAATAGAAAAACATGGCACAAGCCTTGTTTACATAACAAATACGTAATTGCCAGCTCTATTTGTCGTTTACAAGTTTGACAACTGCACTGGCATTAAGACTGACTGTTTGAAATACCTAGGGTAATTGTTGTAGATATCAAAATTAGAAAAGTAAAAAATTGAAGCAAATCGTTGCCAAACACATTTAAGATAATTTTAATAGAAGTGCATGCTGCAAAGAAAAAAAATGAAACGAAGAGATATGGGTAGACAAACGGATGATAAAACAAAATAATTGATAACCAAAACCAACAAAATGTTACAAATTACAAATGTACATTTAGATATTTATCCAAAAAAGTGATGTTTACACCGCTGTTATACAGCATTAGAATACTAGATATAGGGCGCACTTGTAGCAACACGCAATCTGTGTTGGGAAGATATCTAAAATAAACAAATACAGATAAAGGGAAACAAGAGGCACACAAAACGAACGGATTAAACTGGTAATTACACTTAATTTTTACATTGAAAAACATTCATTATGTACTTATGTTTAGATTATAACCACCCCCTTCACCCTCTTTTTGTTTGTTTGATTAACAGTCGTTTGATGTATGTTTAAACACGTGAAGATGTTTGCACTAAAATGATGTCAAAGTTCAGGAGCTTTTATCACAGTTGGTTTGGAAGCCCTTTGCCCGAATTCATTGCAGGAAGAAGCTACTTCTAACGCCATTGAATTTTCATAATGGCCAAAAGTGATGAAATTCGCTGATTTACATAACGATTCACAGTGATATAGCAATTACAAATAAAATGTATATGCTCCATTTTTTGGCGACATATTTGCTTGTGATAAATGCACCTTTGTATACCTTTTTATGTTCTTAGTTAATAGTTAAGGCGATCGCTCTTGTTATTTTTTTTTTCTTGTTATCATAAAAATCAAATGCCTTTTATTAAAGTAAATGGCGAAAAGTAAAAAAAAAAGAACATCATCATAGTATAATTGTTTTCTGTCTTTTCAAGGGCTATCGTTATCAATCTTGTTTGTAGATAGTAGCATATTTTAGTTGTCAATAAAAAATCAAATAAGTGTTCGCTTCTCTTCCATTGCTTACAAAACGTTGTGTTATTTTGCAGCGGTAAAAGGCATGATAAACATGAAAATCATGCAAGGTGTGTTTGTTCTTCTTGCCATAGGGGCGCTCTCAAGTCTCCATTCCTTAGGTGAGCATAGTTTCATTAAATCATCTTTAAGTTTACTTTGATACGATGGTAAACAAAAGTCATGATAGTTGTTATTTGAACCATCGATACATAAAATCCAATTGAATTTTTTCTTTATAGACATTGAGATTTATCCATCCACCATTTGCTACCAAGAACACGATAACTTGGTACTCCGTTGCATATTTAGTGGAAACGATACGAGTGGTGCTGAATTTCTGTTCAAATCACGTGACAAACCGGGTGAAGCTCATAAACTCAATACTACAAAACTAAACTCGAATACAATAGAAACTCGAGTTCAAGACATCAAAATACCAGACAACATTGGAACTTATTTTTGTGCAAAAGATGGTAAAGATCACAGGCAAATAACTTACATAGAAGGTAATTATTTTTTAACTACTAGTAGTATTATTTAGTAAAACTTATGTAAGCAGTAAATATTAAAACATATCTTTTTTATTTACTGATTATATCCAAAATAAATCTGTTCATTGTTTGCTCATAAAGTAACAAACGCTGGAAAAAGTTTCAACATGCGTACACTGTCTCCCCTTAAAAAACACACCTGAAAGATTTATCCTAAGATTGGTGTGTACTGCAAAATGTATTTGGGAACTTTATGTTTCTTTCGTTGCCATGGTGCAATATCTAAACTTAAAATATAATATATTGTCAATTTAAATGACAAAAATCCAAAACTGTAGAAACACAATTGACAAAAAATTATTCCTTGTTTTATCTTCACCAGAAAAAGTAGTGTTGCCGGACGATGTACAATGTTATCATGATCAATTGTATCAGTCGTTGATTTGCGAGTGGACCGGAAGAAATTCGACCTGTTGGGATTTTTCAATGTGAGTAAACCTATGATATTTCAGCAGCTGAAATATAATTAAAGGTGTACCCTAATTGTATGCCCCAGAAATAATATGATTAACGTTTCTCTCTCTCTGTTTTTTGTTCTTCAGCGTCAATTCAGATCTCGGCTATTACGTTATTGACCACACATGCAATGTGTCAACCCCATGTACCGAACTGTCACCTATAGCCAATTGTGTACAAGCAAGGCATAGCTCTGACGTTAAGTTGAAAGCAGTATGTCCAAGATCAAACCTTGATCAAAAACAGATAGATTTCAAAATAACTGGAAGGAAGTTAACTTCAGTTTCTAGCAGAATTATTCATAAAACCATTGATTGCTCATCAGGTACAATTCTCTCTTTGAATGGTATATTAATGATTATGTTACGTTTGTTTAAAAAGAACTATATATGATAAGAGTTAAATTTGGCCCCCATAATTCGTCATTTTTTAAGTGTTTCGGGTACAATAAAATGTTAACTAATTTTTTAGAAGAGTTGATATAAAATATATTTTTCATCTATTTATTTGATTTATGTGCACTCACTGTCAGTATATGACGTCAGAAGTGACGCCATTTCTATAATTCAATCAAAATCAGCCAAAAATTGACATTTTTCTTATCTATTTACGAATGGGAAACATAGAGCGCATGCATGAACAAGGAAAATTTTTTTGTCACTTATTAGTCTTGGCTAGATACATCTCTTATTAAAATATTTTATTTGTTCAAGAATGCGCTCTATGTTTTCGGAAGGAAAAACTGTTTGAAAACAAGCTGTTTTACGCTAAAAATGCAAAAATGGCGGGAAAAGGTTGTCTTTACAATGTCATATTTCTAAATTGTGGGCACTTGAACCAAAATGAATATTATGTAAACACATCACATACATATCTGTACTAAGAAAACAAAGAATGATAGTAAAATGATGATGTTCATTTTAGGGGGCCATTTTAGGCCCTTATCATATATAGTCCTTTATACTTAGAATTTAACTATTCGCCATGTTAAATGAATGGCCAGTTATTAAGAATAAGTTAATCATGCAATACGTGTAAATATACTTTTGAATATTTCATGTTTTTTAGAATGACTTTAACATTTATTGAGACACTAGAGATCTACAGTGTATATTTTTATTTGATTTGTCCAGAGTAAATGAAAACTCGTTTTTGAAAATAAAAACATGTACATAATTTAATTTGACATTTATTTTAAAAACAAGCAGTGCTATTTCTCTTTGGTGTGTTTTTGTAGTAAAATTACGCGTAACCAATGTACAAAGACTAAACAGTTCGAGCAAAAGACCGGTCCTTGCTTGGGAAGTTCTGGGAACTGTAAGCGGAAACTGTGATTGCATGAAACAGTGTGAGGTAACAACCAATCAGAGCTCTCCTGTCATAATCACGCGGGTAAGTTTCAGTCTGGTATTCAACCAATTATTTCACATGTACTAGAACTCTTACAACTTTAATGGATTTTTGTCTTTATTGTGGTTCCAGGTGAATACTTAGTCTACTATTTGGTGAATATGTTTTTAACGATTCTTATGTGATATAAGAACTGTCTATGATTTTAAAAAAATTATCCACATTTTGTAACCATGAGAGAAAAAATTCAAAAGTGCTCCGTTTTCTTATACATGAAACAGTCTTATCAGACCATTCTTATTTCATTGCTTTCCGATATTTATTTTGTTTACGTCCTTTGGTCGCATGTTTTCAGAAGACTATTAAAACAGATTTTTTTGTAAAATAGAGTTGTAACAACGATACTTTATACACGGTGGAACTAAATCACCTACAACAAGTGACTGACTATACCATCGCTGTAAAGTGTACAGTGATTGGGTCAGAAGTTTGGAGCGATGAACAGCTTGTAACACTTACCACGCCTTTTGAAGGTAACTTAATTACTGTTAAAGAATGACATACGTAATGAGTTACTTTATAATTACATATTACAATGTCATGTAGTTAAGGGTGTCTGTTCTTTGTTATTAAAGTTCCTCTTGGTGGTCTGCTTGCTGGTCCAGATCTAGAAGGTTACGTAATGTACACGTGTCAAGAGCGATTCTACTGTTTGATTTTGTACTGGAAGGTAAAATATGGATAAATATTTTGTGAAATACCATGCCAGTTTGAATAAGGCATCAACATGGTTTTTTTTTAATTGTCAAATGAAAACATTTGTGATGTTTTATAGGATCTCGGCAATGTCATCAAGATGTATAAGATACATGTATCAGACAGGAAAACATCTTTCGAGCTTGAAGTTCCTTATTCGCCAATCGCTACAATCCGTTTAAATAAGACTAGAAACTGTCAGCAATTCCACATAAATGTCTATGGAGTGACCACCAATGGAATGACAACGCAGACAACGTCCTTTCGAGCAATGGACCATGCTTGTGGTATGACTTACATATAAAAAGACTGCTAATAAAAAGTGTCCGTTTCTTTTTAATTAAATCACGACTTTTTCATGTTACTTTTACAAATTGCAAAGAAAGGGCAATGTTTATAATGCAGTAATTAACCCTCTTAATACAGGGTGCTTCAATCGCATAGTTTGTTCAGTGGTTAAAGGGAATGGAAGCCACGTGAACCTGAAATTAACAGAACAGGGCTACCCCGTGTCAGAGAGCACAGGTGGAAGTAACAGTTGTGAGGTTACACTTTTCTGGTGTGTTGGATATAAACGGGACTCGCATGTGGAGTGTGAGGTATATTTTGACTTAGTTCTTGTTTATCAGAAGTAATTAAATCTTTGTTCTTTGATCACCCTTTTGCATGATTTACAGAGATAAAAGGTAAAAAATTAAAAAAAAAAACAATCATTGTTTACAGTTGTCGATTAATACATGTATTTTTTTTTATTAGAATTTCATTCAGTGGTCCAACGAAGTTCTCAACAAATCAACTGCTATAGTACCTATCAACAGTGGAAGCCACAATGGCAGCTTGCATGTAGGATTAGGGTTCAGGTCCAATGGCCAAACCACTGGCATAGACTGGAACACGTGTTTAGGTACTACTGTTATTATTTTCTTATGTTCATTTCCCTGATTTTAAAGAAAGTCTTAAGGTGAAATAACACATCACCACAAAAAGGCTGACCGCTGATCGAAACGACATTTCGTTTTATTAAAAGGATTTTATAGACTGAAACATAAAACTTACTCCATTGCCGAGTGGATAAAGTGTCGGACTTGTAAAAGATAAAAAAAAAGTGTTGGACTTGTGATCCGTACATCCCGAGTTCGAATCCCACAGGGGCTTTTGTTGTTTTTTACTGGATTAATTATTATAGATATTCATTTTTTATCCCCAAACTGCAAATGTTTTGCTTATTTGACATTTTTACAGTTTATTTATCATTATATCTTTCATTATCAAAAAATTCTTGCTAATTTGAGTGGCTTTTTCCAGTTGTGTTATTCCACCTTAATGGGAAAGACATGTAAATTAATATATACCAATTTTGTACATGGTAATAAGAAAACTACATGTATATCTTTAAGTCTTTTCAAAAGAATTGTTATCAAAGCTTTGACTTACATTTAGGAGCTGAATTCATCAAATCATGAATTATAGCAATGAGGCGACCTATAGTTATGTATAAACTGAATTTGCAACTCTATTACAGAAAATTGGAAAGACATCGCTATTTTGATTGATACTTGTGGTTGTTTTATCTAAATTGTGTTCGATTTTGTTCTATTTGCATTGTCCTAAATCATAACACAACTAGGTCTTGTACATGAACTACCCTGTTTAAGACTTAACAACTCTTTTTATTCTAGCTTTTAAAATTAGTATTTTTGAAAAAATCTACGACAACGTTATGCTCTTTCAAAATTCCATTGAGCAATGTTTCATCAAATACGGGGAAATGTCACGTTGCATTTTTCAATGCAACTCTAAGGATTCGTTTTGTGCAACTTGTCTGAATCTCTTCATATATCTTTGCCGTTATCCTATTTTTGTCAACATAATTCTCTTGAAAATAACTCTTGATGTCTAACAAAAAATCTATTTTTGTAGAAAAAAGCAACTCTAATGATATTTCCACCACAGGAGATATAAGTGTTATTGTTGTTGTTGTTTCTGCTGTCTGTGCCTTTTGCATCGTCATCCTGTTTATCCTAATGTTTGGATGTTCAAGGTTTGGACACAAGATCGTTTTTTAAAACATCTCTTCTGTCAATGTTATCATAGTCTTGAAACATCTGCTCAGTCATTTTCTAAATAAAGAATTAATTCTTCCTATATTTTCAAATTCAAATGCATGATTTCTTTAAATAAATTCTTTTCCCGCACGCATAATGGAAACCACCGGCACTTTGTAATAGTACATTTAAATATATTTTATTGAACTATATTTAATACATTTACAGGAGAAAATGTATCAAAGAAAAGTGTCAATATGTAGTTAACAACAATGTAAGTATCTATTATATATCTAAAAGGTGTAATGATAATATAATTACTGACATTATAATTATTTGACTAATTCTGATTTTAACTAATTTTTACCAGATCTCAATGCAGACGATCAATTCAGAAGACCATGAGCACACAGACGGTACAGAAGTTTCGAGTGTGTCCCATCAGGAGATTGATTCCTACGTTTGCAGTGTTGTTGTAGACCAACCTAGTACCTCCTCCACAGATCAAAACAGGGACGGTTACGACGGTAACGTTAATATTGAAAATACAAACTCTCCACTCAGTCTCATCTCCAACATTAATACGATGGTCATCGATGACAAACAACATACAGATGGAGTTGAATATAGCTCAAATCCAGGAACGGATCCGGGTTACTTGTCACCGAATGAACTGACACCAACAAGCGCTGTTCCCAGATTGTTCTTAAACCAAAATATATCACATGAAACAGCGTCAGATAATTCGTCTTGTTGCCACGATGGGCTTAGTCTAAGGGCAAGATTGAGTACAAAAAGCATCTCAAGTTATTGCACGGCAAACGATCTGAACCAGTTTTCAGAGTATGCAACTGAATCGGAGAGAACACATTCAAGCAAAAGATTTTGTGAGGTCGACAATAATTTAGACTACATTTCAACAGAAGGAATAGATTCAATCGATGGAAAAATTCGTATTTCGACAGAAGAAAATAATCAAAATAATAACGAGGTACATGTTGAGGCACACAACAACCAGGACTACATTGCAATGGAGAGAACAAACTCAAATGATGACAATATAGGCAATGGTGTGGTCTGTAATATGGACTACATTTCGACTTGATGGAATATCATTATGTGTAATTCGTTTCACCTTTCAAAGAACGCGGCGACTGATAGCTTATACACGGAATTTTTCGCCGAATTCAAAACAGCTAAAAAGAATGTTACAAGGTGGTGTCAATGATTAAAAACAAGATTTGCAGGATATTTTGAAGTGGGTTCGTTTGTTGAAAAACCAAAAGTATAGTATTCGGGAATACTATTTGTATGAAATCTACTCTCTCTTATAAAACAAAAAATCAACGTTTCATGTTGACAGGGCGGCATAGTTCTTGCACGGGGTTTTCCAACCGAGAAGAGACACAGTTTTATTCGAGACTTATTTACTAATCATCTTCATTGTCATGATGTGAAAAAAACTATATGTTCATTTAAGCATGAGTTATTTACACTGGAGAATTAATGTACTGAAGAATATGATTAGAAATAGAATTTAAACTACTATGTATCTATACATGTTTGTGGTTGCTGGTGCTTATCAGAAGTATGTTTTTGTAGAGTGGTCCTAAGAAATCATTAAATGAGATATCAATATATTTAAATACAAACAAAGTATTTGAATGATGTACACAGGAATTCAAATGACAGTCATTAGTTACTGAAATGTGCATGGTTTTATCGTTTCTAAAAGATAAATTTTATCTTTTTGCATGCGTCTCTCCATTATCCAAAAACACGTACAAAAAGAACGCAATTCAAAGTTGAAATATATTACATTATGAAGGTACACCCAACACAAATTAAGCAGTCATATTTACAAGTTACTCTGATAGTCAAAAAGATAGCATAAATTTTGCCCTTAATGTATATTTTTAATCTACTGGGTGGGTATTAATACAAAATTTACAAGTACATGTAGTTTGGATGTTGTAATTTTTAAAATTTACACTCACCCAGTAAAATTCAAAGTTACAATACGGCAATTACTTGTAATCATGCATCAGATTTGTATAATTAAATGCTTTCTTGGTAATAACATGATTTATTTTTCTTTCTTGTAAAGTTTAAACACCGTCATAATTATCAATGTCTAAAATTTACTGAATCTGGCATGATTTATGGACTGTATCATTTAAGCATTAAATGCTTATTTTGCGATGTCGCAAAAATAAGCTTTCAATTCCTATATTTATATTCATCCTGATGTCTATTTGTATGAAATATATGTGTATTGTCGCTGTTTAGCCATTGTCATTGTATACGTTCTCAGGCAGGGATATGAAACATACATGGAACAGTCAGATTAACACGTTATTTAATTCGCTTCCGCAACTAAAGATATAGTGCCGGAAACCTTTTAGAGAAAAATTAATCTTTTTTGTTAAGGAGTATATATAATTTAATAATTATTTTTCAAAAGTAAATATCAAATTGGTTATGTAAGATTGAAAGATTCATTTATTAAAAAAAACATGAAGACGTTGATAGTTGTGTTCATGGCGCATTAATTAGCAAAGTGTATTAATGGAAAATTGAACGTCGTAGATTTCCAGTTTCCAATGCAAACATATAGGGAAATATACACTGAATGTAATATACTACGTTAAACTTAAAAAAAAAGTCTAGAAAAAAATTGATTTATATTTTATTCGATCTTAAAAACAGGCATTTTAAAAGCTTCTTAAACAAATGTATATTTAATAAATATCATACATAAAACATTCATTTGGGAAAAGTTCATTTTACAACTAATTCATTTGGGAAAAGTTCATTTTACAATTAATCAATACAAGCTACAAATAATTCTTATTCAACACCGGTTATTTTTTTCTTGTTAAAACCCATTAGATAAACATAACATTGTCATAAATACAATTAATACAACATTAGTCATAAAGACCTCTTTCCTGTGATCAGGATTTCATAAACTTGTTTTTATTCTCAGGATCTTACAGGCTGGATCTCAACCGTTTGCTCTACTCCAAACCTGAAGAAACATTCACCGGTGACCTCCCATTCCACTTTGTTTCCCTTGATACTGCAGGACCCAAACCCTCTTTTCTGACTATACCATTTCATGATTTCCGTAATGGGCGCGTCGATAGACCTTATAAGCCTGTCGTCTGCTCTGCTATGAATAGCGACATGGACGGTTCCATAGATACTTGTTTTCATTCGGAAGGTTGCGTTGTACTCTTTCTCCGTGACAGAGATTTTTGCAGACATTCTTTGACCCTTGGGAACTTTCACTTTGCAGTCGGACCCCCAGGTCATGGTTTCCTCAGTTGATTCTTCCGAGTTATCGGTCAAGTTTACAGAGTAGCCAAAAGATGTGGTGAGGTTAGCCACGTCGCCTGGCACGGCCAGTTTGAGACCAACGTTGATTCCTTTGGTATAGCCTTTCGTAACAAAAGCTTTGCAGATACTCTTGGTACTCCTTTGCATGGAGATGTTTTGTTCATGATCTCCGTTCGTATTGTTGACGTACGTGGATTGATAAATCACCTGGGCATTTGGTTCTTCGCCAAACCTTCCAGCAGACTTTCCTTTCGGATTCTGTTTGACATAGCTGTTGCTATCTATAGCTTCAAACTCTGGAGTCGATGACACGAACTTCGTCCTGGCCCAATTGATGTCGAAACGAGCCTCCTTTAAATCTAATCTTTCATTTCCGGTCGTTGCATGAATGTTCCAGGCGTAATCTTGTACCATTTCTTCAAGATCGGTGATCTCAGCCATTTTTGTTGAATGCGTAGATAACCAAAGATGATTTTCTTAACTACAATGAAAATTTCGGGAGAAATAAAGATAAACGAAAAAAACAACAACAATTTTTTAACAATGAAAATATTGAGACTAAAAATGACAAATCTGGACGTTATTCCATAAAAACACCGGCATAAAAACAAAATAGAGAAAGCTTAAGATTCACGCCCATTTTAAACTATAAGTGCAAGCTATTCAATTGTAAATAAATAAATTGGAATTATGAAAACATTTTAGATTACTTGATGTACAATAACCGCAAAGTATGCTGAAAACATGTTCATATGAATGTGCAAAGAAATCAAATCGATATGGGTTTTTTTTTAAATACATGTAGTATGAAAGACATTGAATATGTAGAATGATGTGCACAAAAATTCAAATGACATGATTGTTAACTGAAATGTGCATGATTTTATGGGCTGTAAAAGATAAAATTCATCTCTTCGCATGCCTTTCACCATTATGCCAAAAGACGTATTAAAATAATGCAATTTAAAGTTGAAATATGCATATGTTATATCATGACAGTGCATGTACACTGACAAGAAGGGTAAGATTTTCAAGTTACTGTGATAGTCGCAAAAATAACACAGATTTTGCCCTATTGCATTTTTTTAATCTGCTGGGTGGGTAATATTCTGACGTACTTCCTATTAAAAAAAACCCCCCAAAACCAAAAATAATTTTATAAATGTTTTATTTCCAAAATACAGTCATCTAACAGGGTAACGCTATGGGTTAGAGTGTTAACTAAGAATCTGTTCGAAACTTATTGGGTTTTTATAATTTTTACCTTACCGAAATTTTTTAAAACATTTTTGGGGTCAACTATTGAAAATTTGAAAATTCTAAACCACTGAAAGTATTTTGATTATAATGTATTTTTATCAACATCAATTTCGACCGGTGTCCCATACCACCTTAAGAGAATAAAATTCAAACAATAAGTCGCCTTGCTGAAGTAAACTCTATATCAAATAGCTTATATTTAATAGTAAATCATTTACTTACCAAAATATCTCCGGTTATGCCTTCTGTTAGAATCTAATCGGGCTCGGGTATATATACACCCCAATCTGGAAACATTCCAGAGAAAGTAGAGTTTGGAATAGTTCTGGAAAATCTTAAAATAGAAATATGTATATTTGAAAACCTACATAATTCTGGTTATTCTGAAGTTATATTTAAAATGCGCGTGAGTATGCTACCCGGTTCTATGGGCTAGTTTGTAAAATAGATTTCCAAATATTCGACTTTCTGTTTGAATTTTGATCATTATACATGATATTGTAGAGATAAACATTTAATACTTTTTTTCTGGTACAGACTTTAGTTACAGAAAAGTAAGAGAAAAGGGTTAAAATTTAGGATTATTTCATTGGGTATTTTGCTTGTTGGTTTTTTGTTTTTTCTTCTATTTGTTTTTTCGTTGTTGTTGTTTTTTGTTGTTGGTTTTTGTTTTGTCGAACCCATTACTGTTGTATTATGAATTCCTTAAAATGAAAATACATTAAACATTGATAATTTTCAACAATGTGCTTAGCAAAAAAAAAAATATATTCTTCAGTTTTATTAGGAAGAGGCGGATTGGCTTTAGTTTGTAACTTTGAAAAGAAGTCACTCCTGTAACAGAATTGCCATATATATTAACCCATCATCAAGGCGATGCAAAATCTAATATGCAAACATATGACTTTGATATTTGATTCTACAATCGTCAAAGACAATCATTTATAAGATCTGAAATAACCGTTTAAATTTTGCGTCAACAGTTTCTTCACTAGCTGCGACTATAAAACGGAAGTACAGTGTGCTGCAATAAACCCCTAACCCACAACGGACATTTACAACGTTATTAAACACGTCTTTGTAAAATTATGGACAAAACTTATATCAAATTTTTACTGAATTTTGCAGAAATCAATCAAAAACCTTAACTGAAATTTCTTTTTCGAAAATCATATTTACAAATTAAAAATAAAGCTGATTTCAAGTCTCAAAATAGCTCTTGGAATTTAAAATTCTAAATTTATTAAAGATCAATTGAGTTTTTAAAAGGCCTTTTCAACAGAATGGACTTGTCATGCACGTTGTCTCATACCAAAAATAGACGAATCTAGTTTAACAGTTTTCGATATCAAATCAAAGCGACATAGTTTTGCAACTAAGGAGCATCCGTGCTTGGTAAAATGTATAATTCTATACGGTTTGGTTAAATATTACGATGTATAGTTTGATTTATCTCCATAATAGAACAAAGTACTTATATTCATTTTGCCAGACATGAATGTCATTATGATAGAATGTGCAACTGTGAAAAAGGGAGGTCACCACTTTTATTGATTATGCGTGTATAGACATCATACATGTATAGACAACATACATGTATAGACAAAAATGTACATTACTATTACAATGTGTCTTATTAGTTCACAAAAGAGTTGGTCACCAGTCTAAATAAAAAAAATAGCAAAGTTTATAAAAATACAAAACACAAAATAAGGATAAACAAATAAACAAAATCAATACTAGTATTGTTCAATCGATATGATAATAAGTTTGCAAAATTCTTTTATATCACATGATATGTCATACATATGATTAAAAATAAAAACTCTCAGTTAAAAAATATGAAAATATATATTGCCATTTAAAAGGTATACCAATAAACACTTAGACAAAAAAAAAGACGGATAATTTTATGTAAGTCTAAACAAAATGTGCAATGGTGGAAGCTTTTAAAAATAAAGATATTTAAATTCATCGATCAGGTTTTTTGAATATCTTTTTTTCTTATTTTTAGAATGCACTTTAAATGCATTTCGTCGGATATAAAGATATACTCTATTGATCTAGTTAAGAACAATTGCGTCATGACAACACACTAAGCAGACCCACGTCTCTGACCCCATTATCTAAAAAAAAACTCATAACAATGTGTTTGCCTGGTCTACATACAAATATGCGATTTCAATTTTTTTAAAAATAAAAAAATCCACTCTGTCAAACCCGATTTTAGTTTGGTTTTCACAGGGTGCTAATGCTTCACAGAGATCTAATGCTTCACGGAGAGAATAAAAGTCGAGTTTAATTCATACAGATTTCATAAATCTTTGAAACGAAACAAGAGGCTTTTTAAAATTGTTGTTCGAATAAGGTGTCATTTTGGTTAAAGAAAATTAAAATCGTAATCTTTTGTTAAGGTCTATTATTCAAGCTCTGTTTACATAAAGACATTAAAAACTGAAAAAAATCTTTTAGTTCCACTTTATCATGTACATGGAAACATTTGCTGAATCAAACAATTGCTTAGCATCATAACAGAAACTAAAGTCTATACTTCGCTTTTCCACCGTTTAGAATATACTAAAATGTTTTCAATAAAATCATATTCATTAGGGGTCCATAAAAAACCACCAAAATATATATTTTAGTTGATACATTTTCATTAAGACAACTGTCTTGAGCCAACACACCAAGCAGATATGCGTATACTTTGACATAAAACCCAACTGATGAAGCAAAGTTTGTTAAAATGTAAAATTTACCAATGTGAATCATATTTATCGAAATTACTTGCCACGGTCTGATGAAGCTTTAATTTACAGCTTTCAAAGGGGCATGGTCTAGATTTTGATCAAATGTTAGCAAGATACAGGGCTCACAATTCTTTGTCATGTAAACAAGGCTCGTGTCCTGTCCTTGTTTACATAGGTTCAATATAACCAGTAAAAATCTGTTTCAAGCTGATTTGTTTATCAGTTCCTAACGTTTTACACATTCATTTTAAGTCTAAAGCTGGAATTTTCACATCAACATTCAAAATGTAAACAAAATCTTTGTTAACATAAAGAATTGTAAGCTCTGTAACTCCCTTATAACTCAGCGAATGACGCTCAAATTTTGATGCCTATTAAAAATGTCTTACTAAGGCATTGTAAACATTAAAATCGGAAAAATAATTTTTGACCAAAATCATGACCTTGCCCCTTTATATTAAAAATGCAAAAGGTTCAGATTGTCAATTTAATAGATTATCTAAGGAAAAAAATTATTATATCAACTCCATGTCTAGTACAGGCAATCGAACATCTGTTTTGTAGTATTTAAAGAATATACATCTTTATTTTGATATTATGATATATTAAATCTTATCTTCAAGGTCAAAGAAAGGTCGAGGGTAGAAATTATGACAGTCAAATAGCTCTAACCCACAAGGTCTTTGTATGGTTTTTAAGAAGCTTCTCTTTTGTAGATAGATCTTATTTTTGTGTCCAAACATCTTCTAAAGAAAAAACAGAAGTTTTTCTTTATGCACATGTTGAACATGATACATAAACAGCCATATCTGATCTTATTAATATGTTTGTTGTCCATTAAATGTGGTAGAGTGAATCTTTTCCTTCATATTGTTAACTCGGTTATTTAATATTGTAGAGAATTTTTGTTTAGGTTTTTGTTACTGTGTATTTTGGGTTTTTAGTTACTGTGTGTTTGTTTTTGTTTTTATTTTGGAAATGACATACATGTCAGTTTATTATGTTTTATCATATGTGTCGGGCCACATGAAACACACACTCAGTCTGGTTATGTGGAAACACCCAAACTCTCCACCCGTCCGTAAGATAATCAACAGGTAAAACAGTTATACACGTAATACCTACGATATATATTTATATATCTCATGCTTAAATCCATCTCATTTTCAGAAAATAAAATCAATACTTTACATGCAGCAGTGATCTATATACTTGCACGTATTTTTAAACATGACTTGATTTGACATATATACTAGTTAAACTGAAAATGAAAATGTTTAAAAGAGTAACCTTGTAACCTTTATCAAATTTAAATGTGATAATGTATTAAAAAGAAACAAATCAGCATGACCAGTGTAAACTAAGAAAAAGATCAATTCATTATCTAAAGGTATTCAATGTATAATGAAGGGATATTGAACAATTTTGAATCATTTTAAACTAGTTAAATGTGTATTGCTAGATAACAATGAAAGTGAAATGAACCAAATTCACCCGACTGAAAACATATAAGAAGCCGGTCATTTTGCACCTTAAATCAATTTTAATAAAGAGAAAGTCAATGCATGTATTAACCAAGAGAATTTTACGAATTTTATATAAGTTACTTTTTACAATATCTTAATAAAACATACGGTACCCATTATATACTTTATTGAAATTCAAGGTGTAATTAGTTGGACCATAATCAAAATTTTGAAAATTCCTTTGATGGAGTGCTTGTATTTTATAACACTTTCACAATGATATCATGATAAGGAATATCGGACCATTCATTTATTAGGTACAAAATGTGGTCGTTGTATATCGAATACCTTAAATGCTCTTTGGGCCTGAAGTGATTTTGCTTACATCCATCTACCATTTCTTGTATCATTTCCTTGGAAACCCGACTTTTATTCACTATTGTAAAAGTTCTTTCAAACTAGTAAGATAAGGTGCCCATATATGAATAAGAATATCTCTTCACATAAAAAATTAATTTATTTCACATCATACAAAACCCGCGGCAGAGAGTAATGTAATTTTTTTTGCAATGATAAATTGTATCTCTACTCTCACTTTTCATATCAACAACTATAAAAATTTAAACAGTCTACGTTTACGCAAATCTTTGAATATCTATCAAATTATTCTTATATCTAAGTAAAATCGTGATTGCCGTTTAATACGTTATACAGAAGGAATAGCAAATTCTGTAAATTTAAATATAACTTAAAAAAAATATTTATAAGTGTGATGGCAGTCCATGGATTCCGAGCATTTAATTTAGTTTTAAACAATATTTATTCAGCAATTCTTGGTGCCATACATGCATATTAAAACAATAATGCATCAAAAATGAGAATGAAGCCAAAAGGCTTATGTTAATCTCGCTCTTGTCATATTACAAACGAGAGGTGAATGATATTTTCAAGTACAATAACATTATTACATTACATATATACATTGATAAAGAAAAATGAAAGGAAAAAATACTGAAAAAGAATTAAAAAGGCGAAAAGAGAATGAGTATTGAGACACTTATAGCAAATAACAGATAACAGATATTTATACTCAACGACTAATGTTACTCAACATTAATATTGAAATATAATGTAACTGAGTTAGTCTATATAAAAATATCCGTGAACATTCGGGATATGTACTCTGTATTACTATACTGTACATACAAACATAATATTCAGTGAAACACAAATAATTTTAATAATAGTTATAGTAAAACAACAGGTGAACTCAGAACCTGTTACTTTTAACAAGAAACTTCTGGATAAGGTAAAAAATATTGTTATTTTTTATTTTCAGATAAACTACCGTTACCATATACATATGTAACAATAATTCAATATTCAGAAAATATTACAGTGTAATAGAAAATTGTCAGTACTTTCAACTTCGCCAAAAATACAGAGAGGCGAATTGTTAAATTTTCTTTGATAAAAAGGAATAAAGATTAAGACCACTGCATTCTAGTCTTAATTTGGCGTGGAAAGTTTTAATTTTAATATTTCTGGTATGTACGTTTGTCTAAAAGCAATATAATGAAGGATTTAATTGCATATGTTGAGGTAATGCATTCCATCGTCTTATTGTAACAGGAATAATGAATGTCCTTGACTGTTTGGTATGATAGTGATTTTCCCTACGTTTTGACAATGGTTCCCATCCCGTTTCAAATAACACTCAGATGCCTGGATGGCAGTCTGTTTTGCCGTAACTGTTCTGGCTGCTTCAAACCGTATGTTTTCAATCTTCGCAGCATACTGAGATGTTAGTAAACCCTTTTTAAAAAAACTATTTGATCTAAATGTAAATTCCAAGACAAATTACAACTAAGAATAACTCTTAAGTGTTTATGAGTTTCATCTTCTTTCAGTTGAACGTTATTGAAAATCAGTGAGGGATGAAAGGGTTTCTTTACTTTATTAGATGAGGTCAGACATTCCGTTTTGGTGGGATTAAAAAAAAGCCACTGTTTTTAAGTGATTTGTTCAGGATCGTTACATGTATTTAGTAAACATGCTGAAGTGTCAGCATCATCGACAATAATATAAACATACAGTTAATGCTCGTAACCAGATCGTTTATATATAAATGAAAAAGGGACCAAATAAACTGCCTTGGGTACTCCAGCCTTAATATTGTCGATTTGCTGTCATTGATTACGATACACCGTTTTCTATCATGAAGGTAATTTCTTAACCATGCACTGATGAGTGCTTCTCCCCGAATTCCAACTCTTTCAAGATTGCATATATCGAAAAAACACAACTCTTAACTTTTTTACCCTGATCAACGTACCGTTAACTGGTTGACCGCAGAATCATTTGGTCTAAAGCCAGATTGGTGAGGTGTAAGAATATCATTGGTGAGAATAAAGTTGTATAAATATTTAAAAATACACGTCCGTACATTTATCAAGAACACTTAATAAAAATATTGGCTTATAATTGTGGCCAATATTACTGGCGCCGTTTTAGAATACATGGATAACGTTTGCTATTTTTCATTGGGTTGGGACTGTCATCTTCGCTAGCCAAGGGTTTTCGGTCCACCCCACTCAACATAAACCCTGTTTATGGGGAGCGAAGTAGACCGAAAACTCTTGGCTGTTTATGGGGAGCGAAGTGGACCCTTGGCTAGCGAAGATGAGGGACTGCAGACTTAAGGATCAATAATATTTTTTAACAACTTGCATAGTGGTTCGGCAATAGCTGGCAAAGCTTGTTTTACATGTAGTAGTGTGGGACCGATACAATCCAATTTTTTGACAAAATGAGAAGGCAAACCAAGATAAACTAATTCAATGTGTTGATAATACTAGTACCATCAACAGACAAAAGCAACATTTAATTGAAACTTTTACTAAAAATAAACATTTATTATGCCTCAATACGATTAAAATTTATCAGTGTATTTTAAATTATCACTTGTTCTATATAGTAAATAATTCATTGCACGATTGCGAGGGAAATATGATCTATTCTCCCAGAAAAATCATATTTCCCTCGGGAAATATGGTTATTTATGGGGGAATAAATCTTCATTTCCCTCACAATCATGCATTATACTTTACCTACGATAGCGAGATATGTATTTTTTGTTTGTTTTGCAAAGAGCGCTTTTATACCTTCGTATTCTGGATAAACCACAACAAATTTTTAAACAGCTCATATTTGCACCGTTCTTTAAATACCCTTATATTATTCTTATTTAAAAATGAGTAAAATCTTGTCATAAGTACGTTACATTAAAGAATTAGCTATAAGTGACAAAAACTATTCGGTGGAGGACTGACGGTAGTCCATGCATTCCGTGTTTACAATTTTGTTTTAAAATAATTCAGATCGAGTAATTAAGTAATCTAAAAAATATAAGAAATAAGACACCAGAGGGAATCAAAGAGAAATGGAAATGAATAATAAACTGCTTTCCATGTGGGTAATAGGAATATGATGGTTTCAAACATTGCAAAAATTTTCTTCAATATAGCCTGCAAACGGTATGAACAGAATTGATTTTTCTGCACTAAAATCTTCAGCAAAGTCATGTACACAAGAAAGATTTAAATAAAAAAAGAACAACAATATAAACTGTTTTCATAATATTTTTAACAAACACAATTGATCATTTTTTGGAAACAGAAGAGCACAATTTAAGCAAAATTTTGTACATAAAAACAAATGATCAAAATCTTGCCATGATAACACTGTATTGAACATAATTATGGAGATCAATGCAGTAAATCAAATTTTAAAAAAGGAAGAAAATTACATTTGAAAAAAAAAACATCCAACAACATACTACATGAAAAACAAGTACACACGTTTTTGCTTGAACTATTTACAAAACAAACACAAAACTCATGGAAAGCATTCCAGTCATTCTTCTAGGCATGTCAATAATGATATGTGTGCCCCCCCCCCCCCCCCCCACTCTCCTCCCCCAAAATAATGCCAGCTGTACAGTGCTTGTGATTTGGCGTGTTAAACGTTTGGCAGCAACTTTCAGACATGTACAAGGACACATACACATTTGCTGACTATCAGTCTGCAGAATCTTTTTAACATCAACATTTGTCATGAAACTGAAGTCTGTTAATTTTGCCCTGCACAGTAAATGTACTGTACATACTGATTACAACTTTTATTTTTTTTAAGAAAAGTAATAATTTATGAGTTACACTGAAGAAAATTTTATCTGGAATCTCATAATTTTGGATGAAAAATGCTACATTTAAATCAAAGGAGTATGAAATGTTTCTGTCAAAATATATACAACAAAAATATTCCTCAAAACAACTGGTAGGTAGTTGATGCCATTACACACTCTTTTACAGTACAAGAGATAGATCTAGGATGCACAAAACAATCACATTGTTTGAGCAAACACACAAGTTGACAAAAGTTTCACACAACATATAACACCATACAACAATCATATCCATCAATCAAATTCTCTCAGACCAGCTGTCCTCCAACATATTATGCAACAAAAGCACTAACATGTATATTCTTATAAATTGCTCTCTCTCTCTCTCTCTCTCTCTCTCTCTCTCTCTCTCTCTCTCTCTCTCTCGTGTTCTGCATTTCTATTGGACACTGATTTTCTGTAGATAAATACTTTTAGACCTTCATGCGATCATATGACTGTTTACAATCAAAGTGACCAAATTGTTTGAGAACATACAGATGGAATTTGTTATAGAGCTAGAGATGGAATGGTCAGGAAGGACTCTGTCTGGGGCCCAGGTTGGGGGACATCCCCCCGGGTCTGTAGGGGGACCGCCGTCTGGGGCTGGTTCCATCCTGAGGGTGGTACTCGGTGGACCACAGGGTTGGCGACTTGGGGGTATTCAGTGGGGAGGCGTAATTTGTGTACGGTGGAGGGGAGTAGCCTGTAATGTCAAACATTCAATGAGTATTATCAAGTTTTAAACAGAAACTCATCTCTCTATCAATACAGATTCCATATTATATATTCTATCCATATCGATTCTTTCCAGTTTACATATTTCATAGTGGTCCTGACTACAAGCCATGGATGTGATATGTTATCTAGCACTTCAGGAATTATACCTAAACATACAAGCTGAAAGCATTCCTCAATTTACTAGTGGTGGTCTACATCTCTATCAATGTAAAATTAAAACATATCTCTCAATCAAAGATATTTAGTTGTAATTACTTCTAACTTTTCATTAAGACCGTGGAACATTAACTGGCAAGATTGGAAATAAACAGCCTACATCATTTTCACCTATTACAGTCAAAATATTTAAAATGGACGGTAACAAATTTACGCTGATGTCTGAGAAAACATTGGATTGAAACTGTAATTATAGGAAGTGCATTCTCATTTATAACTTGCTATATAACTACCAAACACATAGTATTTATAGCAAAGCCAAAGGGATGGAAAATCATTTTATTTCATCAATAAGTATATGATCAGCAATTATGGGATCACAATTTGGAGGTTATTCGTTTGGCCAATTGGAGAACTGCAAGAGTAATCCTAGTGTATGGAGATCTCCATTGTGTACTAAATAGCAAGTAGAAACTAGAGAAATTCTGGACAAGTTCTGGAGATAGAAAACGAATACACCCTCGCAGGATAGATTATATGCAATTCAAAGCATTGTCCGAAAACTTTGTATAATTATAAACATTTTATATATTTATGTTATTGGGTATAATTTTGATTTAATAAATTAGAATTAAAATTTTTCTCTTCTTGGATTAAACCCTATTTCAACAATGGCCCCACTTGCACTGATTTCGTACTTATGACGACTGGTTTTTGGAAGTCATCGAAAATGCTTTGCCTTGCGTATGAAATTTCTCCAGAAATGTGATCTTCGCATATTTGCTGATTTTATACTGATTGGTAAAATCCGATTATTTTACCCTATAGCAAGTTAGAAACGCTGAGGTGGATTGAAAATACACTTCCTATAACTTCAGTTTCTATCCAATGTTTTTTCAGACGTCCACGTCAATTTTCCCCGCCAATTTCATGTTTTGACTGTTACAGGTGAAATTGACCTAAGCTGTTTATTTCCAATCTTGTTAGTTAATGTTCTGCGGTCTTAGCTTTTTTTTTGAGTCCCAGATTTGAAGTAAACTGTTTTTTAAAAAGTGAAGTGTAAGCTTAACTGAATGAATCCCCGAAAAATTAAACAGGGAAAAAATCCAATTAAAGCATAATATACACACTACCTATGTTGGTCACAAAATGGAAAAAACCACATGGACATAAGCATTTTCATCTTAGAAACCTTGTCAAACTGAAAAAATCAAATCACCCAATGTGGCTTCACAGAAAATATGGAATCTGTATTGATCAAATGTATACTTGAAAATACATATGATAAATGTTTCAAGATGAAAGTAGAGTTTATTAGTACCTGGTGAGTACTGTGGCTGGGGGTACATAGGAGAGGGGGGTGAGGCAGCCCCTGCCGCCCCGGGCCTCAGGAAAGCTGGGTTACTGCTGGCAGCTGCCCTGTATCGTGGACCAATCAAGTAGTGGTAACCTAAATATTAAAAACACAGAAAAAAAAATCTAAAATATTTTTCTAGTTTATTTTTAATCGTATATCTGGTTTTTTTTTTGTGTGTCACAAAATTTGCGAAAATGGGTAATATGTGGCATTTTTAATTTTCGTCAGTCAACTTTTGTGATTTTAACAGTTTCTTATAACAAGAGGCCCATGGGCCACATCGCTCACCTGAGGAACAATAGGTATGATAAAATCAGCTTAATGGAGTCATAATACAAACAATCTGGACAATGTACAATAATACATGTAGATCCTGTATAAATAAAATCCATTTTTCCCCCTGGATATTCTTATGTTTATAATCATTAGTCCCTTTTCTAACAGGATGATTTTATAGTCATATCACATGTTGAGTATTGCAGTCCTCAAAAAGATCCCTTACAATTGTTTATATATGGGATATTAAGCTACAACAAACTCTGAACCTTCTTTTGAGGCCAAAGAATTGTCCTGGAGCCAAAGTCTTAACAATTATAAAGAATCATCTGGCTGATTAGTTTCCGAGAAGAAGATTTTAAAAGATTTACTCTATATATTCCTATATAAAACTTTAACACCCCCCCCCCCCAATGTGGGCTCACCCTGCCCCCAGGGATCATGTTTTCACAACTTTGAATCTACACTACCTGAGAATACTTCCACACAAGTTTCAGCTTTCCTGGCTGATTAGTTTCTGAGAAGAAGATTTTTAAATATTTACTCTACATATTCCTATGTAAAACTTCGACCCCCCCATTGTGGCCCCACCCTATCCCCAGGGATCATGAATTTCACAACTTTGAATCTACACTGCCTGAGGATGCTTCCACACGAGTTTCAGCTTTCCTGGCTGATTAGTTTCTGAGAAGAAGAATTTTAAAGATTTACTCTATATATTCCTATGTAAAACTTCGACCCTCCATTGTGCCCCACCCTATCCCCAGGGATCATGAATTTCACAACTTTGAATCTGCACTACCTGAGGATGCTTCCACATAAGTTTCAGCTTTCCTGGCTGATTAGGTGAGCTAAAAATTAATAAAAGATATAATATCTCTGTATTAAATATTTTGCAATTTGACAAAGATCACGAAAAAAGCGAAATTAGATCATTGCAAAATTACTGGATATACGGTACATAAACTACCATTGATGTTTTGTTTATGACATATGAAACAGATGGGGATCCTTGTTACTCTGTAAGAAATCTGGTACATAAACCTGTACTAACCCACTAGGACTGCTACAGCTGTAGCGATGATGAGAAAGAGATAAGAGAAGAAGGATTGATTGCTGTTGAAACTGTTAAGGAAGAAGGCTCCCCATCCAACTGGCCGCCCTCTGTATGCTGAAATAATTGGACATACCCTTTAATTAACAGTTTATGCAATGATTAGATGTAGCTTTTGGACATTTATAACATAACAAAGTTAGCAAATACATGAATTTTTTTTAATCAATATTGATTAAAAGGGTTGGACAGTCATGGCCATTTTTAGACAATATTAATTTCTGCAAGAAGAGCTTGGTAGAATGATTTTGGAAATATTTAGACTTTAAAGCTAAGAGATTGAAATATTTCTTAACAACAATATAGTTTATAGCTAAAATAACATTTATTAAAGATCTAAGGTAGATATGATGGGTAATGTGTTGATCATTCAGCATCATCAACTTGTCATTTGATACAATATTCAACCATTTAATGGAAAAAACCTGTTCATCTGAGAAATGTTCCAGCTAGGTACTCACCCAGGTGTTCTGGCCTCTGCCCCACAAGCCTGATAGTCACTGGGAGTCTGACCTTTTGACCTGTCTTCCTGCATGAGAGTTCCACATGACTTTCCACATTGTCCCTATCCCATAATGCAGCAGACTCTATAAGCCTTATAGGAAATATCAAGATGATTCCAGACTGACTGTCTTTCTCGGGGGTCAAGACTTCCAGAATGCTTTCATCACTCACTGAAGCCTAAAATAAAAAACAGTTTTAGAACATTTATTCACCATTTTGGTATAATGATGGTTGAATATGGGATTCCTTTACATTTGCAATGCTTTCATGACAACACTGACCCCCTTTAAAAATCAAGACTAAAGCTACCTTTCAAAAAATTGTTTGCGATCTCCCAACCAATTAAAAAACACTTACTTGAGATTTTTTTGTTAATAATCTGAGCATAATTTTTCTGGATAATACTGTTCTTTTTTTCCCACACCTATGATTTTGCATTAACATATTCTTTTCATTCAAAGAGCACAATCCTATTATTGTCTCCTGTTCACTGTACCTGTATGCAGGAAGAGAGGTCTGGAATTGTGGACACTCTGATGGAGGACAAAGGAGCAGCGGTGGACAGAGACACCTCCGAATTGTGGACATAAAACGGGGGCAGGTACTGGTACTTCTTGACTGGTGCCAACACTGCAGGCTGGTTTTCCATACCGGGGACCAACACAGACAACTGTAGGTCTACCGCCGTCGTACTTATTTGTTGTACCAAGCTCTCGGGGTGCAGCTTCTTAACTAGACAGCCATATTTCCCTTTAAAAAAAAAGATTTAAAAAGAATTTTAAAAGTATAATCTGGTTTGAATATCTCTTTAAAATTTGAAAATAAAAATATTGCTCAATGAACTTCTTTTTTACCTTTCTTGGAGCTAAATGTGGCAGATACTTGGAAGAGATCAGAGATAGATAAGCCATTAACAAAGGAAGAGAACTCTAGTTCACACGTGATAGGTATGAAGTTTGGCATGAATTCCTTGGCCTGAATCTCCCCTGTACAATTATCTCCTGGAAAAAGTAATTTGAAAAAGCTCAGGTTAAAATACATAAAAACATATCTACATGTAAACATATTCTGCTGACCCAATCATTTCTTTAAAATATGTCTCCTTTTAACTTTACATTACTAGTCCCCCTGATCCTTGCTCAAAAACATAAAAATCAATACAAAACTAAATGAGGGTAAATTTGATTCATGAATTAAAAAATTCTTGGTAAGAAGTTCCAAAACACAATGGTTGCAATATAAAAGGCTTTGATTCTGACCTATGACCTCAGAGTCGTCATTCAGTGACACCTTGATGAAGTATTCAGTTAGGCGATTCTTGACATTGGTGAGGAAGGACCACGAGTCATCCACAGTCAGCTGATCCACAGGTCTCACTGTCACCTGTAATACAACGCTTCTATTTACTCCTGCTTAACAATTACACTTCAGCGTGCAGGAAGAGTTATAAAATGTACATTCAGTCCTTTATATTGTCAATGTTATTGAAAAAGTGTAAGGAAATATGGAATGCTTAGTCCATCTAAACTACACTTGAATTACCTTACCGTCTATTGAAGGATCAACCAAAATGTCAAAATGAACTTTAGTATGAGTTTATTCCATGAGCCTTCAAACATTTTTTTAATCTTAAAATAAATGGATATTGGTATTGGCCTAGCTATAACTTTAGCCAATCATGTAAAAAAAAACCCTATACATGAATTTAGTATGGTGTGGATCTGACCATTGTCCTGCACCAGTATTGACTTCTCTCCCTGACTGTCACTATTCCGTATGTGACACTTACCTCGGTGTATGTTGTGACATCTTTTGTCAGGGTGTACTCCACCAGGTTATGACCCACAAAGGCTGACGTAGCTATCCCAGAATCCTTGTCCACATCCATCACTTTACTTTTGCTTTGCCAGATTCCTGGGTATCCTAGTCATAATAAACACACCAACTCAATTTCCAAAGGTTCTACATAAATATGATAAAATGTCAGCTTGTTTTCATATTCAGTTTTGATTCTCACAAAAAAAGTAATATACATGCAGTAATAAGGAAATGATTATGAAGCTACATGCAAATCTGATGGTGGCCATTTTAGACTTACCTCTGGCAGAAACAAGAGGAGCCTTGAAGCAGACGACAGTCCCCAGAGACAGTGTGGGTTTGGAAGGGTTGATGACATAGTCAACAGGGATGTTGATGTAATCAGCTAACCAGGGATTTTTTTGGTCCCAAACCTATTATGTATTGAGAAATACATGTACATTGATCATACTGCATAGAGATAAATATTTGGCACCAACCTTTATTTGTTGGATCATGCACACATGGTGCACGTATGTAGCAAAGGAATTTTTTCGATACATGTACATAGACTAGACAAATGTGTATATGTATCTGACCTTTAGAATAGTCTGTCCCACTTCAGCAGCTTTGACAACCAAGGTATCATTCTCAGATCCATGCTTAATGTGCACCAGGTCGTACCTACAGATACGGAGCAAGTGATTCCTTATTATAATTAAAACAACGACATAAAATGTAAAATAAAGAAAAAATATTAGAAAAGTACACAGTAGATCATACCTGCTAAACCTGTATCTCATTTGGACGTTGGTTGCGTAGAACTGTTCTCCAACATTGTCGTGGTAGGTCACAGACAGGGTCAAGGTTGTCCCTACTGGAATACTCTTGATGTAACCCTCATTAGTACTTAGGGAGACATCTGAGTTAATCATCAAGTAAGACACAGGTTTTACCTACAAAAAGAAAGAAAACACATCCTTCAAAAAATTCTGTGAATTTTCTAGTGCTGATAGAGCACATGAACAACACTTGCTGTTAAACATGTCCAAAAATGAACTAGAAATAATTTCTCCTTAATGTGACAATTTATTTGTAATACCATGCATGTTTACATATCTTAGAACAGGTAACATGACTGATATTGTGGTATCTTAGAGTGAATGTTTACATATACATGTATGTACACTGTATCTCATAACATGTAGATTCGAAATATCATGCCATCCTGGAGTAAAGTTTGACAGTACAGGTGAACACTGACAACTTGACCTACCCTGACCAGGAGGACCAAAGTCTGATTGGTTCCAAACTCCTCCTGGGACGTCACCTGTAGGGCTACCTGTCCGCTCACTGTCCCCGAGGTCAGCAGTCCCCCCTCCCCCACAGTCACTGGGCTAGGGTCAACAAGGGAGATCACCTGGTAACTCATCTTGGCTGAGCCATCTCTGTCATGTAATTCAATAGGATTGGTTAAAGATTTACAAGCCAAAGAATAGAACAATCAAACAAAATTCTATTCCATTACACATGTGCATGAAGATAATGCATGAATTTTAGGAAAGTTTTGATATAGTTCTATTTACAATTAAAGCGATACATTAATACATTAATTTGATATAAACATGTATAATAAAGGTCATCTTTGCACATATAGATGTACTTTATGACAAGAAAACCATTTAAGTTCTCTACCTGTTAGTTTTGATGATAGCCTCAGTGTTTGGGGTTAACAGAATCTTGCCATCACAGACCTTTGGACTGACCACTGCCAATTTTTCAAACACCTGCAAGATTTTGTGAGACGAAATTTCTAGTACATGAAAATTTTGATGTATTACAATTCAAGTCTTATTCTATTACATTTGAATTAAACATATGAAAACAATAGTGCAAACACTTTATTTACCTCCACCTGAAGTTCATCAGTCAGTGTTCTTTGACCTTTAACCTGTGACCTGGAGGTCAGGTGAGGTCGGACAGTGAGTTTGACTGTGACCTGACCAGCAGACAAGGCCACCAGCTGACGGGCAAAGTCACTTTCTGCTGGGTGTTTCAAGCTACTCTGTAATGGAAAAGAAATTGGTATAATACAGCCTGTGTTACATGCATGTTCACTGAGGTCAAATTTATTTATTTTTATTCCAGGCAAATAACTCATATTTGATCTTGTATGATTAAGATAAATCATATTTAAAGTCCCTGCTAAAGTTTCCCTTGTGAGCTAAGCTAATTTTCCCAACTGCCCTGAAAATAGGCTGACAAATCCCTTATCAGTATGGTGCAATCAAAATTTTTTCCCTAAATTGATTGGTCATAAAGTTTTTGAAAAATAAGTGTTTTACTGAGATAGAGATATACAAGACAGCATAATACCAACCTCATGGAAGACATTCTGTAGTTGTATGATATCTTTGTTGTTGATGGACCAAGTAAACACTAGAGGTGGCATGGCACTTCCAAAGGTGAAGGGGGTTTCATGTTCTGTGAGGCCAACAGCATAAATGGGCATCTACAAATTAACAAAAACAATGACTCTGTCCTGGTACAAGTGATAAAGGAAATAGATATACAATAATGAAAAATGTAAACAGTTGAGAGTTCAGCGGTTTTACAATACTGCATGTACAGTGTATCTAACCTTTGTTCCTGTCTGCATGCGAGACAAGGCTGAATGGATCCGGACTCCAGGTAACTCTATCACATTCACAGTCACTTCATCCTAATAAGAATAGCACTTTGAAAGTAAAAATTTTTAATCTCAAGAATAATGCAAATGAACAGAAATCTATTTTAAATTACAGAAATTTATGCTTATATATGGCATAGGTCATAAGGTAAGTTTCACAATAAGTTTAACTCCTATACAGGTGTATTCCGACCTGTGAGTAGATGATGGTCTCCCCTGTTTCTGGATCCTGGCCCACAGCTTGCCCTAAGACGGTGGTGGTGCCCAGGTTCTGGGCGTCTAACAGACCACTGCTGGAGACGTCCGCAATGTTACTGTCCCGGATAGAGAATAGGACGGTACACTGGGGGGTGGAGCCTCCTTTACTCAATACCTGATAAAATAACAGATAGAAAGTTATACATAACATGCTTAGAAACTGTAGTGGGCATACTGCACTAAGTAAACTGCATAATCAAAGGCCTGAAGGGCCATAATGGCTTACGGGTTTGATATGACTATATTTACATGGATCGAGTATGATTCCCTCTATTTCTTATGGAAACTTTAGTTTATTTATAGCTCTATAGAAAGTAACTAGCTACATGTAATTCATAGATCTATAGAAACTGACAGGACCCATATCAACATGTCCCATTTGTTAATTGGTCGAATCTTAGTGACCGAAACAGACAGGATTGAAATCTAGACGCCTCTTTTATCAATTGGTTCCTATGCACTATGAACTTGCGCGAGAGTTGGTGCATGGTGCGACGTAACAGGGCCACAGCCAGCGCAAAATCATTGCGCGTAAAAATAATATAACCAAATGATGAAATGTACTGAAGTGTATGTTATGTACTATAATTAATGAATGCTCATGAAATCTACACCAACAAGTATTATTCCATTTTATTTGTATTTCATAAATGTATATTTATTCATATTTTTCTGGGTTTTTTCTACTTTTTTAAGAGGCTGACCTTCACAAGCTTTTATAAGAAATATAGACTCACAAGGCAGTTCTAACACCTTCTATTTTATTTTTTTTCCTTTGTACAGAGATAAACTCTTTGGAGGGGGGGACAAGAAAAAGGCAGAACTATGCAATTACAGCAAACTTGTTTTGACACCAAATTTAATTAAAATTAAGTACTGCACTATAACTTTGCAGTCAGTCTCTCTTCACATGACATGTGTGTACACAGTCATTTTCAGAGGCATACTATACGATGTCTCTATATATGTTATAGTAATGTGACATCGCTTCGGTATATGACTTGCAATCAAGCTTAACTGTATATTCATTTCTTATTTGAATACATTTGGTCTCAAGTTTCCAATATTTTTACGACAAATAAACAGTTCAATCATAGCACAGCCAAGGTAACTCCATCGAGGGAACATTGTGCTATTTTTAGATCTTGGAAAATCCCCAACATTCGATAATGGCGGAGATGTCGAAGAATGCACATTACATTAAACAAGTAGTAATTGCCTCTCTATTTATGCATTTATTACCGATTTATAATCCCAGTTTCAATATATCTCAATCATAAGTTCAGTCCTTTAACCGTTAAACACTTTCCCCCTTGCTGAGATCAATGTCGATCGAAGTTAGCGACGCTCTCTGCGGGTGCCAACGTTTTTATGAAGATTGAACGAAATAACAACAACTTTACATTTACTTATCACTGTTAGGATCTGAAATAATTGGGAAAAGATTTTTTGCTTATAATACATGTAAGTATGCATAGCGGAAAGCATGGCGGCACTGTGTGATGCATGGCGGGGGCCTATACCTCTATGCAAAAACACTGCAGTTAATATTCATTCGCGTTAGATTTCGAGTTTATTTAAATAAAGTCAGTTAATATTGGTTACAATAACATGAGTGATAATAACATAATTATGGAAAATATAATCTTGCTTATAGATATTTATTATGAACAACAAACAGTTAACTTTGCAACATTCGAATAGAACTATTTTTTGTCGCGCATGTTCAGCTAACTGAACTCTTTGCCGTAAAGATTATCCGGCAACTAGATGGCCATAAGCCATAAAAATGAAAAATATTTCCCTGGCTTGCAGTGGTAGTGGGTTGGAACCTACCTGAAACTTGGCTCCAATGATCATTGTAATGTTTCTTGGAATCAACTGAAGTGGAGGGAAAACCTGAAAATTCAAAATACCATTTTAAATGTTACAGGATACAGAACATTTACACTGTCCTTGTTGTTATTCCATCTGCCAAAAACCCGGCTATTAGCATAACCTACTGACCTCTACAGGTCGGGCCTGACTCCTGATCACTACACCATCGCTGGGATGAGCCTCTGCAACCAATGATGTGTGACCAACTTGTGCTCCATGCATAATGTAGTACTCTGTAAACATCTCGTCTTTTTGGTCCTTGTCTTTCCTAAGAATGGAAAGAAATACAATACAAATCCACTTACACATGTTTATTGTTAAAATATGTGTTATGACTCAATCCCGTGTTTCATTAGGAAAGCAGAATTGATATCATGTATAACATTTCTGAAGTTTACATATACAAAAATAAATTGATTTATGAAATGATTCACACGTGATTGATGCTATTAAAAATATTTAGGAAGTTAACAACAATGAAAAATTAACATTGCATCATGCAATGATTCTTAGAGGATAAGTTACAGCTGGCCAGTGGTGTTACCTGATGGTGATGATGTTGGAGGCGGGAATCAGTCTGAGTCCCATCAGTCGGAAGAAGCTGGCCTGTAGCGGCTTCCCATGGACGTCTATCACCCTCACCCTCACTGCCGCCTCCTTGTCTACCTCCACCTGAAAACAATTTACAATAAATCAATTATATTAAACCAGAAAATTCACACTCATATCCTGATTGACAATTGATGGACAATTATACATTGTTCCTGATTCACACGAGGCTTACTATAGAATAAAAGGGACACATAACATGCTTCAAATTCAAATTTTTCATAGATCTCACCAACAGCTCGACACCTAAGGGAAAAATGCTTGTCTCTTTGACAAAAGAGTATCCTGGGTAAGACAGAATCTTGAACTGCTGACTGTAGACAAGCTTACCTTCTCTGTGACAGAGAGCTCCACACTTCCCACCCCTGACACAAATATGGTGGCGGTGGGGGGATGCCGACTGTAGACACAGAGGTCATACACTGTGACCTTCATAGAGCCATCAGACACAGGCACCACCTACAACAAAATGACACAGAGAGTCTTTCAGGTCTACTTCACAGTTAAGAAAAGCAAGGAATCTGTTATAGTTTTTACATATACATGAATATAATCATTTATTCTTCATTGTACTTTTCAAAAAGATCCAACACGATTCTCATTTTAAAAAGAGCATGATGAAAATTAACTAAAAGCAATAAGAAACTCATTGTTCTTGGTAAATAACAGCAACAAAACATACATACTATTTCTATTTAAATAGGTTGATTACTTAATTTTTGTTTGGAACAATTCTAAAATTTGTAGTTTCATTCACCTGCATTTGTTTGGTTTTATCTGTGTATTCAAGGGACACAACTCCTGCCTGGTCTGGGATCACATGGAAAAATCCTGATCCCTTCTGAACATTCACCATGTACTGTAACAAAAACATTTATCACATTTGGTAAAAATTTTCTTCCATCTATTAGTACAAACACATGTACAAGAATATATAAATCATCAAACATTTCCACATTTTGAAAAAAAAATTCTCAATACCGTAATGTCTCGTGTATAATACGCACTCGTGTATAATACGCACCCCCAAAGTTGACCAAAAAAATGGCGAAAAAACAGCAGGTCCTATGTATAACACGCACCCAAAAAATGGTAAAATCAACGGCCGCCATTTTCCCCCAAATTATCGATGTTTCATGTTAATTTTATAATCCATGCGCAATTTCTTTAATTTTGAGATTGGAACATAGCACAGACGATGAAAATCGACGGCCGCCATTTTCCCAAATAACTATCGATGTTTAATGATGATTTTTTAACCCAAGCGTAATTACTGTAATTTCGTGATCGGAACATGGCCTAAGCGATATTAGAGTCAAAGTTCTTACACTTTTAATTAAAAAGGACGGTACGATTTACATGGGCGGTATCAAATATCATTTGACACTTCGTAAAGAGTTCTTACAACATCGGAGAAGTAGAAGATCATCATACGTAGAGAAGAACGGCAACCGAGCTTAGTGCTTAAAAGTAATAATGTTTGCAGACATAAACCAGAAATTATTTAATTGATTAATTATAGTCAAACCCTATGATTGTTGTTTAAATAAACATTGTGAAGAAACGTTCGTATGTCGTATATCGTCATTATCAAGTCGTACAAATGATCGATGTAATTTTAGCAGTGTCTATGTAAAGCAATAACGTTTTACTGCATAACGGGACACAAAGTAATTAAGTTTAATAAAATCAGAATAATTGCTTATCTACATGCACTTGAAAACACCCTGTGAAGTCCGACACCAGAGAGGTGCATGCTTCTGACACCGGATATTGTTAAACAAACATTGACCACGCGCCGAGTCAACAGGTGGCTGCTTACGTAATTTGGCGAATACACTGGCGATATTTAAACTTGTTTGATGCAAGAAATAGTGTTAAAAGAGGATAAATATTTCAATACATGGGGAAAAAAATTAAGAATAAGGTATTTCTGATGCAGTAAATTTAGTATACACTCATTCAATTTGCATAACACGTTATATCGGCAGTCACTACTCCCGTGGTATCAAGAATCACGGCTTGAAAAAATGGGGTACAATTTTGGTCCTATGTATAACACGCACCCCCCACTTTTGATCAAATTTTGGCTGAAAAAAAGTGCGTGTTATACACGCGACATTACGGTACAAGTTTTTCATATAATAAATAATTAAATGGTAAATTGTTGCAGCATATAAATCTCTGTGGCAGATCAATACAAGTTATTCATATAATAAATAATCAAATGGTAAGTTGTCCCAGCACATACAATCTCTGTGAGGACTTACTGTGTTAGAGGGGTGGTTAAACAAGGATATGATGTCTGGTGAGACAATGGCCTCCTCCACCAGCTTCAGCTCCAGGGACTTGCTGATCTTAGGGTAAATCCGAGTCTGTAATTTATAAAAGCTATCAAATCGATTCTTTATCAATATGATTGACACAAACACTTTGTTTTTATCATGTACATACATGTATATAATTTTCCATGGCCAAAATAATTTTTTTTTTCTTTTTTCAAATCACATGTACTTATCTACCTATTTCATTATAATTGCAAATTATCACTGTTCCAAAAACATTGCATAAGGAAAATTATCACACAGTGCATCGTGTATAGTATATACATGCTAAAAATGAAAATCTAATTTTGTTCATTATTCTCACTGATATAGGGGATCCTGCCATCTTGAGGTGTTTCTCTATATAAGAGCTGATAGATGCTGTGACTATCACAACACCAGGCTGACCTCGGGGTTGCAAGACTCTGTAATCTGAAAAAAGAGAGAAAATTTAAATTTTCAATGATGTTTTTTATTTTGTGTAAATTTTCAAGTTGTTTTTAAAAAAAAACTTGGATGCATGGGTAGATAACTAACCCTGACTCTCATAAATTTTCTATCAAAAAGGTAATAATAAAGGTGAAATTTTCATTCAATATAAATTTTCAACATGAATTTCATTTTAAATTTGTGTTAAGATTTTTTTGAGGTACATGTAAATGTAAATTTCACAAAAAATAATATGCACTTGACATAAAATTCCCTTGCATAAAATTTCATGGACATTTTTTTCTACATTCAACTATTCAACTACATGTATTTGAGGCTGAACTGACACTTGACGTGGTTGAATCCCTCTTTGGTTGAGGTGGTGGAGATCTGGATAGAGCCGTCCTCTGTGTCCTCCAGGGTGGCCAGCGACCTGTCCGACACCATCCACTGGAAATCCAGTGAGGAGAAGTTGTCAAACTTCCTCCCCAGCGAGTCGGTGACTGTCACAAGGATGTCTAAGTTCCTCTGGCAGTGGACAGGGATCTGTTGATTAATTATCATAAATAAAGTTTCTACTATCAATAAATGATCAACATGTATGAGCTGATAGGTTGTATGTTGCATGTTAATCTAAAAATTCAGATGTCAAATAAACTAGAAAACTGACCAGTCAGGAAGGGCCCCGCTATGACAATTAATATAGAGAAGTGAAAAAAACTTTGAATTCCATCCTTTTTATATTAACATTGAATCTTCTTTAAAATTTCAAGATAATTCCTGAATGTCCAAAAACTCTTTAATAGTAACCTTGTATCTGCATAAAACAGGGATAACCTCATGTCGTATAAAAAAACTAATTAAATGTGTATTTAAAAAAGATTTAAACAGGTGTTTTATAAAATGCAAGCCTTCAGTGAATGCAAATACATTGTATCAACCAGGGTTGACCTCAACTTCAAAACAAACATCAGTTGCAGACAAAATATTCATATGACAGAGATAAGCCTCTAAATTTTCTGCAGCAGGCAAGATAATTATACAGGGGATTAATTGTTCTGCTCTCTTATCCTTTTCTTCTAAATTTACAATAAGATTTTTTTTTCAGAAATGACAGAATGGGGTTATTATATGATTACCTGTTAAAATTAACAGCATCAAGGCAGAAAAAAATAAAATAAATAATTAAAAAATAAAATATATATATCTTGATTTTAGAATTCAATAAAATTATCATAAATCATTGTGTACGGTATTTTAACCAAAATAAAGCATGAATATTATATTTTAAATCCATATTTCAAAGAATGTACACAATACTACATATCATTCAAAATTGACCTTATCTTCAAAACAAAGTTCATTTGCAGACACAGGCAGTGCAGTAATTAATCTCAATGTGACAGATAAAGATAAAGCTTAGGATTTTCTTCCTGTGGAAGGTTAATTAATCCCAAAGGACAAATATTGCACAGCCTTCGAAGTATACAATGGTAACATTCTCAGCAGTTATCTCTCTTTGCCCATTCATTCTTATGCATAGTTAAGGAATCTACCCCACCACCCCAGCTCCAAACCAGAAGACATAAAGAACCAAACTTAGCATCAAAATATGTATTTCTGCCTACTGAACTACCATACCAAATTTGAACTTGATTGGGCAACCATAAAAAAAGTTATTAGAAAAAAACAGAAAATTTGTGGACGGAAGAGTGACAGACGGACAGACAGAAGGACAGACGGACAAAGTGATTACTATAGGGCACCCGCAAATCTTTGCGGGGCCCTAATTAAGAGAATAAATTTCTTAGTCATGCTTTAAAAAGACGAGACTAAATATAAAATATTTCATACCATTTTCATTAAAAACAGTCTTGAACCATGAAACAATCACTTTGAACAATGGAGAAACTAAAAATGTTCTGTTGGTGAAGATTTGAGCCATGCTCAGTTTCAATCTATGAACTACTTACAGCAACAGCCTGTTCCTTAGAGACAGGGCAGGGGGGCAGGTTCTCTGGGTACCTCAGGTCTGGGTTCAACTGTAGCCCCACTGGCTCAGAACAACTCATTCTGCAGTCATGATTACATAAGACTTATTATGATGACTAGTAAAACAACCAGAGAAGAATACATATACATTCTTTGAAGTTTTTTGTCTTTTTTTTTTTAATTTCAATCTTCTGCTTCTTTATCTACAAATTCCTCTATCTGAATTATTTTTTTTTTTTTGCAACAGAGTTTATTTTGTTACATGGACAACGCTAGGCTGACCTGACTGAGGCCTCAGATACGGCTGGAAACTGATTGGTTGTTGTCTTGTTGTTTCCAACCCTCAAGGTCAAAATCTGCTCCCCAAAGTCAAGACAAGTCATGTAAAAGTGATGAAAACCCCCTGAAACAATATTGAATACTTTTCAGCAAATGTATAAAACTTCACAAATTTAAACACTGATTAAAAGAAACATGATTTTGTTGTTAATATTAGAAAATATGTCATGTACACGTTGTTACTTACGATTATTTCCTAGAAATTTCATTTTCTTGACTTCAGTGATGGCTGAATTTGTACTAGTCACTAAATAAATAAAGTTGTTATATTAATATCATCAAATTATCAAAGGCAGAGTCCTATGGACCATATTCTTACATTAAAGCACTTTTCACAATTTCTCACACGATTTCACCTGCCCAAACTTTGTCCATTGCAAAGGGATGAAAATGCAGTAAAGCATTAAATTTTCATTTGGGAACATGTCAAATAATACATTTTAGAGTAACATTTAGCTGTATATTTTATTTAGCATTTTTGGCAGAAAAGAGCTTTAGTTAAAGAAGAGCAACAATATGAAAATGTCCTTCATATATGTATTTTAATACTTACATCAGAAATGTGCTAAATCAAATACTGTAAATGTTAAATAAAGTACCGTAAGTTTACAGTTTTCTGGTTTTGTTGACTTACAATCCTGGAAGTACTTGAGGGAGTCGATGACCCAGGGCTGGGGACCGCCTCTAAACACCAGCTCCTTCCTAGAGCCCACTGCAAGGACGGCTTCCTTCTCCGGGTCAACGGGCTGAAATTCACACCAAAAGTAAACAACTTATTACTTTGAAATTAAAGGGGCATGGTCATGATTTTAGTCAAATTTTTTTTTTTTATGTTTTTATTATTTACAATGCTTTAGAAATGCATTTCTAATGATCAAATAAAATTTGAGAGTTATTAGTAGAGTTATAAACAAGATATGGGGCTCACAATTCTCTGTCATGTAAACAAGGCTCGTGCCCTGTTTTTGTTTACATAGGTTCACTATACCAGTAAAAAAGCATTTTCCAACTTATTTGTCCATCTTTTTTTTAATTTTAAGCATGGATAAGCAGTTCCTAACGTTTAACACATTCGTTTTAAGTTTAAAATTGGAACTTTTACTTCAACGTTCAAAATGTAAACAAAAGCTTTGTTTACATAGCGAAGAATTTCAAGCTCTGTAACTCGCTTTTAACTCAACAAATGACGCTCAAATTTCAGTTGCCAATTAAAAATGCCTTTCTGAAGCATTGTTAAAATTACGGAAATTTTTTTGACCAAAATCGTGACCATGCCCCTTTAAAACTGACTTCTACCCAAAAGTTTGAACGTTTTTTAGTTGTATCAAAAAAAGAGCATGCCTGTAAATTGACTGTACAAAAGCAAGTTTACTTATCCTAAAGTCCTGATCAAATGAAGCAAGGTTTGGAAGTTATTATCCACACCCTCATACATATATAGATCAGTTTTTTGCAAAATTAATCTATTTTTGTTTGATAGCAATTACATAGACCAACAAGAAGAATTCCTAAAATGTAATTAAGATTTCTTTTTTCATATGGAATACAATAGCAAAAGTAGTTAAAAAGCCAAATTGCAGGTCTTTACCATTAGGGGATCATATGCTGCTATTGTAACAGAGGCAGATAACTCTTTCCCTCTTGAGGTATAACTAGCCGTCACTGTCGTGTGACCTCTCTGAACTGCCGTAAATCTCACAGAACAACAGCCATCTTCTGGGATCATCAAGGAGACTGAAATTTTTTATAGTATTGATTCACTTAAAATATTATATAGTGACACTCTATTATACCATTAATACATACAATTTTATAATTACACAATATGCAACATTACAAATGCATCATCACAAATATCAATGGATTTATCTAAGAATTCTTTTTAAACAGAAATGAAAACATAACACACTAATTCGAACTTAACGTTTGAAAGATTACCTCTGTTAAACTGGAATGCTGTTGGATCAGAGAAAGTGAAATTGACCTTCATTCTGTGACAATCATTGAATGGGACCAATTTTCCTGAAACACAACAGAGACAGACACTCAGTGTGAGAACAGGTACAATATACTATCACTCATAAAACAAAACAATTTCAGAGCTACTCTTAGAATGCTTCCTTATTGGTTCAGATTTTCAAGCAGCTTTTTAATTTTTCGGTGTGCGGCCTTGATACCTTGAACTCGTCCGTAGACTGCCAGTGGCATCTCCAGCTCTGTGCCCACCTCAGCCTCCACCTGTCTGGGGACGAACTTCATATCCTCTGGGGGTAGTACATATACCTAAATGTACCAAAAAAACAATTCTGTACATACATGTACCCCTACCAAACAAATCAACTGTACATACATTTCTCAAAGCCAAATAAAATAACTCTGCACATACACCTTCCAAACAAAGCAACTGTGTACATGCATCTGCCAAACAAAACTTCTTGAGTTTTGACATTCAAAAATGAATCGTAAAAACTTTCATTGAATTTTTCTTCTTGGTTTAATAAAACAAGTTACTGCAAAAATAGCCATTGAATGATGGTTCTGCAGAAATGAATAATTGATTACAACAAAAATTGTTCTACTCAACTTAGAAGACACATTTGCTTGGTATAATGGATCATTTAAAAACTTGCATCAAATATTTACAAAGTGAATAATATATTCTCATTACATTCTCCAAATATGCGTTCTCAGTAAGTGCGTTCCCTTCTTCAAAACTGGCAGTGTCTTTACAATAAGCCCCTTACCAGTCCACGTTGGAGACATTACCTTGGCCGAGCCAGTGTGAGCTCTGTTCTTGGCATCCGATGCGATGATCTGGGCCTCTCCCCCGTTACCAGTAGTTATCTCCCCTTTGTTGTTGACAGTTGTAGTCTCTACTTTGGACGAGCTCCACACATACTCCCCACTGCCTCCCTTCACCTGTGTAAATGTAATTACAAGAACAAGTTCAACAAATACATATTAATACATGTATATACATGTATTTGCAAGTTTTTAGATATACAAATCATCTTTCATCTTAACATAAGGCAACAGACAACATACATTCTTTTCTTGTCATCTACACTGAAAATCATGCATAAATTCTTCAGAGTTAGCAAATTATTCAGAATAACAGAGTTTGAAATCATAATAAATAAGGTTGGGAAATCTGATGACAACTTACCCGTAGTTTGTACTGGTGGCTGCTGCGAGTGTTTGGGTCCCAGGGGAAGTACAGAAGCTCCGGCATGACCCTGATTGGATCGTGAATCTCTACAGACCGAGAACCCTTTACTGTCGGGGACACCTCAATCTCTGTACCATCCTACAATTTATATATTTCCAAGTTTTCACGTCGACTCTACATTTAATGGACGCACAGTTGCCTAAATTCATGTCACTTGCTAAAATTAATCAATTCTCTCATATGCAGTTCAACAAATGAATATATGTAAATAAAAGTTTTAAGAAGTTACATCAAAGGAAAGATGAACATTAATAAACTAGATGTGTCATAAAGCCACAAATGCCCCTGTATGCAGCCAAAATTTTGAATGCCATATTTAGTTTTACATTAGTTTGAACAAAAAATTTCTTTCTTTCCAAGTTCAAGGGGCATTACTCTGTCATAAATATCACGTATATATTTATTACATGTTTTAAAGCAGTTTCATTATGATAATATGAGAGAGAGAGAGAGAGGAGAAAGAGAGAGAGAGAGAGAGAGAGAGAGAGAGAGAGAGAGCATTGTAGTACATGTAGTACCTCCTGAATTATAGAAGTAAGGACACCCTCAATGACGGTTTTTCCTGGTTTCTTTGTGTAGACGTGATGATAGGTACCATTTTTAGTGGAGAATCTTACATCAAAGTATTCCTCTGGAAACATTGCCTTCAGCATGACATTCTACAAATATCACAATTACATGTATGTAGGAGCCAGCATTATTTCTTGTATAATTCCTATTTTTTTCTGGGGTGGGGCTGGTTGTTTTAGTACAATGTACTATAAGAAATGTAAATTTTTTTGCATTTAACAATAGTTCTAAAAATATCTATATCTACTGAGAACTTACAGGTATCGATACCTAGTACATGTACATCAGATGGGTTTATTTTATCACTAAAATTATATTTCATAAATTGAACTGTACATTGTGTCAGATAGCCAATCAACAGAAGCATCAGAAGGAAACTCTTACATCCTTAAGCACAAGCTTACATTAAAAGTTAAATTATGGGACTGAACTTACATCGGAGGGGTAAATCTTGTGACTGTTTTTATCGTACAGCTCTATCAGAATGGTGTAGACCTTCTCCGTGCCCAGCACCCATTTTTTGTCCGGGAGGACCACAAAGCCCAGGTAACTGGGGGCCACCACATACAGCATGGCACTGGGCTTTACAAGGGCATCCTGCTTTAGATCTGGGCTTGGTTGAGGATAAATGAAATTTGAAACCTTTTTCTATAGTTTTTAGAATCCAATAGATAAAGTCCTCTTCTCAATGAAAAATACTTATGCAATGATTTTGATAGTCACTGAATTTATACCAATAGATACAAAAAGTATTGTCCATGGTACACATGTTTGAAAATCAGACATTGATTCAATGTTCATGTACATAGGTCAAGGATACTTCTGTCTGTGAGAACAATCTCTGTGGAGCCGAGCTGCTGTCCTGCTGCTATAGAAGTTTTGGCATCTAATAGACACACATTGGTATCTTCCACCTCCAGCACAAACTGGGAGGAGGGCAAGGAAATCTCTATCCAAGAGAAAAGAGAAAAAATTCAAACTGCTACAATACACAGTATAGGAAACTGTTTAACACTAAATTTAACACACTTCAATATTAAAGTTGAACTTTTTTTCCTTCAAAAAAAAAAGTTGTTTAATTTCCAGCTCAATATTACCGGTATATTTCGAAGCCAAATTTTAAAACTTGCTTTGTTAATTTTTAAAGAATTTTTATTACAGCAATTACGTGCTCAGTAAATCCATTAGTGTTACATTTGTGTGTATTGCATATATCAATAACAGCGATATGTGTATTGCGCATGTTAATTATAGAGCTCTCCTTACCCAGCATAGAGCTCTGTTTGATCTGCTTCACAGCATATTTGATGGTAGCATACTTCAGTATGTATGCCTCTGCTGGACTGATAATCAAATTGGCTATCACAATTATCTTCACAGAAGGTGATATTACCTCCTGATAATAAAGAGAACAACAGACTCAAAACTTACAATTAAGAGAAAATATTTACAAGCCAAATAATACAAAAATTATGTCAACTTGATTTTCGTATTTTTACAGGTATTGATACCTTGTATGCCCTGTCCCTGATTTTCGCTTTCACTAGGGCACTTCCTGTCCGCATTCCCTCGACGAGGATGAAGTCCCCCTGCAGACCCTTGGCTTCCAATTGCTGGATGTAATAGGGCATGAAGTAATGGGACTCTGTAAACTTTGTAATCCTGGAAAGTAATTTTAACTCTTTTTATATAAATGAGGCTTTTTGTTTTTACTGAATTTGTATCATCATCTTTGAAACATGTCATAAACAGTATCTAGAAGTTCTCTGATTCTATTGCCTGTGATATGTTTCATTTTCTATAATCATAATTATTGAGAGTTCTATGACACCAAATGCATATACTGGTAACATAACATGAGTACAGCAAAATTTGTATAGTACAAACATAACATACTGAAATCACAGACATATTGAACTTTGAAGTTTGTGCAGTTTCCACACAATATAAACATGAAAGAGGAATTCCATTTATAATTCAAGACATTATAAGAAATAATATCATTAATACATGTATTTTAATAAAAATATCATTAATATATTAAAAAACGTGGAGCTATTGAAAATGAGTTTTGAACCTTATCAAGATGAAAGATATGGCAACTTGTACATTTCTGATAATCGATTAATGCAAAATCATTATCAATTATTAACATATTAATTAAATTGACTTCAACTTATGTAAGTTTGTTTGATAGTAATTCACTACCTGAGAATGTCCACCATTTCCTCGCCCTCTGTACTGGTGTCTGGCAACACACTCCATTCAAACTCCAACCCTGCCAAACTGGAGAACACATTTCCTGCCGAAAAAAGGAACAAAAGTAAAATACCCTGAAATTTATTCTCCTCTTTTTTTTTTATCTCTCATCTATTTTAGGTTGTTAGAATCCATGAGCATCTATTTTGAGAAATTTATTTGCAAGAAATGTGATTTCATGCGAAAGAGACATATGAAAGTGAAATCCATTTATGTGAATATCTATATCATACCTTCGTCATCATAACCTTTGATAATCAATTCCTCTGGGGAATCCTCCAGGTATAATAACCGTGTGGTTGTCTCTATTTCAAAGCGTGAAATTGCCTCCACAATCACAATACAGCGAAGAATTTCTCCTGTTACTGTAAAAACAACAAAGATAGATATTTAAAACACTTATCTATTGGCGACACATTGGCAATTCTGACTAAATATCATTCCAATGCTTGTAATAGACATTTTGTACGTGCAATGAGAACAGTCAACCCCAATGATTTTTTGCAGAGAGATAATAGCTTTGTTGCTAGTTGTGTTTCCTAATATGAATTGATTAAACAATGATCAGGAGATAAATTGTGATACTACATGATAAATTATTCTGAAAACCAACTTTTATTAGCAACAACTTTATTTCGCGATTTAATGGAGGTAAAATGGTTTACGGCTTATTAAATGTATATATATTTGATCAAATATAATCCAACCCATGTGATTATTACACCTGTATGGCAAGGACGTGTTTGTGCTGACAATTATCTTTGCAACCATGAGAACAAGGTGAATATTCTTTGCATGCACACAAAAGTTTGCATGAATACAATATATATTACTGGTAGTCCTTGTTTCTGTGTTATTACAGCTTGCTGGCTAATAGGATAATTATATTTCAAAATTGTTTAATTAAAGGTAGATGATGGAGTATCTAAATATTATTTAGTGTTGGGGGACACTAAATAATATTTGAGGAGTCAACGTTTATATTAATGGGGCAAGTTGACATTGGGGTTGTACGATGCTGCTCACATTCCCAAGAATCACATACATATAGATTATAATCCCATTTAAAATACAGTATTCCCAATCAGCTATTAACAATTTTATCCTTTCTTTTACCCAGTGGAGGGAGGCTTCATGATTATGTATACATATTTAAAAAACAGTGAAAATGTCATTTGAATTTGGTGTACTATCAGCAAAGTAATATGTCATTTAGAAAGAATAATCTTACCGTGACCAGGCTATGCTCAGGTCACAGTAGGAATTTGTCTCATATACGCCTCGAAGCAAATCAGCTTGCGTCAATTTAAAGTCTGTTAAAAATAATCTTCGGAGGAAATTTTTTTTATAAATTACAAACCTTTTTTAACATGCATACGTAGTTTAGTCCACAAAATATCCATTTAATGAGTCATACCAAGGCATTTTGTTAAAAAACGTGTTTGATTTGCCTCCCATTTTGTTGGAAATCGCACTTGGAATGTCTTGGATTTTATCGTTAACATGGCGACCATAAACAGCGAATTTTCAAACGTGATGTTAAAAGTGGCAGCGATTTCGTTGCAAAAACAGTTAATGTGGTAAAGTGCAACATCATAGGTATTTGAGACCAATCATATGAAAATTTACGTGAGATACAGTGCGATATAATTTTTTTACTTGCTAAGAAGTGAGTATATGGGACGAATTCTATCGTTAAACCAGGTCTGTAGGACATCCGTCATTTTTACGATAGAACTTTCTATCTATATGTCATTATGTAGACTTAGCACATAACTTTTTAACTTTCTTTACACTGCCCAAACAATACAGTCTTTGATTTAATTTCATATAATTGTGTGAATCTTATTGTCTAACAGTCATGTCATTTACATATTTGGCAACACTTCCAACTGGTTCAAATACATGTAGGTTTACGCAAATTACGGTACCTTTATTTTCAGCCAGTACCATGGACGTTTTTCGATGTGCTGATTTTGAAACTGCAGAAATGACTGCAGAGAAGGCACATTCTCCATCTGTGCTGTTAACAAGCTGTATTGAAGCTATTTCTTGCTGTGTTGATTGCCTACAAAGGAGCATGAAAAAGGAATATATAATCATATATAAAGATAAAATAGTTATTAAAGCTTGAAAATAAACTTCATTTTAGTATTGCTACGGAATTATAAGGAAAATTACACTTGTCGGTTTGTTTTCATCTGTACCCAAACAAAACCTACTCACCATGTATAGCAAGTATCAAGGAGTCTTGTTTCTTCTCGTGACAAATTTATGTTCAATGTAAAATTGGTGATAACAGAACTATGGTAAGGGAGTAGAATCTTTGGATGACTTAATCTGGCTGCATTAGCGACGATTATTACAACAGTATAGGCAAGAAACAAACACAAAATATTCCGTGGGTTTAACTTTGCCGCCATTTTAAAACGGCATGGGGGCCGCCATGAAATAGTCTCTATGCCATAACTCACATAATTTCTTCTTTTGGTAAATAAATATCTTTTCCTATTTTTATATGTTTGATAACATTATCTTTCCGGTATTATGTCTGTGTTTTTATTTTTACCTGTCAATAAATATTTGTATTTGTTTAGAGGCTACTCATGCGCTGACGAAATTTCCCGGATGGCACCCCGCCATATTTGTTTATGAACCACTTAGCTTCCTGGACAAGGGGACTGAAATAGTATCCATGGTGGGTTCTAGATAAAACAATCTGTCTAGTGAGCCTCCAAAATGGCGAGCGACTTTGATCCAGAAGACAAATACAGGTATATATGGGGAAGTCATTCAGTAAACTTAGCTTGTCGGCCCCTCCTTCACACAAATCCTTCTCTTACAATTTCGTGTGAAGGACGAGTAATCATAGTAGCTTTAACTCTTTGTTGATGTGTACTACAAGAAAACGAAATATATCAGTATATCATTCACATTGTTAATGTCCTATGTTATTAATGTTATTTCTGTGACATTCATAAGTGAAAAAATGTCATGACTCAGATTTGAATTATGTATGACATTCATGACCTAAGATTGATTTGTACATAATCATTAATGATTGCTCTCTTGTTGACAGAACCATTAGTTATTATCAGTTTTTATCTTTAAAACCAAGGAAAGAATACTCATGATCATATTGTACAATCTATCTTATTCTATGATGATACAAATGAGAATGTGATTAATATTGGTAGCAAAACCCTTGCTGGAATTGAAAACAGAGTTTTGCTGATTAATGGAAAAATACTAATTGTTCTGCATGAAAACTTCAGAAATACTTTTTACAGTGTATTATATCTTCACTAAGACTTTAATATCAAATGATACATTTTTTCAATGAATATAACCTATTGTCACTATTATTGTGACTAAAATGTGGTTTCAGACCTGGGTTACTCATTTTGGTGTTATAAACTTGATATTGAAAGAATCCATAACAATTTTATCTGCAGGAATAATGTATAGGAGCTTTGACTGCTAAAAAATTTACCTTTATATAAAGATTCTGTGATGAATCGTTTGTAATTCCATCATGATTAAGCCTAATGAAGATAATGAAATTTTATTAAAAATTTCAATACTGTGTGGTTATAATCAACATCATGTGTATCTTTTGAATGCTTACACTTGAATTTTAATGTATGGAAATTCATGGGGCATATAGTCATAGTGCATACCATTTTGAAAAGTGGCAACTTTCTGATATCTTATCTATTGCTAAATTAGTATAATGACATATTTTTTCCTGATAAGCCATTGAGAAAGTCTAAAAGAGAAAGACGTTTTCATTTTTGATCAATATTGTTATATTTAAGGTCTAATTGAGTGATAACTTATTACTATATTTACGTTACTGAAGTGTTGAAATTGTGTAAAAAAAACCCCAAAAAACTGAACACTTCTGCATGATTGTTCTCACAGCAGGAAAACTGAGTGAATAAACAATCACCTGGTTTCCCAAATTCAGTACCTGATATACTGAGAATTTGGGCAAATGTAGGATGTTATATGAAATAATACCATGTTATAATCTTTATAACAACCATGAACAAAGTTTAACCATTATCTCAATCACAACTTTTTAAATTTTCTTGTTGATTGTAGCTTGATTAATTAATTAATTTCTTTGGTAATTTCAGCTGGTATTTTGGAACCCTTTCTCGAGATGAAACGAATGAGATTTTGAACCCAACAGATTCTGGGGTATTTCTGGTCCGAGACAGTCAGTCAATTAAGGGAGACTTTGTTCTCTGTGTCAAGTAAGTCAGCTATGTATTTTGGTACAGACATACTGTTTCTAAGTACAGACTATATGATATGATAAATATTTAAAAATGAAAAAATACTTGAAACATCAAGGAAATTTTTGTGATAAAGACTGTCTATAGGTATAAATACTAGTTGTAAATTTAAATAACTTGTCAAATCACTGTTAACACTTGTTAGAATTTTAACCATTAAGGCATTTTTATTCTGATTAAGGAGTCAAACTGTCTTTAAGTAAACATGAAATTTTTAAATTATGATATATATACCAATGTAGTAAATACATAAAGGTGTGACATTTTATAAGCAAACTATTTTTCAAGTAAATCACCAAAGTACTTCTTATTTCATTTGTTGACTAGGATAACTGTGATAATTGGGGAAGCACATTTCATAATTTCATGTTAAAAAATTTGTTTTGTTCATGGTTCATGTAATCCATAATTTTATGTTAATGGGAAAAATGTAGAGAGATAGAAATGAGCGGCGGTATATTGTTGATCAAGGAAACAAATGCATGCATTAATGTTTCATGTTTGCGTGCACCTTTACTTTCTGGTACCTAAACTTCCTGTAATGTGAATCATTTCAGAGAAGAGAACAAGATTAGTCACTACATTATCAACAGAATCCATGTAGGAAATTCAACGCGGTTCAGGATTGGTGATCAGGAGTTCTCGGACATAGCTAGTCTTCTAAGCTTTTACAAAACACACTACCTGGATACCACATCTCTAATCAAGCCAGTGAGTATTCAGACAGCAATATGATAAAATCTTCAAAATTTCAAATTAAAAAAAAATGAAATCTTTTTGCAAGATGTTAAAAATGTTTTCTATGTACCTGTAATTTCTTATTCAGCTGATTGAGATATGATCTGATTTTTTTAAAGGCACCCAGAGAGAGGGTCGTTGCCAAGTTTGATTTTCCTGGAAGGGTAAGTAAATTAGCATTAATTTTAAGATTCTGTAGGCTTAACTGTTAAAGGGACTTGGACAAAATTTGAGCTAAAATTTTATATCTTATTTTTCCATTTTTAATGTTTAGAATGGATAATATGGGTATTTTTAATGCTTTGTCAAAGTTTGAAAGTCAGATATTGAGTTATAAGCAAGATACAGAGTTTGGAATTCTTTGTTTTGTAAACAAAGCTTGAGCCTTGTTATTGTTTAAATATGTGTTTTATTGGTATAAGTTTCAATCAAATGTTGCTTCTTCTATTGATAATATATTTCATAAACACATTGAATAGTTTTGCCTTGTTTCCCACGAGTTATTATGTCAAAGAAATGGTAATTCCATACTTTACATTATTTGTAAACAAATGTAAGACTCGAGCTTTGTTAACATAACAATGAGTTTTTACCTGTGGATCTCCCTCATAACTTAAATTCTACCATTCAAATTTTGGTCAATCATTCAAAATGTGCAAGTAAACCATTTTATATCTAAAATATCAAAATTAAAATTTTGTTCTAAAATTGTGTCCGAGTCCCTTTAATGCATAACATTAACTGGCATTCTACAGCAGTTATTGCCAATATTAAAGAAATGCTAGATCATTATTGTCTTTTATTCTACCTCTGTGTATACATGTATTTTCTATGTAAAATTGCAATGAATAAACATGTTTTTTTTATCTGTGAAATAATTTTCATGCTATCTGCCTATGGTGAATAATCATTGAAACTATTCATCAGCAATATTAGATTTTCCTTATTTTTAATCTTGGAACACCTCTGGTGTAATACAAGTCACCACGTTAGATTCAAAGCCTGATATTTCTAATTTGTTTACCATTAAGAAAACTGCATTGCCAAAATATAAAATTTTTGTCTGTGAAATAAAATAACTTATACTGATTTCAGATGATAGCAAGTTTATTGTCCCACTCGACAGCAATTATGTCCCTTGGTTTTGCCTTTTGAAATAGCTGCTGTCCTTGGGGACAGTAAACTTGCAATCATCAACATAGCCAGTAAATACGTATATATAATATACTGTGAACGTCATCAGTAAATTATTTGACAAGAGTCAGTTATCAACCTCACTCTTATAATAAGCATATAACTTAAAAACTTAAAAACTAAGTAAAGCTATGTTGCTGACACTTTTTAAGGAAGTTCCAGTCGCAACAATGTCTATTGCCTCAAATGTTGATTTCTAAGAGCTTAGGGCAGCTGTTCCAAGAACTTCCTTGCACATTTTCACTGCATGGTTTTAAAAAGAAATATAAACAAGTGTGAATTTAATAGTTGTAATTTTTATACACTAAAATGGTTACAAGGAACAGCTGTCTTAATATCTCTGTATTGTGGAAGCAATAAGTAGACATTCTGAGCTGTTAGTGGAATAGAAATACATTTTTTGTTATCATGAATGCTGCAGGAAATTCTTGAACTGTTGTTTGAGATAGGAAAGCCTTTGCTAACTCCTCAGCTTATATATTTCAAAACATTTTTTTAACTGGTATGTTATCATACAGTCCCTGTGAAAACTTATATTTTTTAACTGATTGATTATCATGGTATAATTTCTTTAACTTCTATTTAAACTCATTTTGTTATATTATAAAAAAATATTACTAACTGAAGTGCTGAACAAATTGCTCAAGGATGAAGTTATTATACCATATTATACCTTTCAGTTTGCATGATTTATAAATTTTATATGATATGTTTTGTAAATGATAATGTTTATACCTTTTCATTCCCAGGATCCTGAGGACTTACCCTTTAGGAAGAGTGAGGTCTTAGATGTGATATCTAAGGACGAGAAAGATTGGTGGACATGTCGAAACAGCAGAGGAAATGTGGGACAAGTACCTGTCCCCTATGTATCTAAGGTATGTTTAAGACATTACATGTATCAATTTGGGTTGTTTTTCTTGCATGCATTATAGCAGAATGGAACAAAAGTAAATGTTATCTTATGGTTTAGATGTTTATAAAAATTTAAAAATACCTACAAGTAATTGCAGTTAGATATTTTAAGAGGTGATATTTTATAACAAGATGGTGGTTGAGGCCATTTTATTTTAATTACTTCTGATAAAGGAAGAGTTTAAAACTTTTATAAATGTTAAAAGTACCGATATATATTGTGGAATCAAATCAGGACTGAATGCATGTGATTTTGACTATGCAGTTGATTTTATTTTACCAAGACATCACTGGGATTAGATAAGTTAAGAAAAGAATTGTTAAAAACTAATACATGTATATGATACATATATGTAGGTGCATTAGGCAAAATGTACTGTTTTTTCAAACGCATTCAGTGAATCACAGCTCAGGAATTAAAAGTTTGTACAGTTTTTTAATTTTTTTTCTAAATGCTGCCATTTCCTACTTTTGTGACACTGGAAATTGTCAACCGAGTTTGACTTATGACTTACCTGGTGCCTGTAAAGTGTACCGGTACATAGTAAACACAATGGCCCTGATGGGTGAAGATGCAAACTGTCATTATAGCAACAATTACCTTGCTCTAGATATATTACAAAATACCCTGTAGGGAGACTTGTTTATGTAATTATTACTGGTTATGATAAGCGTTTCGTTACTTTTTCTAGCCAACTTTAGTAAAAGACACAAATCTGACACGATACATACGATGGACTATTAAAAGAATTTAACATATTTGATTCGCTGAAATAAATGGATATTTAAAAAAGTTATTTGAGCAGAAATTTATGCAATGTTGCATTTGCTGCTATTATTTAATGTTGAACATTCTAAGTGTTTTGAACAAGATTTAGGTTGGAGACATGGATTTTCACATTACCAAAGTAAGTGATTAGGCTCTCATTTGCTTGATTTTTACAGTTTTGGGGGGGGGGGGGATATAAAAAACTTGCAACATTTATATCAACACATTATACAATACATTTTTTGGTTCAGAAATAAGGTATCTTAAACTATAGATTTTGAGTGATATTTTGTACTGTTCCTTTGATGGGCAGTGTACAGTATTTTTACTTAAATTTCAGTAGTTTTGAGGTTTCTGTACAGTATTTTGGGTCTTTATTTATCACATGTATGAAAACTTAGCAACTTTAACATCAACTTTAAGGTCAAGATCTAGTAAATGAAAGGTGCCTACAGGTTTATAAAATTTAAGATATAAATTCTTTCCATGATGCTTCATAACAATAGCTTTGTTTGATAGCGTGTACCGGGGCTAAAATATTTGGTAAACACAATGAAAAATCATGTTTTAAACTGTCATTTTCAATGAAATATGAAGGAAATAAGGAACAAATTTCGGAGTTTTGTCCATTTTTGACTAATAAAATATATCTAGAATGCCTAGTCTCTCCAAAAACGGAATAAAACAAGCTCTTGACTTCCTCTTTGTAATGATGTTAAATTGAATATAGGTATTGGGATTACTTTTCCCATGATTTAACATAACATGTCAAGAAAATGTATAATTTTGTACATAATTCCCTTAGAGCTGTAAAGTACAGGAAAACGATTCTTCAAATCAATTATGACACCATAATGGTTCTATCACGAAAAAGACACTCCGAATCATTTACTAGGTCTTGACTTTAAACAATCAGTTACTACAGATTGGCTTAAACGTCTGCATGTTGAATAAGAATGTTTCCTTAGACATAAAATGATGCTGTTTAATTTTCAATCTAATTAAAATTAGATTCTTCACACTCTCATATTTGATATGTCGCTGTGTCACAGTGACAAATCAAATACGAGAGAGTGAAGGATCTAATTTTAATTAGATTGTCTAATTTTCAATGGTATCACAAAAAAAACCCCGATACTTTTTTTTCTTGGTGGTGTGATATTTTATAGTTTATTTTAAGTATTGAATATCATAGACTTTGAGATGAAAAAAGTTGTTACATCTGACACTCAAGATACATGTAAGTGGCCATATAATAGGGAAGTGTGATGAACAATCTTGGATAAAACCTAGTCCAATAAATGCACCTAGTAAAACTACTCTGATATTAAAGATGTTTATGTAAGATGTTCACTGTAAGGAATGCTGATATGATCAGTAAGATGATTGTACATCACTGCATTAAGAGATTCTTGTTTGTCGTTTCAGTTTGATCCTAACAACCCCCCAGTAGTCCCCCCTCCGCAAACTACAGTTCCGTCACCCCCGTCCCCCACCCCCACACAGCCAATCAAAGAGGTAAGCTATTAACTCAGAATTAATGTCTCAGTGCTTCATTCTTCAACATCATTGAAAATTTAAGAAAAAACTGTCCAATTTACATTGTGATACAGGACTAGAGAATGTAGTTTTATTTTCTGTTTGTATATTTGTAGATTCAGCTTCCTGCTAAAGCAGTTGTCATTCACCAAAGAATACCAAGTGCATATGATCGAACCCAACTTAAGTTAGAGGTAAGCATCACTTAAGATTTTCTGCCGCTTAATCTTTGACAGTAGAGCCTTTCTATTGAAAGAACTTTCCACCACGCTTTTCATAAAATTAAGATGTGTTTCAAGAAGCATTTTGTACTAAACTTGATTTTTTTTTTATGTTTGTAGAAAGGTGAAACTATCATTGTGACAAAAATGAATTCTAATGGACTCTGGGAGGGTGAAGTGAATGGGAAAAAAGGAATGTTTCCATTTACCCATGTGAAATTTTTAGAAGACAATTCAGAGGATGGGACATAACAGAAATCCTGCTTATATTAAACCAGTTGCCAATTATTTCTATTGATAGTGCTGATGTAAAAAGAGGAAAGAGTCTGGGAGTTAGTTTCTTCCCTGGTGGTGCTGCATTATTAATCCCAATAACCAAACTAGCAGAAATAATGTTTGTCACTGTCCTTGTAACTGTCTTGTTTAGATCAGTAGAGCATGCTTAGAGAAGGTGGCATCTTAAGCCTCCTATCTAGTGCTTTCACTTGTGTGTTATGGAAAGAGGACCAAGTGCTTGAATCATTGATCAAAGATGTTCAGAATTTTGTTTTTGATTGGGAGGGGGTTTTACAAATTTCACATGAAATGGCATTTTTGACCTGTTCAAGGCAAGTTGAGTAGATGGCTAAAATGGGTAAAAGAAGAGTCTGTCAAACATGATTTTTACAGAATAGGAATACTGAATAGTAATAATACATGCTGTGTCATTTGATAGATCATATCAGTATTACAAAGTGGTGAATAAAGATGTTTGTAAGCCTCATATTGTAAATATTTATACATGAATTACTCTGCTCATTCTGTAACCAAATTTATCCATTTGATTATTATTCAAAGAAATCTTGTATAGAATCTGCCCTGTTCTTCCAGAAATACAACGAAGGAAACGGATTTAAATATTTGATTCGTGTCATTATTAAATAAAATTGTCAGGATCAAACGTATTATCCCTATGGGAAGACATTTCATTTTGGTACCATGTGTATTGCTTCTTTGTGCTGTCAGACTGCAGAATTTGATATGTTGTTTTATGATATGAAAGATTTTGGACAGGCATCTTTACAATTGTTTTTATTTTTTTCTACAGAAATTGATTAATCATAGAGTGCATTTTAAGGAAAATAAATTTTGATACCTCATTTCCAAAAATTGAATTGGCACACAGTCATATTTTTATGTATCATTCATGTCAGAAGTAAAATTTATCAAAGAGGGCATCTTTTTGAAATTTATAATGAATTTTACACACATCACAATCTTGATATATAATTTTTTATATTATGTATGTTATAAACTGCAAATGGATTAATTTATATAACTGTTTCATAAATGCCTCATATCTTGTAGCTCTGTAATTTTTCATTTTATTTAATTCCTTATAATAAGTATGTATGTGTCCCATTTGTATGCTTATATCTGTCTTTAATTTTAATAGTAGATTGAAAACTGTATGTGATAAATAGAGTACATGGTACAATAGCATAGCAGTGTACATTTATTTAATTGTGACCATTTAATTCATCTCATGTACATGTACCGTATTTACCAGGTTTTATTGTCTCAGCTGTTTCTATCTGAAACAGTTATTTCCCCTTTTTTTGGACCAATGCGTTTTGATTTTTTTGCAGGCAAAATAACAATTATTGTTTTGTGAATCGCTCATTGGTATTGTAAAATATACATACACATAAAGCATTTAACATAGAACATCCGACCGGATTATGTTTTTACATGATTTTACAGTGAAGATATATTAGTACTTCATGTAAATAAGATTGATTGTATTGCAAAGTTATTTTTTAAAAATTGACATGACAGCAAAATTTATCTGAACATTTTTCGGTGTTTTGTTTGAAAATCAACTAGAAATCACAGTTGACAATTATAGACTTTTAATATCACTGTAAAAGTTGACTCTATTCAGAAAGTTCTTTAAAAGAAAGACATCACAAAAATCTGTCTGTCCTCACTAAAATTCATTCTGATAAAAATCAGCTCTTCTGATACGCTAACCATAGCATATCAGAAAAGCTGGTTTTAATCAGATTGCTCTTAAAATTAGCATCTACATTACACTTCACATGAATGATAAACCTGTGTTAAGGAAGACTTTGCCAAGTTACTGAATGTGTTTAGTATAAATCTTCAGCTAATAAGTTTATAGTGTTATGTAAACATGTAAAAGGACATTATGTTTGCATGTGTGTAGGGTTTTTTATTCACTCATGAATGTTTAGTTAGTGTAATCAAACTTCAGATCTAATTGATTATCAAAATACAAGTGATTAAGATACATGTACCAGAAGATTAGCAATATGAGACGAGTCTTTTTCTCCAAGAATTTTGTTATTATTTATAATTTTTCAAATGAAAAAAGATTATGTCTTTAGAATCAAAGACATTTCAGTGCTGTGAATTAAGAAAATTATTAATAGTGTTATAGTATGAAAAAAAAACTTGTACAACAAATTACTGAATACCTGTTATTAAACAGTAGCGTTTAAATGTTGAAATATGCAAAACTCTATATGTTTAAACATGCAATGTATGTTATTTATATAGTTAAAAGGTTATTGTGAATGACAAACATTCAGAACTTAGTTACCAAAGGAATGCAGAATTTTGTTTACAAGGTAAATACGGATGTGAAGTCCTGATTGTGTTTAAAGCTGTAACAAAGTTGCTGAAAAACTGCTATCTCGGAATAAAAGTTCATTTGCATATTAGAATTTGTTGACTTTTTTAATTAAATATTAAATGTATTGGGGGAAAATCATTTTGATCGTTATATTTTTAGGTCCCCAACCCACTCACACATGGAAAAGAGATATAACAGTACACGATTTGAAATTCTGGCTTTACAGGTACATAACAAATCCTTTCGAATCCCTTCTTAATTAAGTTGAAGGTGACACCCGTTTGACATTCAAAATCTGTTCAAGACATAAACTTTATGTGCAACTATTACACGCAAGACGATGTATAAATCACAATACAAGTCAATTGTCACAAATTGCTTACGTGTGTTTATATTTTGACCAACCGTTACATTTACAGAGAAAGGACCAGAGAATAGCTTATAACATACAAAACAAAGCAATTGAAATGGTTTTATTTATCTTATTAAAAAAGCACTGAGATGTTTCAAAATCAGTCATTAAAGGTCATGTTAGCGTAAAATATTTCTTGAACTAGTCCAAGTGACAGTTCATGTGACATAAACTCTTTCTTCACTCATCCAACCTAAATCCAAACTGGCTCACTCAATGTGTACATCGGTATTAAAACAGGTCAGAAAATAAGAGTTTAAGTTGTTCAAACAGGAAGGTAAAACTAATCTTTTCCAACACGCACATTCCATATTGTACTGACATCTTTTCAAAAGTCCTTAATATCTGAAAAAAAGAATATCAAATAAAATGTAAAATTGCTAATTTTGTGTTATACTAAAAAACTATACAATTTATTTGTTCAGAGAGAACCAAACATAAAACACAGTATAAATTTTGTAATTAATGATGAGTAACTTACGCCATGGCTCCCATTGGCTGTACGATAAACTAACCGGAGACCCTTTCTTTCTTGGCTCCACCCACTTGTCAATTTTGCTTTCAGAAAAAAAACACGGTATAATTATTACACTTTTTTAGTTCAACGAAAGTTTAATTATATGTTTGATGCCAGAATATTTTTAATTTTTTAAACAGCAATACAGACCAGTGTTATGCCGATCCTCGAATGTATTAATTTGCTTACAACAATTAAGTTGCATATGATGAACAATTTTATTCCTTCGTTTTATCTGTTTTTCGAACTTTTGTGCTCTTTATTTAGATAAAATGTATTGATAGTGTATTTTCTAATTAATAATAAAAGATACTTAAATGTTCTCTAGCAACAGTTCTCATACTCTATTACAAAAAAAAAATTAACATTTACGTACTAACATTGAAATCAGCACTTAACACCCTCCCTCCCCCACACACAAACCCTCCCCATGAAAAACCTCACCCAAAACCCTTCTTTATAACCATGCTAAGAAATAATATAGTATATCATTTGTTTTGATAATATCTGCATCGATATGTTAGTTATGAGTTTTGAATTGTTAGTAAAGAATTTTTACAAATATAAAATGAATATTAAAAAAAGAAATTTACTTGGATGCATATGGTTTAGCAACACCAGTCATCTCGTTGCGAATAATGGCAAACGTAGCCAGTCCAGCGCACAATGCTAAAACAGCACCGACTGTAGCTACCCAAGCAATGTTCTTGGGATCTTCCAGGAATGTCAGGTGGCGATCGTTCACCATGGGCATGACATCAGAAGGAGGCTCAAGTAAAACCAAAATAGAAGCCTTGTCTGGTAAATAAACAATATGGCTCGATCACAAGTTGCTTAACCACAAAAAGAATCATATTGTCATTATATAAGGAATAAGGAATCATTCTTTAAGTATTATGAGGTGATAATTTTGGTCGGGGCGTGATCAAATCCAATAAAGCCCGAAGGGCTTTATGATAGATTTGATCACGCCCAACCGAAATTATCACCTCATAATATTCAAAGAATGATTCCTTATTACTTATATTTATATAATTTTAAGCCATCGTACGATTAAACATTAAAATATAAATAAGCAAACCCCGCTGGCGCCTCAATTTGGCGTCATTTGTATTATTGGTTATATAGTGCAAAGTCGATAAATAGTGTTATCACAAGCAAAGACACTGGAAAATGTAAATATTTTAGTTTAACAATTAACATGGTTGATCATGCAAATCAGAAAATTCCATTGTGAAATTTTAAGATCACAAACAATCAAATCATTGCATTCATTCCTTCCAATACAAAGTGAAACCATTCATTAAAGTTGATATTAAATTGTTCTCTAATTCTAATTTTCTTACCAAACTTTCCATCTACATCTTCTGCTTTAACTGTAAGTTCGAAAACTTTTGAAGAAAATTCGATCGGCAAAACTTCCTTAGTCATCAATTCCCCTTCGTCAGAAATATTAAAGTATTTGATTTGTTCTTCCACTCCAAGTAGCTGATATTTGACTATACCTTATTGGAAAAATACATTCAAAACGATCTTATTGCAAAATATATTATTTTTTAAAACTATTGATCCAAACTGACTTCATTAAAAGGATTTTCAAATCAAAAAGTAGTAGAAAATTGTCTCACCGAACTGTCCTACATCATTGTCGATTGCCGAAACAACTCCAACAAATGATCCAGAGGATGAATTCACCTTTACTACAAATGTGTATGAATTGTTGTGGAATATGGGAGAATTGTCGTTAAGGTTGTTAATCCCAATCACCAACAATGCTGTGTCCGTCAACTGTCCATCACTGACAGTTACGTCACATGTAACAGATGTGGGCGTTCCTGGGACATCAACGTCATAATCAGCACTAAAAAGAAAAGGAAAACTACTCTTTTCTACCTATAACCATTCACTAAACATAAAGTAAACATTGAAAGAAATTTTGTGTTTCTTTTTCTGATTAACTTCAGATCTGACAAGAGCAAATTTTCCAGTCTGTTGGTTTGTATTTTTTATATAAAAAATTCATGGTATAAATGTACAATGTATTAATTAAAAGGCGTAATAATAAAGATTTTAACCTCAGGGTGATTTCGCCCGTATTGGAATCTAAATCAAAGCCCGGGCATAAAGAATCTAATCGTAGAACATCCGCAGTATCTGGGTCGTTCACATCAAATTCAACTCGTCCAAATAGTTCTCCCGCCTACAATTCATCAAAAATGCGATTCAAATGAAATGTTAATATTACATAGAGTACAATATTGTGTCTTTGTTATAATATATCAAATGAAAAAACCTATTTAGACACAACAGTACATATTATATAAATCTGCTTTTGATAAACAAATGCAAGATTTCTCAGTTAAGAAGGATCAGATACGCTGTCGCATTGCAGACTTGTAAACAGATTTCGCTAAAATGATAACATACTTTCCCTTCATTCCCATATACGTTATATGAGTCTCTGCCAAATACTGGAGCCTCGTTTTCATCCGCGATTTCAAGTATCAGCTGGCCAACATCTTCCATTTCTCCATCAGAGACAGTTACTTGCATTACAAAAGTCCTCTTCGACAATGATTCAAAGTCAATTCTAGTGAATGCTGACGTCTTCACCAGACCACCTAAAAATTAGGAAACAAAAATAATTAAGGTAAGCAATGAACACAAGCATGATGATTTCAGTTCAAAAGGCACAAACATACTTATGCGTTTTAAGTATATTAAACAAAAGAAATTATCACTACGCCTTTAACATGTGAATCAATCAACATTTAATGTATTTCTATAAGAGAACACTCAACTACTATCAGCTAGAAACTGAAGTTATCTAGAAGTGCATTACAACCCAAATGACCATAATTATATATAGCCTTTACTGAGACAGTAAGTCATTAAATAAAAAATATATATCCTCAATGTTAAGGAAAGTATTATTTCATTAAAGACAGTGAATACATTTTTTTAATTGTTGGCTTACTATTAGCATCAATGCTGAATAATGATGATCCTATTTCCGGATTGACTGTTGCAGTGTAGGTATGTGTGTCATCGGAATTGATGTCATCTACCAACACCTGAAAGACAGATGCTGAGAGACCCGAGTTTTCTGGCACCGTCAAGACATACGTTAGAGGAAGGTTACTGATGACAGGAGGACTGTTCAGTATTACAACTGTGACTGTCGCGGAACCTGCAATTTCATCAATACAGCATTGACAAAAAATATTTAACAGAAAAAACCCAATGAAAGATTTGCTTCCTAAATTTATTTGCAGATAAATTAATATCTTTCTTCTTCTTTTTTATAATATTTATCAATTTACCCGATAAATCTCCGGTGTCTGTTGCAGCAACTGTTAGTGATGATCCAGATGTGAACGTTAAAAGACTCTCTTTCACAAATATTTGACCGTCTTCATGGATTCCAAAATAATCCATGCCAAGAGATGTTTGATCCAAACTGTACGTAAATGTTCCTTTAATGCAATAAAAGTGTAAACAAAAATGGTTTCATTTTTCATTTGTAATTTCATTTACACAAAAGATGAATACGACTTTTGAATTGAAAAAATATATAAATGTATGTGTGTAATGAACTACAGAAGTTATCTTTAATCCAAGGAAAGTCAATTACCAAATTCTCCGATATCATCATCGGTAGCAGTTACTGATCCAATTATATCGTTAACGGCAATATCAGCGAACACACTGAACTCATACGTTGATGTTGTAAAGGTTGGAGAGTTATCATTGATGTTATTGATGACGACATTCAACGAGGCAGTGTCTGTCAGTTCCCCGTCGGACACAATCACATTGCACGTGAAGGACATTGGTGTTCCAGGAATATCCACATCGTAATCACTCCTGATAAAAAGACATTTGTAGAACGATTTAATATACGGAAGAACAAATTAGGTGCAATGAAGAATAAAAAAAATCTCCATAAAGGAAAAGGAAACTCACTTTAAGGATAAAGATCCTGTATTGGGATCAATGCTTAACTCAGAACAAGCAATGGAGAAAGACAGCACAGAATCAGCATCGGGATCTGTGACGCTAAAGTCTGGACTTTCAAGTATTGTTCCAGTCTGAAGGAAAAAAGTAGGGATCTAATGAAATTCAGTTCCAAGAGCTCACGGAAAAGTATCAGCACATGATAAAACTACACACCCCTCCTTCGCTCCCAGAACTGAAATATATATCGCGTAGAAAGATTGGAGCCTCGTTGACATTGGTAACATCAATAAGCAATTGTTTAACATTCACATCCTTTCCATCTGAGACAGTGATTGACATGACAAAACTGTGTACAGAGTACTCTTCGTAGTCTATCACATCAGAGGATGAAGTAGATACCAGTCCGCCTGAAATGGAATCTCAAATATATCAGAACACTTTAGTAATGATTTAACAATGATTCTCTTGAGAGAATTTCAATAACACTTTTTTGAAATCACAAAATGCATAACATCAATCAAATTTGACCTGACTTCATGCAAAGGACCCAGAAACTTTAACACTTACTATTAGCATCAATGCTGAATAATGATGATCCTATTTCCGGATTGACTGTTGCAGTGTAAGTATGTGTGTCATCAGAATTGATGTCATCTACCAACACCTGAAAGACAGATGCAGACAGACCCGAGTTTTCTGGCACCGTCAAGACAGACGTTAGAGGAAGGTTACTGATGACAGGAGGACTGTTCAGTATTACAACTGTGACTGTCACGGAACCTGCAATTTCATCAATACAGCATTGACAAAAATATTTAACAGAAAAAAACCCATGAGAGATTAGCTCCCTAAATTTATTTGCAGATAAATTAATATCTTTCTTCTTTTTTATAATATTTATTTCAAAGTTTCATTATCAATTTACCCGATAAATCTCCGGTGTCTGTTGCAGCAACTGTTAGTGATGATCCAGATGTGAACGTTAAAAGACTCTCTTTCACATATATTTGACCGCCTTCATGGATTCCAAAATAATCCATGCCAAGAGATGTTTGATCCAAACTGTACGTTAATGTTCCTTTAATGCAATAAAAGTGTTAACGAAAATGGTTTCATTTTTCATTTGTAATTTCATTTACGCAAAAAATGAATACGACTTTTGAATTGAAAAAACAAAAAAATATATAAATGCATGTGTGTAATGAACTACAGAAGTTATCTTTAATCAAAGGAAAAACAATTACCAAATTCTCCGATATCATCATCGGTAGCAGTTACTGATCCAATTATATCGTTAACGGCAATATCAGCGAACACACTGAACTCATACGTTGATGTTGTAAAGGTTGGAGTGTTATCATTGATGTTATTGATGACGACATTCAACGAGGCAGTGTCCGTCAGTTCCCCGTCGGACACAATCACATTGCACGTGAAGGACATTGGTGTTCCAGGAATATCCACATCGTAATCACTCCTGATAAAAAGACATTTGTAGAACGATTTAATATACGGAAGAACAAATTAGGTGCAATGAAGAATAAAAAAAATCTCCATAAAGGAAAAGGAAACTCACTTTAAGGATAAAGATCCTGTATTGGGATCAATGCTTAACTCAGAACAAGCAATGGAGAAAGACAGCACAGAATCAGCATCGGGATCTGTGACGCTAAAGTCTGGACTTTCAAGTATTGTTCCAGTCTGAAGGAAAAAAGTAGGGATCTAATGAAATTCAGTTCCAAGAGCTCACGGAAAAGTATCAGCACATGATAAAACTACACACCCCTCCTTCGCTCCCAGAACTGAAATATATATCGCGTAGAAAGATTGGAGCCTCGTTGACATTGGTAACATCAATAAGCAATTGTTTAACATTCACATCCTTTCCATCTGAGACAGTGATTGACATGACAAAACTGTGTACAGAGTACTCTTCGTAGTCTATCACATCAGAGGATGAAGTAGATACCAGTCCGCCTGAAATGGAATCTCAAATATATCAGAACACTTTAGTAATGATTTAACAATGATTCTCTTGAGAGAATTTCAATAACACTTTTTTGAAATCACAAAATGCATAACGTCAGTCAAATTTGACCTGACTTCATGCAAAGGACTCTGAAACTTTAACGCTTACTATTAGCATCAATGCTGAATAATGATGATCCTATTTCCGGATTGACTGTTGCAGTGTAGGTATGTGTGTCATCGGAATTGATGTCATCTACCAACACCTGAAAGACAGATGCAGACGGACCCGAGTTTTCTGGCACCGTCAAGACAGACGTTAAAGGAAGGTTACTGATGACAGGAGGACTGTTCAGTATTACAACTGTGACTGTCGCGGAACCTGGAATTTCATCGATACAGCATTGACAAAAAATATTTAACAGAAAAAGCCCCATGAGAGATTAGCTCCCTAAATTTATTTGCAGATAAATTAATATCTTTCTTCTTTTTTTATAATATTTAATTAAAGTTTTCATTATCAATTTACCCGATAAATCTCCGGTGTCTGTTGCAGTAACTGTTAGTGATGATCCAGATGTGAACGTTAAAAGACTCTCTTTCACATATATTTGACCGCCTTCATGGATTCCAAAATAACCCATGCCAAGAGATATTTGATCCAAACTGTACGTAAATGTTCCTTTAATGCAATAAAAGTGAAAACAAAAATGGTTTCATTTTTCATTTGTAATTTCATTTACGCAAAAGATGAATACGACTTTTGAATTGAAAAAACAACAAAATATATAAATGTATGTGTGTAATGAACTACAGAAGTTATCTTTAATCCAAGGAAAGTCAATTACCAAATTCTCCGATATCATCATCGGAAGCAGTTACTGATCCAATTATATCGTTAACGGCAATATCGGCGAACACACTGAACTCATACGTTGATGTTGTAAAGGTTGGAGTGTTATCGTTGATGTTATTGATGACGACATTCAACGAGGCAGTGTCCGCCAGTTCCCCATCGGACACAATCACATTGCACGTGAAGGACATTGGTGTTCCAGGAATATCCACATCGTAATCACTCCTGATTAAAAGACATTTGTAGAACGATTTAATATACGGAAGAACACATCAGGTGCAATGAAGAATAAAAAATCTCCATAAAGGACAAGGAAACTCACTTTAAGGATAAAGATCCTGTATTGGGATCAATGCTTAACTCAGAACAAGCAATGAAGAAAGACAGCACAGAATCAGCATCGGGATCTGTGACGCCAAAGTCTGGACTTTCAAGTATTGTTCCAGCCTAAAGGAAAAAAGTAGGGATCTAATGAAATTCAGTTTCAAGAGCTCACTGAAAACTACCAGCACACGACAAAAGTAAATACCTCTGCTTTGGTCACTATGTGGTGTCTTTTGTTACATGGCCGTCAGGGATTACAGTTATAATAGTACATGATTGTTCTTATTACTTTTTTTGCATTTTATTAACTTAGTGCACACTAGACGTTCCTCATTTTAGATAATTTCATTGAAGAATCATTTATTATTAATTTGCATCTACAATACCAGGCTATTTTTGGAGTTTGAATATTTGGGTTTTTTCTGATACTAGTAATAGCGTACTAAATGCAATTGGATACTTTTAAAGAAAGTAAAAGTATATATTTTTCAATAAAACTATACATCCAAATAGAATAAAAACCATGATGTAGCATAATTAATAATCATTGAATTACGAAGTTGAAATCGGAGCCTATAATGATATGGCGAAAATGTGAACACTATAGACGAACAAATAAAAACATTAATTGACAAACGATGAAATGCGATCAAAAAGTCTTGCTTGGACCGTCAGTTTAGGTAGACTTAACAAACATACCTCTCCTTCGTTTCCAGAAATCGAAAACGTATTGGATATAAACGTTGGAGCTTCATTGATATCGGTAACATCGATATGCAATTCTTTAATATCCTGACCAGTTCCATCCGAGACAGTAACTGACATAATAAAGCTTCCAACTGAGAGTGATTCGTAGTCAATGTAAGATGAGGATGAAGTAGATATTAAACCACCTGTAATACATATTTGTATTTTTAAATTTTAAGTACATGTATTACCAGCTTAATTTTTTGAAAGACTTTGTTTGACATTAAAGAAATACACACTTTGATAAAAGCCATTTTTGCTTAAGATTGGGCATATCTTTTAAATTTATGTTTTCATATAAACTTAATGTTCGGGAGTATTCCCGCTTGCTTGAATTTTCGAGAGAGCTTTAAAATGTTTTGATGAAGTCACTGTCATTTTTGAAATACCGATAATATGATTTCGCCATAAGAACAATTATCATATAAGCTATGTCATTGAAGACATGGAACAAATAAATCAAAGGACTTTTTATTTGACATGCGATATCATTCTTTGTGATGTTCTCGTATTTCTTTCTTATTATAACTCACTGTTTTCATCGATCGCAAAAAGAGACTCTCCGCTAGTGGGGCTGAATGATGCTGTGTATGTATGTACATCATCTGGGTCGTTGTCCGTCGTCAGTATTTGATATACTGACAACGATTGAGGGGAATTCTCAGGAATAGATATAGGCTCACTGACGGGTAAATTTGTAATTACTGGTGGAGAATTTAGGCCTAAAAATGAAAGTGTGTACAATTGCTATCACTATTAGAATGTGAAATATGATTGATAGTCAGAGCTGATAAATTGTTAGCAAAGATGAAAACATTTGTAAGTTTTGATAAATGCACATAAGTATTTCTAATAGTGATGAAACAATGGGTTTTTATTTTATGAAATTTATTTTATTTTAAATTTATATTATATCACGTTTGAATGTTCATTTATTCTTGATTGAAATCTACCGTCAACAATATTGCTTTAAACCAGTCTTACCAACAATGGTGAGAGAGAGAGGAAGAGGTCCAACAGTGTTGTAGCCATCACTGAATGTTACCAGCAGATCTAGGCTGGAAACGGCAATCGATGTCAAATCTGCAGTCATTGTAATTACTCCAGCTGAATTGAAAGACATTACAGACTTAACAGATTACCGTAGAAATTTATTCCTGGTTGTATTAGATTTCGTTTTCTAAAACATGGCATTATTCAGCACTCACTTCTTGGGTGTATTGCAAACGGACACGGTGTTGTTGTACATGTAAGACTAAAGGAAAGTGATTCCTTTTCTGGATCAGTTGCTGATACAGAATAGATGACGTCACCAGACAGGTAATCCGGAGCATTATATTCTATTGATGCTGCAGAAGTAAATTAAGTGCACGAAAATTTTTTTAAAAAGAGATATTCATATTTTTAGTTCTGCTTGGGTGAAGAATCGCAGCCAAATATTACTAATTAATCGAAATAGATTTTACTGAAGAACAAGCGGTGGTTTTATAAACATCTGTATTTAACTCATAAACTATAACTTATCTCTCAGCATTTGATGAAAATAAAAGTAAAATATATCTCAAAATACCAGGTAGATTTGTCGCTTCGGGGTCCTTGTTTTCAGTGACTTCTACAGTGAATACCTCCGTGACGGAATCCTTTTGATCAGAACAACTTACAGATAGAGTGTATTCAGGGACCACCATATAATCCAAATTCGGAGAATCTTTAATTTTAATGTCGTAGCCACCTAACAAATGTACACAATTTGATAAAAAAAACAAACAAATGAATTCATTAACTATCAAATCTAAACATTAATGCATAGATAAAACCAGGTAAAACAATTATTTTCAGGAACTATTTGTTTTTAAATTCAGACAATAATCATAAGTCTTAGAAATATTTTTCTAAAATATACTTCTATGTATTTTGTTTGTTAAATTGTAGGTATCAAAATATCCCTTCTCTTTATTAATGATATCAACGGTACCTGGTCCTTCCTCGGTCAATGAAAAAATATCTGTGCTAGGAGTGGCATCTAAACTACACGTGATCGTATCCATGGGCAGTGATCGGTCATATACGATGAAAGAAAACATAACTTTTTCAGAACTATGGTCCTCACGAATTGAAGTGGTCGAAGGTATGCCATAAATTATTGGAAGCTGATGAATTGAAAACAATAATTTTATCATTATTAGCCCTAGTCATACCTCACTTGATAAAACTAACGTTCATGAATGAAAAAAATGGCATCATAATGAAATTCGTCGACGTTATTACAAACGGACATTTTAACGAATTGGAAAATTTGCCATGACTGAACCTTTAGATCATTATATATTCATTTTTTTCAAAATCTCTATCTACATGTACATGTAGGTGGTAACTAAATCATGCAGACATCGCATCCACAAATCAAAGTATGTGCTTATTATATACTAGTTGTTTTAACATAGTATTTTGAATATTAACAAAACAATCCTGGACCTCACAGCATTCATTTTCTATGGAGGGTGAGGTTGGGGGTCGCCGATTCCATTTCAGAGAGTGCTAAATATATTTCTCATGATTCCGAAAGCTTATTTACTGCCATGCCAAAAACCCGAAACAAATGGTCTAAAATAAATCAGTTGCTGCTTTTAATGTTACTGGAGGTCCAAAGGCGAACATACCGTAAAAAGAACATTTTCAGTTTTCTATTACACCCTTTAGAAGGAGAGTTCAATGTAATATTGACTAAAACAATGTATTTCTTTCACTTACTGAATTGACTACTATGACGTTAAGTGATTTAGAATCTGTGTAGCCACAGTCAGATGACAGCTCAAACTCTAAAACATAAGTCCCTATCGGCAACGGTCCGGCACTCACTAACACTTCTACAACAGAAAAAAAAATAACTTAATTACGATTAATTTCAACTTCTATCATTGATTTTATTACATTGCGCAGTTTTAAAGCATTTCTTATTCTTGTATTGTGTTTTAAAAATGAAATCATATCTGTAATTTAATCATGGAAACAGTGTGTTCATTTATCGAGTCAAAATTATCTAAAAATGGCTAATGGCCAAATCGTCAAAGTATTACTTCATAAGTAATGAATTTCTTTTGACACATATGCTCTTGTTATTAGCCGTTAGTGGGTTTTTTTTAATAAATATCTTTTTTGTTACACAAACGTTACAATTATTGTTCTCTTTGAAAATGATTACTTGAGTTCGAGTCAAACGTAAAAAAGGTTGTGGCCGTTGTCATGGTAACCTCTGGGCTCTCGGTGACGGAAACCGTATACAAAGACGTGGCCGGTGGAGTTTCGTCGTAGACAGTCAGTGTGTAGTCTAAGTTTGTGAAAGCTGGAGATACTGCATTGTCTGAAACACCCCAACGATAACAGTCAACAAAAACATGTATCCTAGTATATCCACAAGTCTTTTTTACAAATAAAATGAGCATTTATCTTCACAACATTACTTGTTTTTCATGAATGAATCGTCAGTCTTTCAGAAATTGCATGAAAGGGTTTGTCATAGGGTATAGTTTTTGAAGTAAAATGATTAAAATTTAGAGTAAACTTAGGTTGATTAACGCAATTTGCTCGTTTTTGTTGGGAGAAATAATTTCTTAAATGTTTTAAGTGCATGTTATTAATACTTTGTCAGTTGATTTTTAGTCTACCGTTCTCTGATCGCTTCCATATATATATAGAAAAATAAGGTCATTTAGACTGTTCTTCCATGTAACCCCAAAGGTTTTGTTAGTAAAGCTACATGTACACAGGCTACCAATCAGACTGATATGCAGACGAGAGATTTTTTGTACGATATTCAATGCACCTCTCCCATTTATGAAATATGTTTGAATCATATTTCTAAGATTTTAGGGGTAATTCAAAACTAATATTAATGCTTTTATTTATTTATTTTATGTAAGAACAAGCAGTGCAAATGTGCTAGTAATGTCATTGGAACAGCAACATGGAGCTCTTCGATAAAAAAAAACTTTTGAGGAAATACACATTATTTTGACTGGAACTAAGATGTGAAATTAACATTGTTTAAAAAACTTTTTACGGTTTGAAACTACACTTTTATGACCAGTGCGAAAAAATAGGTATATGATAATTTTCTGATGACGCTCGAGGTATACGAGGTATATTCGAGAATAATGGCCGCGGCGTCTCTTTTAATTTGATCACTACAATAAGTGTAGTAGACTTCTCTATAAATTAGCAGGAGGTAAGATATTGATACATTTAAATATCTACGCTATAATTTAACATACAACATATTGCTTTTAACCCGTGCATGCATGACAGTATTTTAGATATTAAAGAGCTAAACTATAAAGATATAACGGTAAATGCTTTATCACAATTAAGATGATCTAATTTGCCACAAGGTGAATCAATCAATCAAAATTTGAAAATGCACCTGTGCGTGTATCTATGAAAGAGGGAGAACCCTACCTGGGTCCAGCGTGCACTGTAGCGCGTACTCCCGTCTGTCTACGTGTGCTGTCCCTGTATTCCAATCAAACGTGGCACCCTCAGACAATGGTCCTATCGTAATAGACTTTGTGTAGGCGACCGTTGACGCTGTTCCTCCGAGATCTTTGTAGCCAATTGATGCCAAAGAAGATGTAAAGCTGTCATTTAATTCAAAGAAGGATCATTAGACGCATAAGGGTATTTGATTACAAAAAATTGAATTGAAATACGCATAATTATAACAGTAAGCAAAGCAAGGCCTGTGACGTTTAGTTTTAATCAGATTCATGGAAAATATACAATTTTTGGATACTTTACTTTTAATGAATAAAAATGTCAAGGACGCTTGAATAAAATAGCCTTACAAGCAACAGCGGAATATGCTTTCTAATAGTACGCTTCAACTAATACAATTTTAATTAGTGAGTTCATGTGTGTTAAGCTACAAACCCAACAATATACATTAATGAAACGTTTACTTCAAAAACCACTAAGCTGTTAGCCTTACAATCCAAATACATCATTGCGTTGTACACGGATTCTTTCGCTTGCTGATACGTCATAAGTCACCTGCTTTTCAAGCTCAGAAGCTAAAATACAGAATATGAATAATAAAAATAAGTTCTGCAAAGTAAAAAAAAAATTCTTTAGCATGTTTTATTAAAATCATTTCATATCTAACATGTGACGGAATACGAGTTGGTTCCAACGAGAGAATATATCCCCGTTGTCGTTGTTGGTCGCCAAATTTGAAATTCAATTGTTCCAGCTGTGATTGGTTTGAAACTCCATCTTTTGATGACGCCACAGCAAGAAGCAGCATATGAAATGGAATTTGTAGTGCTTTCGTCCCCATTGAGGAGTATTCCTAGACCTACAACGCAAGAAAATTGTAAGCTTTTGATAATTCATATTATAGCTTTCTTGTTTTTTTCAATTAAATATCTGGAGTTTCAACATAAATAATCCATTACATACAAATGCATTTGAAATAATTACTTCTTCAAATTAAATGTCGAGTTACCTGTTTCAGGGTCCACGCTCCTGATTGAAGTTTTCCCCGGATCAGTTGCTCCAAGCATTGTATCTGGAGAACACTGTCCTAAAGACATAATACACTCACATCAAACAATTATTTAAAGCAAACGTTAATAAGATTTGAGCGTCAGAGATAAGCAAGATACAGAATTATATCAACAATGCTCATGCCATGTGTTTTGTTGGTATTATTCCAATTAATATACCTTTTAAAGTTTTTAGGTCACCTGAGTCACTCAGGTGACCTATTGCAATTGGTCTTCGTCCGTCGTCGTGCGTCGTGCGTTAACAATTGTACATTTTTAACTTCTTCTTGAAAACTACTCGGCCAGTCGTTATCATTTTTGGTGTGAAGCATCTCTATGGTAAGAAGAATCTAAATTGTGAAATTCATGGCTCTACCATCCCTGGGGTGCCACGGGCGGGGCCAAATATGAAAAAAAAAGCCAAATTTTCAAAAATCTTTTTCTCTACTTCCACACGTGAGGAAAAAACTGAATGCATGGTTATGATGTCCTTGAAGCGCTCTACCAAAATTGTGAAATTCATGGCCTCTTGTTCAGGGGTTCAGGCTCTAGGGTGGGGTCAATATGGCCATATAGTAAAAATGTATTAAATCTTAGAAAATCTTCATCTATACTCCCATATTTGTTAAAAACTAAATGCATGATGATGATGTATATGAAGCCCTCTACCTAAATTGTGAAATTCATGACCCCTGGGTCAGGGGTTCAGGTTCTAGATAGGGTTCAATATGGCCATATAGTAAAAATGTATTAAATCTTAGAAAATCTTCTTCTATACTCCCATATATATTTTTTAAAAACTAAATGCTTGATGATAATGTCCATGAAGCCCTCTACCAAAATTGTGAAATCCATGACCCCTGGGTTAGGAATTCAGACGGTGGGGCCAATATGGCCATATAGTAAAAATGTATTTAATCTTAGAAAATCTTCTTCTATACTCCCATATATTTTTTAAAAACTAAATGCATGATGATGATGATGTCCCTGAAGTACTCTACTAAAGTTGTGAAATTCATGACCCCTGGGTTAGGGGTTCGGGCTCTAGGGTGGGGCTAATATGGCCATATAGTAAAAATGTATTAAATCTTAAAAAAATATTCTTCTCTACTTCCACACATATGGGCAAAAAACTGAATACATGGTTATGATGTCCACTAACTCCTCTACCTAAATTGTGAAATTCATGGCCCCTGGGTCAGGGGTTCAGGACATGAAGGGGGGGGGGGCAATATGGCAATATAGTGTTAATGCATATAATTTGTAAAAATTGTCTTCTCACACATCTGTATAAAAAACTTACAAATAATTATGTTTAACAGGAAGTCCTCTACTGAAATTTTAATTTTCATGTCCCCTCAAGGATGGGTTTTGACTCTAAGGCATGGCCAAAATGGATGAATAAGTGTTAATCCATATAATGTTAAAAAATTATCTTTTTCACTCCCACACACCTGAGAGGAAAACTGAATTCATGATTTTGTAGACCAGATCTTTTAGTTTTTCGCCAAAATTATAGGTTTCACAGTTCTTTTTGAAAGATTTCAGGCAGGGAGGTGGTCATCATTACAAATTTACAATTTTTCTAATCCAGTATGAAACCTTATTGATTAGATGCATATATGACACCTTTCGACAAGTTTGTGTATGGGTTATATGCTACTCAGATGACCGTTAAGGCCAATTGGCCTCTTGTTTAAATCAAGCTGATTTTTTATCTGCCTTTTCCTTTTGAGCATAAAGAAACAGTTTCTATCCTTTGTAACATTAACAAAGGTCTAAACTGGAATTTTTTTTTTCAACATTCAAAATGTAAACAAAAACATGGCATGACCTTTGATTACACGACAAAGAATTATGAGCTCTGTATCTTGCTCATAACTGACGACTGACACCACAATTTTGATTAACTATTAGAAGTTCCTAAAATAAATATAAAAGTGATTAAAAACGAAAAAATAAATTTTGACCAAACTCGGGTCTCTTTAAAAGCCCTATGAAGCTTAATTTATACTATTTGCTATATATTAAAAATACTGTTTTTAAGCTCCATTTGTTCCAACAAATTGAATTCTACTTAAATTCCAAACATTTTTTAAAACTATTATTACTGCAATATGCGATATTATGCTTAAAGTATCGTCAAATATCGATAAACAATGGTTTAATGATGTAAAGGTTAATAAAAAAGGTTATAGAGAATATATAAATTCACTGATTAAAATAAATTATGTTTGAAAACAAGCCATTTATTCGGGCCATTAAGGTAACCACATATGACTGTATACTTTCAAGTTTTCTCATTTAAAAAAACTTTCTATGGACTTTAGAAGTGCTACTTAGATACTGTTTTGTCTCCATGATCGAAAAAATACATTACCCTTCGTTTAAATGAAGTAAGATTTAAAGATATGGAAAATTATATTACAAGTTTAGCCGAAAAATACTATTGAAATAAAGAAGAAAATAAATAAATATACGTGCCTTGAACATAAGGAATGTGTTGGAAAAACAGAAATACAAGCACAAAAGTTGTCATTATTCCTTTCTCTTTATGCGTCCTAAACTCTCCTTATCTTTAAAACTATGAAGTTTTGATACTTCATTCAAAACATTTAAACACTCCAATGGAGTGGGTCTGTATTGCTCAATTTCCTAACATAATTATCACATGATTAATTTACCATATCAACAATGAAAATTGATTGAAAAGACATGTGAAAAGACATCAACGTCCTTTAAAATTCAACACTTTCATTTGCAGACAGGTATATATCGTGTAATAGGTACACTATTCATACGTTAGTTTTACTTATATATTAATTGTTTACGCTTTTATTACATCAATGTTGTAAATATTAAAAAATATATTTATGACACGAAATTCAAATTCTGAAAATTGTTATGAAGAAATCTTTAAGACAACTAGCAATCTTGAAAAATATAAATGAAACATCCATTTGATTCAGCATTTTTTCCAAAAATTGAAATTGTACGGTAGCAATTCTTTCACCAAGTTGACTTTGTAAGATGTTTTGGTCGACCTGTCACTTCGCATATACATGTATAAAAACAACACGAAAATGTGTGTATGTTGATAATTTCAATGACCATTCTACTTTAAAACAGGACAATTTGGCATAATTATCTGTGTTGGCACAACTATACCTCCATAAATAAATAATTTCGGACCCAAAAAGGGGATAATTTGACTTGGTGTATTTCAGAATGTTTATGTCGACCTTTCAGAAAATACATGTAGTCTGTCAACTGGATTAAACCAATTCGGTAATGGCAGATCGTGTTGTTGAATTTTCAAAAATGTGAAAAACTGAAAACTGTCGACAAAATGTTGTGACGAGTCGACTTAGATATATCTGACAGAGCAACATTAACTATAACATTTCTATAATTTACTAAGGCGTCATGATGAATAAATAAAAAAAAACGTATACTGTGAATCATTTTATGGCCGGAGAGTGGCTATGTAACGGTGCCTTTAGAATAAACTTTGACTTTTTTTACCTGCATGCTTAATTCGGTTGATATGGATTTTGTTTTCTAATATATTTTATTGGCGATTATTTCAATCATTGATTATAAGCTTGTTTGCAAAACATTACTTTATATAAAGATAATATCTTCTTTTTTTTAAATGTGTTTTTGGATCATTTGATAACTGTTTTACTATCTGTTTGGTCGTTCTATGTGCATGGCCTTTGCTGAGCATGTACTGTACAACTAAATATTAGTTACCAGGATTTGTCTGTATTTTTAATATGTTTAAAATGCATTTCTATAAACAAATTTTAAAAATTCATTTTATTTTTAACTTTTAATGTGGCCCTCTTTTGCTCGCTGTAACCTGATTACAAACTTTAGAGAGGTTCGCTCCTTTTTAGGTAGCCATTTTTGGTCACCTCTAGTCTGAAAATTCTGCATCACATATTAATACTAGTACTAGTAGTATATTTCTATTTTATAATGCCAAATTAACTTTATTGAATAAAATTGTTTTTAGAAATTTACATTTTTACAGAGTTTAGTACGGTACTATATTTTGTGGCGGAAGGTTTTCAAGAAGGAAATACACAATTTTCATAACTTACTAGTTTTAGAGTACTGTTACTTTAGCTTCCTAATTTTCAGCGCAGACCAAACTTCTAGATAGTTTGTGTATAATGATATATTCATGATTTTCTAAAGACATATTAAAATAATATTTTGATATTTCTATCGATATATTTTGGCATATTTAGCTTATGTTTCATAGAAGTTAAGAAAAAAATAACTCAAATTTTGGCCTAAAATTAGCTATTTATGCCATATCTAGAATTTGAGAGATGTAGCCCCTACTGATTTACTTTTAAATGAGACATTAAATACATGTCTATTTGTATGCAAAGTTTTGTAAAGATGACATTACTATATTCTTTTATTTTCATTGTAACTTGGTTACTTCAAAATTTTGTAACATCTGTTGTAGTGTTCATTATGTACTGACATTTGAAGCCACCAGTAGGGCAAGAATTTTCAAACTTTGACGTAGATTTTACTTTTATAGTCACTACATGTATCCAACGTCATACTGTATTTATACCATAACAAAATAATAATTTAAACTATAAATATTTGTTTGATTTCTTCAAATAATCAATTTCCATGTCAAATTTTAGCAAAAATTTCAGGAAAATTATTATTTCTGTTTAGGGCCCTATGTTTTCTGAAAATGGCATATGACATGGGTCACAAATGAAATAAATGAACATTGTAGGTCCCCATCTTTATATCCAAGCGGTTTTCAGATGATTGACAATACTATTATTTCAGATGCCAACCTCCTAAATTGATTCAGCCGCAGCTTAGACCCAGTCATTCAATGTGAAAAAATACTATGATGAAAGAAGGTCCAAATAAAAAAGATAGTTTATGCACAATTCGTGTTTCTACTGGTTGTGATGATACTGATACCATCTCAAAGTAAGTGAAACGTTGTTTCGGATTATATGAAGGACACAGACGATTAAAAATTATTATTTTCTAATTTCTTGCATCCTACATTCTTTAAACATAATCATACATCCATAAAGGGTTTTTTTACCTTATAAATTTCATCAGCCACGACAATAAAATTTAAAATGAAAGATACAAGTACACATGTATTTTAAAGGTAAATGAATCATAATGATTTAAGGTACAATGGAACTAGTTCATTGAGAGTTTGTGTTGTTCATTGTGGGGGTGAGGTATTCCATATATTAACCTTAAGGAAGGAGTCTTTTCTGGTTTTCGACTTGTCAAACGTAAATTTGATTAATTGTTCATTAAATCAAGATGAAAGGAAATTAAAATAGTATATTTTTCTTTCTTTTTTACTATCATACAACTTGGCATAGAAAAATGTAATAAATGTTTAGAATGGAACAAGGACTATATTTTTGGCGTAATATTGGCGTAGGAAAATTTCACATGTTGCGCAATTCAGAATTGCTGCAGATTATATATATATAATGAGTCTGTTTTAGCATTTTAGAAACAATAACAATAATGTTGGATTTTTTTTACTAATGTGAACTAATAATATGATACTTGGGTTTCAGAATATGTTTTTAAAATATGATTTGCCTATCAAATAACATTTTTATAAGCTTTGTAAAGCGCCCATTCTATACATTGATTTTTGTGAAAAAATCACTAAAATCAGTTTTTCTCTCTTATGAAACGGTCAATATATTAGCTTTTCTGTCAATTTATATCTTTATATGAAGTCTTCATAATACATAAAAATAAAAAATATTTTATTATTGGAAGCATAAAAAAATAATCAAAATTTCTTCAAAATTTAAGAAAATTAGAGGAAATGCGGGCTAAGCAATATCAATTTTAGTATAAATATTTATTCCAATTTAGTAGTATTAGCTGATAGACACTCTCATGGTCTATGATTTCATTGAAGATTTGAATCTTCAAATCTTAAACAAATGTCTACAGAACTATAAAGAGCTACACTTATTTTTATCACTCTTTACGTTGAGGAAAAAGGTAGTGACCTTGACCTGACCTTTATCCGAAAACAAAAAGGTCAAATTTAATTAAACTGATAGAATCATTAAGTAATATGATCCGTTTGACTGTGTCAAAATTTCATGCATTTCTTATTATAAGAAGTATGTTTGATAATGAAAAGACTCCTTCCTTAAGATGACGGCCATGTCTGCGATACAACAAAGGGTGCACTAAGCATCTCACAATTAGTGCCTATAATTGCATGTCTGCCATATCAAGAAAACGATCAGATGAAACATTTATGCAGTACATGATCAAATCACAATGAAAAATCATTAGTGACAATTGAAAATGGTTTTAAACGTATTAAAAAGTCGTTAAGAATTTCAAATAAGTAGTGCATTTGTACCGTTTACCAGTTTAAAGATTTTAAATGTTCATTGTGAATGCACTTTTTGTTTTCAATTTTACGGTTGTGGATGCAAACTTCTTTTGAAATATTGTCCTTAGTTTAATTATTTTGACTTTTTTGTTTTTCTGAATATCTGCCGTAATGGTTACAGTGCGCACTATTCGAGTAAACTAACAAAGGTACATGTACTTGTTTCTGCCTTGAAATGTACCCTTATAGTATATAATATGTTCTGACATGTTGTGATAGAAAGATATATTTTACCTTTTTATTTCACTGTTCATCTTATTCAAAACTTAAAAACGAATCTTTTACCTGTATTTGCCATGATCCTATGGAATTAAACATTTCAGACGCGGATTGCACTTACTTTCTTTTATCTAGCGTTACCAGAAAAAGTCATATGATGAAATTATGAAACAAAATTTAAGAGACAGTATTATATACTAAACAATTACAACCCCTGACTTTTCAACTTTATTTTTTGTTACTTTTTCAATCATTCGACTTGCATCTACGTAATGTTTGAATATGACTCGTGGCGAAAGAATAAATTGTAGTATATCAATAATTTATCAGCTTTGGGCGATATTCACCGCATATTTAGCTAAACATGTAATAATAGTAAAAATTTACGTCCATAAGTATGAACTCTTCAATTTTTTTTATGGAGTTTATCTTAGTTTATAGCTTTATATAAAACTGACAGGACTGAAATCTACAAAAACTAGTTTCAACCAGTTCATCGATCGGTGGAAACCTTCGGCAACCTTAAAATTAGTGACTGCACGAAATAATCATGATTATGTCAAATTCAAATTCCCAAATAAGACAACTTCTATTAATTTTCTTTTATCTAACGTACAACTGTACATTAAAAATTGATTTACTTTTACTTACTATTTTACTTAATCAATTCATTACTGTATTGAAAGAAAGATGTCTTTCTTTCAATATAGTAATGAATTGATTAAGTAAAATAGTAAATAAAAATATTCTTTGATAATTTATGCGGTCAATGAAGGTAGCGATCATTGCATAAAAAATTACATAACCAGCTTATGGGGGTTATTTGTTTTTTTCTGCAATGTCATTACCGAGCGCGGGTTGTGTATTTTTATCTGCAACGTCTTTACCTTCATATCCGCATGATTCACCAAATAAAGCATTTTACTGTTTAAAAGGCAGGGTATGAATTTAGTTAACACGTCATAAAATTTTATGAGAAGCTTTTCGGGCTTGACAAGATATGATTACGTTACCAGCCATGTTCATTTTTGTTTATTTCTTAATAAAAAATCTATTATCAAATAATGAGCCTGATAAAGGTTACTTAGTTAGAAATACGGGATAAGATTTGTTGTACTCGTTGATCCTGTTACTTTAAAGACATACATGTTATCGTAACTTCTCATCCATTCAGCTTAAATAATTAATGTTAAAGTTCGCATGATTGCACTTTAAAGTACAATTGGTTTTTGGATTTTTTTAAAACTAAATGATGAAGTTTCGTCAAAATAACAATATGTATTGGGTAAAACGAACAGATCAGACCTGGTTAATTTAAATTTATTGTTAAAATATTAAATGATTATGGCCTATCTTTTAGTTTTTACCAACAAGATGTTATTAATCAGTGGCGTAAGAAAACTGATTTTAGATACATTGTACTCTTAGACCAATGTAAGCAATTGTGGAAAAGAGGTATGAAGTTACATAAGCAATGCAGAGCGAGAATTAGGACTGTTATTACAACAAACAAAAAATGTATAATTCATCAAAATGTACATTATTATTAAAGATAGAACATCATTATCCTTGGAAAAACACCTATTGGATCTGCCTATTAAATGTCAGAATTGTTTGTACTTTTAGAAGTGGTAATGCAAAGTTGCCTTTAGAAAGAGGAAGATGGTTAGATATATACCTCACGAAAATCGTAAATGTACCATACATGGCTGTAATGAGATAAGAGACGAATTTCATTATTTATTTCATTGTACAGATGTAACAATTCAAGATAAGATAGTTGTATTCATACGTTTATAGTTCTACACACAACAAAATGTTTACAAATTTTAACAATTATTTAATATTAGTAATGAAATTGTTGATAAATCTTTGTGAATTCATTAAAACTATTGCTGAGAGGGTAATTTTTCTAAGTTAATGTTCAATAAATTTTTCCCTTTTTACTATTTTCTACCTTCAACCCATGTAATGTATTATGTGTATTATTGTTCATTGGATTTTTCCCAATACTGTAAATTATGCACTTTAAAAGAAAATAAAGAAATTGTCATTAATGCTTTATTTGTATCTAAACTTAACTAAGTTATTAAGGCCCTCTTTTTAAAAAGGAATGACTTACGATCGAGAGTTTGCAAATTTAAAACTACAAAACCTAATTAATTGCAAGACAACCATTAATAAGGAACTAATTTGTAGAACAACGTAATACTGCATGTTTTTAAAATGCTTTTATTTACTTTCTTTTTGTAGCCCTGAAAATGGAAAATACACGGTATGTTTCAATAACTTTCTTCACACATTTATTACAATACCTTTACATAATACAATTACCTGTGACAAGTTATTTTGTTTTAATTAAATAAAAAGGACAATAAAAGTAAAGTTAGTATTAGTCTCTTTGAAACAGATTCAAGAAAAATAAATATATTTATCTATTCTATTCTATTATATAAAAATGCCAAAGATGAATAAGGAAATACATGTACATGTGCAAAAAAAAAAACAAATCTAACAAAGTAAATTTCAATAGAATTACTACAGTATTCTCAATATTGGTTTTTAATCATTGTAATCAAATATTATGATTATTTAATATCGTTGGCTAAACTCAAGCCATGGCATTAGAATTTTATCTAATGAAATAGTAAAACCAGAAATTGTTTTTATTTTTGGCCTTAATAGACATCAATGGAGATGCAGAGAATGACTCAACTAAATATTACCAATTTAGAAAAAGACTTCAAAGCACAGGATTAAAGTATAATTAAATTATTGTTCAAGTAACTTCTCTTTCTAGATTTCAACATTGTAACAACTTTCTATATCCTTCACGTACCATTTCCTTCCCCATTACGATTATTGCCCTTGGATCCCGGGGGTGACGGTGTGGCGGATCTACTCCCTTCTGAAATCGGGGGCAACATGTGTACCATGGCCAGACCTGCCATCTGCTTATCTATGGGGTGACAAAATCATCGCTGTTACACACATCTTTATCATCGTCATTAATTAACATAAGAATGTTGGTACCTCAAGATTATGAACGATATAACATGTATATTCATACAAAAGAAGAGGAAGAAAATACTTTTGCTAGAATATTAAGTCCCTCTATCTTCTTCTGGGAGTATAATAAGTTTAGATATTTCATTAATATAACTAATTATGTATGATACTTTACTGCGTATGTATATGTGTATATATATAAAATAAAAATAACCTTTTGCTTTATGAGTCTAAAAATCAAAGTTCTTAACTAAAAGTATGCAATAATTTAGGGTTAATTAAAGAATTTTTTATGTAGGTCAAATTCAGACAGAGATTGTTTTTAATTTTGATTTAAAGTCAATGTATACGTGAGTGACATTTGTATTATTGGAAATATACAATACATATAACTGATGTCCTTTCTAATATAATTTACAGTCATGTTTTATGTTATATTTGTTGAAGTAAATTATATCAAAAGGGACACTGGGAATAAAATAGACACGGAAATTGGGCTTTTGGAAGAAAAAATTATAAAAAGATTTGGTTTTAAACAACAATTTTACAAGTATCCAATTGATGATTTTCAACTAATAGTGTTACATTAAAAAATAAACAAAAAGTGTTAAAAAGTGTATTAATAAAGTATACAGTCATACCTTTAGTCAATGAAACCATAGATACAAAAATACAATAAAGATTAAAAAAAATTAAATAAATTAAATGTAAGACTGAATAAAATTATTGCTATATCCTTTTGTAACATTAATGATCATTCATTACGGCTTTGTTCCGTTCACACTGAATAAAGTAATACCATAAAAAGACCACCAAGTTCTACAATACTTAAATACATGTACTTGAAATATGAACAATAATAGTTATAATATGCTTATCATGTTATGTTTACCACCTATGTATATGTACGTATTTACACAAAAGACAATATAGTGTTCTCTTGTTAAAAAAACAAATAAAAAAACAAACAGACAAACCCTACCATTGCACCAAATCTCATCTTAAATTGTTCACACTTAATAAAGCTGCAGAGCTAATATAATAATCAACTTAACTTAATTTGTATTTGCAATTACTTTTTACCCTTATTAAATGTATACGTTGAAATTAAAACATATTTTATGTACAGCAATCATCTTTTTGAAATTGGATAATATTCCTTCTCCATGTACTTAATATATTAATAACACTGTTTGTAAATATTTATGTTCACTCATGCATTTTTGTAAACTTTTTACAACTAGTTTTTCTTTAATCTGATTGAGCCAGGGTATCAAAATAATCTGCAACAATTTAAATTATTTCATAGTTACTTTTAAACTGCAACATAGATTTTTCAACAAGATAATTTTGTATTTTTATTTCAATCTCCAATATTTCAGTTTAATTGACGTTCGTTTTATGCTGTTTTATGTTTGTTCACTTTTGTAAATCGTGTAAAATTTGTTTGAATTGTTTTCTGGTTGTCTATGTGTTTTCTTTAATAAAATAAATAATCCTTGTTTACCCACTGTACACATCTTTTTGAAAATTTCAAAAAGAAATTCGCCATGTTGTTCACTGATTTCTCTGAAATCCTCCAGGGTCATTTGAAGAAGTCGCCGGCCATCTAGATCTTGGAAACTCTCCACCATATTGTGTGTGGCTTCAGAGTCCATTTTATATTCCTCCGCCACATATTCCAACCACCGTGTCAACTCTACCGATGTCCAGTTACTGGGATGCAAAGCGGCCCAGCGCGGAAGGGAATCTACCCGTTTGGAAATTCAAATATATTTGCTTTTTAAAATATTGGCTAGACTACCGGGTAAAACTGGTTAGATATTCAATGAAAAATACAAAATATTAGACTCATGAGACAATATTAAAACGTTATTGATTTTAAACATTTCAAAACATAAAAATTGAGTACTGCTAAAATTCACTATCGCGAGATTTTTAACATAAACTACTACGGATATTCAAATAAAATTGACAATCAATGCCCTAAAAGCTAAATTAAAAAGAAACCAAAAAATAAAATGTTTCCCAATGAAACTAAAATGCTAATTGTAAATATACCTTTGTCCAGTTTGACCACAATTTTCAAAATCGCGTATGAGCCGAGATATCATACCCGGTTTTTCCGACGAAAAAACTACCAATACATAACTATCCAATGACAATCGAGAACTAATGCATTTTTATCAGCTTAATTTTTTTTTAGATACTAGGGGGTTCTTTTTTACGTAATAGTTATTCTTTTTCTAACCAGGAACAATCTTAAAGTCTTTCAACAACGACTTACTCATGCGAATGATGGTATGACAACGATCGATACACATGTAGTATCGTTAGGAGAGTGTGCTGTATTTCATGAATGAACGACAACCCGGAAGATTTCTGATTGGTCAATGCTGTGGGAATTTGAAGAGTTCGAACAAAGAGGAAGTATCCTGCACGAACTCGCGCCAATTTTTGGTTGAACTAAATGACCGGGATTAACCAAACAAACATCTGACAAGCCCACTGCGATAACAACAATCGGGATCCGGGGATCAGCCCGAAACTGATTACTTGGGTTTTTCTTTTTTTTTTTTGTTTCTATATCGAAGGTTACAAAGTGTTTCGTAAATTCTTCTGCAGATATCTGTTTTACTGTTATAGGGTAAGTTTAGTTGCTATTATTGAATCACTGACATATGTTCAAATAAAAATCATGTTTCATTTTTCAGAAGTGCATTCATTTAATTTATCTTAGTAGTCTATCTTGTTTAATTTGATCCGCCCCTTCAAACTCAAGGCGATCTCTTCATATATACCTTACGTAAAAAATATTGTGTATGTGTATACAAAATGTATGAGCTACCTATTATATTTCATGTTAACATTTTTATCACATTTAATTTTTCATGAAGAAAAGGCCCGGATCCGGAGTAACATTTCTCACCCGAAACCAATGCACTACCCCCCCCCCCCCCCCCCCCCAAACATACTTTTTGAACTAGGCATTCGGTCATCTACCCCTTATCCGTAGGGGAATAGGCTCTTATATACATTATTTTAAAAAGATTTCTCTTGTATATACCTATCTTAATTATTACTTACTCACAATGGAGTCCGTAGGTAGGTGGGGTGGTGTTATTAATGTAAATCTACTACATTTCAAGATCTGCAACCGACTGACTCTTTGTTACGTTCTCTTTACGGATGCTCTACCCGTGGCATGATTTGTCTAAAAGCCTGTAATAGCCCCACAACAGCACACCAATTAATAAAAAGAAGATGATATTGTTAAGGATGTTTGAGATCTTAATTTTTTTAAATCTACATGAACATTTACACAATTGTTGGGGGTGATCCGCCGGCAGCTATTTCCTGAAGTTTGATATGAGCAATAACAATAATTATATTTGATATGGGTTCCATTAACTTACGGTAAAAAAGTTATCTTCTACATATTTTTGAATTGGGTGCAAATTTACAATTTGCATGTTTTATAATTACCTCATAAAATCTCATAAAAAGGCACGGTTATAAAAAAGTACTCCAGGGGTCCGCCTCAAACACATTTGGCAAAGAAATCTAAATTACTTTTAAAAGTAAAAAAAAAGGAATTAAAACATTACACGGTTTTAACATTAAAAAATCTCTTTCTTGACAGTAAAAAAATTACATGTATATCTGAATTGAAAAATGCAAATGATACCCCGATTATTCTTAAATGAATTAACAACCACCTCCCTACCCCATAACGAATCTTGCTTATGTACAGTATATACTGTATACTATAATTATTTACTATTGAAATACGTAATATTAGATAGCGTCCTGGCATATGGCAATTTCTCTCGCCGTAAATCTACATGTATCCCCGTGGAACCAAAAAGTTATAGAGCTGACGATTTTTAATTAGCCGATTCTTAGAAAAAAATATTCGTTTTTAACATGTAATAATTTAATTTCTTATATGTCATCCGGTAATCTTACAGAAGAACGTTATATTTGTTAATACAATCACGATTACATTCCATTTGCAACAGTTGTTTTTCTTTTATTGGAAGAATTAATATTGTCCCTAATGCCCTCGATTGTGTTTAATATATCCAATCTGCAGTAAAACATATTTTTCTCAGTCGAAAAGTAGAATACACTGTGCGTGTTATCAAAATTTTGCACGGACTCATTGCGTTCTGCTCAGAAAAAAATGAAATATTCATGAAATAGAATCCTCATATGAAAATTCCTAGTGACTTCTATGAACATGAACAGGGTCCTTTCACTATTTATGAAAATAAACTGTCATGTCATTTAATTATCTTTTAATTTATAAAGTCTGACATGCACTATAATTAATGAACAAAAACACCACGCTTTTATTAAAAATTAGAAACAAATATGCCAAATGGTTCTTTCATCTACTGGCATCTTATTCAAATTATGAGCTAATCTAGGTTAAGGGTTAGAACGGCTTTGTCCAAATTTCAATACACGTAGTGTGTACCTATCTTGGAAATGAGAACAAAAATGGCTTGGTCATATCACATTTTACTTTTCGTGATTCACGTTACATGTACGTTGGTCAGAAACTGTGAACAATCGTGTTTTCCAATTCAGAGACTAATGAGAATAGCTGCCAAGTAATTAAAAAATTAATTCTTGAGGAAAAAACATTTGTCGCTCTCTTTTTATACTTACTTTTGGTTGAAAATGTACTCTGTCATCAAGTTTCAAACGTATTTTGTTTATTTTCAATTAAATTGATTTAGGCATTGATCAAAATTGGATAAACACTATGATGGTCAAATTTTTTTTCCAATCGCAGTTTTATAATAGAAGACATTTATAATTTTCAATTACCATAGAATACATAAGTTTTTAATATGAGTAATATCAGATTTGTAATAGTTGATACGTGTTCCTTTGATATACTGTCAGCAGACCTGTCGTTTAAACATTCATTTACAGGAGTGCTTTACAACTAACTTGTATTACTTTATAAGATAAAAATACAGAAGACGCAGATGCAAGAATATATATACACTAGGAATCCGTCCTAACTAAGTGGATTTAATTTTTTGCAAGGAAAATACTGATAAAACAATAAAAATTTAATATACAAGATTAAAAGTTTTCTTCAAAAAATGATTTTTTTCTCCGCAGCGACATTTTTATTTTTAGTTTGAAGAGTGCAAATAAAACCTTGATATTTCTGAGATTAAATATACCGACTTCATTACCCCGAACCAATTTTGCTTATGTACTTTGAATAGAATTTACAATCAAAACTACTACTTTTAGACTGCAGTGACATCTGGGGAACAATTTAAAAAAAAAAAATTAATCACGATTTTTACCAAACTCCTGAAAAAAAAGTCGAATGTAATATCCCATTTTCATAATTGCACCCTGTATTGGCTGTAAGGTTATGTTATGTTATATTTGTCAATGCAAGCTGGATTATCTTCCATTTTGCAACAGTTGTTTTTCTTTTATTGGATAAAATGAAATCGTCAACACAACTTTAATGGTGTTGATATTTACAGGCTGTAGTCAAAATGTTTTTTTTTTCAACCCATAAAAAAGAATAAACTTAAGGTACCTGTTATCTTAATTTTACATTTTGCAAATATCTTACTTCTTGCATTCTGTATAGAACTATTTTAGATATCCATGTACAAGAATAGCATTATATGAAATTATTAATTATCAATTTATACATTCATGCATTTAAAATCAAAAGATTAAGACCTTGCTGTTATATAAATAAGAAACAAATATTATATTGGATCTACCATCTACTAGTATCTCATTCCGTTTATGAGCAACTCTAGGTTAATGGTTAGAATGACTTTGTCCAAATATCAGTACACCTAACGTGTATCTTTATCAAAATCGAGAGGAAGATACTAGCAGTAGTACTTTGATCATATCATACTTCCTGAACTTTCCGTGATTCACGTTACATGTACATTGGTCAGGAACTGTATACAGCCGTGCAATCTTATCAAAGACTAATGATAATTGCTGCCAAATAACTGACTTTCATAAAATAATTTCTAATGTTGGTCCTTTTTAAAATACATGTACATGTTTATTCTGTCATCTATTTTTTAACAAAATTTGTTTCTTTTTAATTAATTAAGACATTAATTAAGATTACATTAAAACTAAGATTGACAGAGTTTTATCTCATTGCAGTTTTCTAAAGAAGGCATACATAATTAGAGCTCATATATGTATAATTCAATATATTATATATGCAGAAAATGTCAGTTAAGTTATTCTCCAGAGATTCACGAAATCGTGTTATCAACTTTGACCTTAGTTGATCTTGTGAACACTATAAATAGATAGAAAACGAAGAATCAAAGATTATACACTATTGCAGTGGACAACTTGAGATTACCATGAAGGTCTTAATTCTCCTCGCCGTTGTCATTGGTAATATATTCACGTTAAATACTTGCATTTTACTTTTTAAAAAACCAGAAAGAGCAGACAAATTTTAATTAAATCTTTGTTAAAATAGACTTTATTTAAGTAATAAATGCATAAGTAGATTTAAACTGGTATAGATTGAGTTTGGACAGAATAAGCTTAATATATAAACCGCGAAGCAAAATTCTAACATAGCGTCAGAAGGATTTATACGTTTTACTTTAACGTAAGAAAGCGTGTTACAACACAAATTAAATTTTAACGACGAAAACTAGTAAGAATGAAATGAATGTGGCGTCTTCGTTCCAGGTTACGTAGCAGCCGAGTCTTGCCGTGCTGACGGAGACTGTCGTCACACACAGTGTGACAATAACAGCCAGCTGCACTGCGTCCATGGACTCTGCACATGCACTGAGGCAACAGACTTCTGTAAGTCTAAAACTAAGTAGTATATAATATTCCATCTTGGCTAGCCAAAGGTTTTTGGTCCACTCCGCTCCCCATAAACTCAAGTGGAGTGGACCGAAAACCCTTGACTAGCAAAGAAGATGATATTCAGAATTGATAAAGGTAAAATGTGAAAAAAAAATAAGCAATCTTATTATTCACCTTTGCAATCTAATTAAAATTAGATATTGACCGGTTTCAACTAGGTTGCTACAAAAAGATCTTTTGTAACAATCTTTTTTTTTTTCAAGATTTCAAAAATGACCTATCATCAATCATTATTTTGTTACAGCATGCACATCCCTTGCTAACTGTTTGGACCTTACAAGCTGGGATTGCCCTAGAGACAGACGTCACTGCATCGACGGCAGATGCAGGTGTACAAGAATTTAATCTTGATCCTTAATAAATAAATACTCATTTTTAGAAATTTTAAAAACTTTTTTTTACTTTTTAATAGTGATAATTAAGAAAAATAGTTGACACAGTTCCTTTGAACATTTTGTAAAGAACTTCTTGTAAATTGGCTCTGCTGTCACAGATCCTTTACAATCAATTTGATCTGGAAACAACGTAAAACCCAAGGTGATAAGGTGCCAGACAGTTTGATGACCTGTCACGTGTTATAATGCCTCTCTTAACATCAAATCAACATCCAGTAGACCCTTATTTATTGTTAGTTTCTGTAAAGAATATAGCAGGTGTCAAAGACCGCGTAAGTAAAACGCATTTCTTATGTGTGTCAATCTTGGCGTAGAAGAGATTTGATCGCCTATTATCAACGACTTTTATTTTATCATTGGAAAATGGGACAAACCTTAGCACTGATAGGGTCGGTAGGCTCCACATTAGTCAGAATGATTTTATTATCTATCATAATGCTTATGCATCGGAGCCATTTAGGGAAATATCATTCTTACATTCATCATGTTCATTAAGATAGTCGTTGTCCCATTCGCACAAGTTCGAACGATATATTCTCTTTGGAATTATATTATGCTCTAGACTTGCTGTCGCATACTAGTATTATTTTCTTTAAAGTAAATGGATCCTGGATTTTCAAAAGTAGAATTGAAGATATACGAGTTTATTTGCGTTATTTATGTCCATTGTTAACCCTTAGTTGTAAGTGTTATATTTTTTATTTACAAAAACATCTACTAAGATGAAAAAAACCCCCACAAAAACAAATAATCAGTGGAATCTTGTGTAAGAGTTAGAAATTGTTGAAAAGGGGTTAAAATTGAAAGAAAGGGTTTTTTGTTTGCTTATGTCATTATCTAGTATTGGCTCTCTTGGGTTGATAAAACATCTCAACAACACAAGAGAAACGAGAAGTTCATTGACTACATTTGTAGTTTCTCAAAAAAGAGATTCAATTTTTATTTAATTGTATTCAGTTTTTTGGGCCGTATCTCTGACAACTTTGCATTCAATGCTTAGTTAAAGTCATGCCATTGTTAAAAAATTAATAGTATTACATTTTGCCAATACTTGACACTAAAAAAATTAGTAAGAAGTATCAATATTGGAACCGTATTGCAACAAAAAAGTATTCTCATGTTGAACCCTATATCTGGGCTGGGTTTCACAAAAGTATCATAAGATTTGTCATAAGACAGATCTTAAAATTGTCATAAGATCTGACTTACGACAATCATAAGATCTATCACTTGCGTTTCACAAAACAATCTTAAGTGTTATAAATCTTAAGATATGTTTATACTTGTATATACTTTTTAAACATATACAACTTTTAATGCGATATGTTAAAAAAGATGCGCTCACACTGGGATTATTTTCATTTCATTATCTATCTATTATTATTTTGATTTTTAAAACATATTCAACTTATCTAAACAATTTTCATATGTTTTACCTTAAGTTTTTAAAAATATACTTAATTGCATTTATTGCTGTATTTATAAGTGGTTTTTTTTTCGGAAGTAAGGGAATTGTTGTCTTGCTATACTAGTATACAATGTACGCACATGGAACACAATTTTGAAAAAAAAAAATTAAAATATAGAATTTTAACAGAAAATAAGAGATATGAAATATATTGTAATCATATCATTACAAGTAATGTGATCCACCCCTGCCTTTGTGTCTATTCAAGAAAAAAAACAAAGCATGATGGTTGTGACCAGTAAGCGGGTAGGAAATCGAAAGTCCGTGCGGTCAGAAAAACGAAATTAAGTGAGCTCGAGGATGGCAAAAAGGTGTCCAAATTTTTCGGCTGCAGAAGTTGAAAGTAAGAAAGACATTCTTTTTTCAAAACAAAACTCCACTGTCTCAAATGCTTTAAAGCGAGATGCATGGAAAGAAGTGGCATTAAAAGTGAATTCAGTAAATACGACAGGGTACATCTTTCATATAGAATTTGCTATTTGAATTGCAAACTGCGTGCTAGATAGAGAGCAGTTCACTATTCAACAATTTCAATTGCGAACTGCGTTCTAGATAGAACGCAGTTCACTATTCAATTGCATATATTTACATTCTACTGTGTTTTTCCATTAAATTCCGTGATGTTTAAATACCTCTAAATGCATCACCTATTCACTGCGTATGAATTTACGAGTAATTTACATAAGTAGTTCTCAAACAGTGATTTCTATGTTATCGGTTAAAAATGTATTTCATGAATGTTGTCAAAAAACCATGTTTTATAATTATTCAACAAGAAATTTGACTTTATTGTTAAAAGCAACATTTCAAGAGTTATTTATCATGGATTATATTTTCATGCTCGTCGATCTCATCTCAACAGTCTATGTGAAAACCAGTTTAAACCGGTTTTACAAAACAGCTGTTCTTGCTGTTACTTATTCACTCCCTCCGTGATCTGCACTTTATATCGATTTATTTAAGTAAACAACTGATTTCTTCAGTAAGGGAATGTAAATATAAGCATTAAATGATTTATTTTTGACGTCGTCGTGTCAATAACTGCCGTCAGGTGAGCAGACAAATTATCATAACGCGCTAACGCGCGTTATTCAATTTGTCTGCTCACCTGACGGCAATTATTGACACGACGACGTCAAAAATAAATCATTCAATGCTATAATAAGGCAAGCGGGCCCCAAGTATGAATTCTAAATTTTGAATTGCGAACTGCGTTCTAGATAGAACGCAGTTCACTATTCAATTGCATATAAGGCAAGCGGGCCCCAAATATGAATTCTAAATTTTGAATTGCGAACTGCGTTCTAGATAGAACGCAGTTCACTATTCAATCGCACTAAATTTTGAATTGCGAACTGCGTTCTAGATAGAACGCAGTTTACTATTCAATTGCGAACTGCGAACTGTGAACTGCGTTCTAATAACCGATTGCCACCTACCGGTCAGGTGTTCCAGATGGACCCTGAGCTCCCCATATAAATCTAGTATCGGAAAACCGCGGTACGCGGTAATCGAAATTCACCTATGATATCTACGTCGTCCATATAGTCCTGGGGATTATTTTTTATCTCTAAACACCCGTTCTCTTCTTAGTTGTCTTCTGTTTTGAATCAAAACAAAGCATGCAAAGGCCGCCGCCTTGTTAAGTTTGGGCTTATGACATGTATATATGGTTGTCTTAAGATTAAGACGGATCTTATCATAAGATATGACAGTTTTGTGAAACAGCAGTGATGAAAACTTTAACAAAGTTTGGTCTTAAGACAGATCTTAGTCATAAGATTATTTTGTGAAACGGGCCCCTGGTTTCGATCTTTTTGTGTTCATATGACAATAAATTAGAACGGTCTGAACAACCAACGGACGGCTCATGTACCACAGAGGTCCAATTTAATACTTTTTAAACTAAGAAGAATACTAGCTTTACGATACTGAATACAATGCAAAACAAATTAATAAGTGCGTAATAGTTTCCATTTCACTGAGCAAATGAACAACAACAGCCAACATCTTCTGCAGAAAACTTCACCAATGGATTCTAATACCCAGTCTTAGTCTTGTTCGGAACAGAAACACCAAAAATATTAGATATTAATACACCTTTCAAAGCTAAATTGTAAGTACTACCTAGGGTACTAAGTTTAAGTTCTAAAGAATTAAATTACTTAAAATATCTATTTACAATATTAATGGTGTTAGAAAATCAAATGGGGAGTTTTATTAATATACATGTATATTCATTCAAAAATATGAGTCAATAAGGCCTAAACTCGTTTCTTATACATTTACGACCTCAACCCATTTCATAATCTTAGAAATTCATATAAATTCGAAAGCTATCGCATTCATTCTTTATCTAAGACATTATAGTCTAGATATACTGAATTGGATCTTGAAATAAGTAACATCTAAGCCAAGGTACATGTGAACGCATGAATTCTTTATCAGAAAGTCGTAAATCATCCCCACTTTTTAGAAATGCTAAAATATTTTTTACAGATGAAATACACGGGTAAATCGTGAATACAGTTTAATATTGTATCGTGTTCCCTTGTACTCACACTTTTTTAAATTTTTGACTTATTCAAACCAGCATAATCAATGACGTATTGCCATGTTTATTGGGATAAAAATAGTTGAAGGACAGATTGGTTAAACTACATTCTTAATTAATGGCTGTATGATTAAATTGATCCCAAATGTTGATTTTTTGATATTCTAATAGGAAGTTGAATGTTTTATTTTCCCTTTGTTTTCGTCCTTATTTTCAAAATAATGTCCTTTGTACCACTGCTTTACAGTGGTGTTATAATTACTTCCTACGACGACAATACTTTTTTATTCTATTGACTGGATTTATGAAATACGAGTTTTATCTTGATTTCCTTTTTTATTTTAGCGGCATGTAATTCGCTTACAAATTGAAAAGAGGTCAACTTTTGTTGCAAACACTTTTCCGTGTTCTGATTTGTTTAGCTTAATATTTTTACATCTACCAAGCATAATTTCCTCTATTTCTTACGGAAACTTATAGTTAATACATAGCTCTATAGAAACAGCCAGACTGAAATCTACACGCCCTATTTATCGATTGGTCGAAATCTACAGCGGCTGAAATTGACAGGACCGAGATTGACACGCCCTGTTTATCGATTGGTCTGAACCTACAGGGACCTTAGTAAAATCCCGGACTGCACGAAATAATCATGAAGATACCAGACTCAAAGTTTCACCGGAGACGATTTGGCTGTTTCTTTTAGCTAACGTACTTTTGTACATTAACAGTAATTTAGTGAATTTTACTAACTTTTCATAATCAGTATTAATTAGCTAAAGAAAGATGTTAATATTATAAAATCCTTTCTTTGATGATTCATGTGGGTTATGATGGTAGCGATCATTCCAGGAAAAATTTACATAACCCGCTAACGCGGGTTATGTATTTTTCCTGCAATGTCGCTATCTTCATATCCCGAATGAATCACCAAAAAAAAGCATTTTATTGTTTAAATAAAGCGTACGGTCTTATTTTTTAATGTCTATTCTAATAATAGGTAATGGTTGGGAATTAGTAGTAGGTGGTATTCAAAATGGCCCATACTGCTTTTAAAAGTTGTGCCGAAATTAATAAACGTTAATTTAGTTTGTTGCTTATTTCAGTTTACTTTGAATAATTAAATAAATATAAAGATGGATATGGTAGAAATGCCCATGCTATTTTTTTTTTGTAGAAAATTCTTTTACATGTACTGTTATATTCTTATATTTACCAAGTATTATTCCCTCTATTTCTTACGGGAATGTATAGTTAATTCATAGCTCTATAGAAACAGCCAGACTGAAATCATGGATTGGTCTAAATCTACAGCTAGCGGCTAAAACTGACAAGAAAGTGACAGGACTCACAGTGACACGCCCTGTTTATCGATTGGTCAAACCCTACAGCGACCTAAGAAAAATCACGGACTGCACGAAATAATCATGCTGATGTCAGACTCAAAGTCTCACAGGAGACGATTTGGCTATTTCTTTTAGCTAGCTAACGTACTTGTGTAATTTAGTGAATTTTACTAACTTTCCATTTATTACTTAATTCCATTTTTACTTATTACAATAATTACTTAAAAGAAAAATGTTAATATACATGTAAATAATAAAATGCTTTCTTCGATGAATCATGCGGGTTATGAAGGTAGCGATCATTGCAGAAAAAAATTTACATAACCCGCCAACGCAGGTTATATGTTTTTTTCTGCAATGTCGCTACCTTCATATCCCGAATGAATCACCAAAGAAAGCATTTTATTGTTTACATATTGATATATTCAAAGTATCATATGATTATTTCAAACCAGACTAAATGTTACATTCAATATTAGTTTTAAACGACATCAAAAAACAAAATAAGTATATGAACTTAATCTGCTTTTTAAAAAATAGAGATTATCAATGTATCATTTATATTCTTAAAAATATGGAAACTATCACGAAAAGCTTTCAGGCAAACAAGCAAAATAATGGACGATAAAGAAATGCACAGTTGATTCTTTCCTTGTATTTATTTTCTTCAGACAACGTAGAAACAAAACAAGCAAACAAAATATATGAATATTTCACAAAACTATTCGATGATTTGCGTATGTAGACGGAAAATCATGTATCATATGATGAAACAACATAGAAGAAGCGGTGTCAGGCTGCAGTACATCTGCACCTGCCGTCGATACAGTGTCGTCTGCTTTGTGGACACGTCCATGCGTTGATAGCAAGGCAAGCATTAACATCAGAGCAAGCTGTGAAACAATCAGAATTTCAATCTCAAAATGTCGTCTTTTGTCGAGTTGCAATGAAACACATTTGAAAAACCATTATCTGATTTGATAATTCGTTGCATGAACGTGTGTTGGTTAACCTTGATTACTCTAAACTTTTTATATGCATGTTTTATGATTTATAGTAATGAAGAAGATTTTAAGATTATTGCTCAAAGTTCTTGAAATATCTCCATGTGAATTTTATCCCGATCTTGCTTCTTCCATTATTCAGACTTACTCCACGAGGTGGCCACGGTACAGGTACACATGTTGTGGACACAGTGCAGCTCGCTGCTGGAGTCACAGAGTGTATGATGACAGTTATTGGTCTCCGTACAACGTTCACTGACAACTAGTCCTGAAGTAGGAAGTGACTGATCAATGGATTGATTGATTGATAATGTGTTTGAATTGTTAATTGATTAAAGGATGGATGGATGGATGGATGGATGGATGGATGGATGGATGGATAAATGGATGGATGATTGGATAAATGAATGGATAGATGGATGGATGGATAAATGGATGGATGGATGAATGGATGGATTGATAAATGAATGGATAGATGGATTGATGGATAAATGGATGGATGGATGGATTGATAATTGGATAAATAGATGGATAGATGAATGGACGGAAGGACAGTCGAATGAATGGATGGTATCAGTAAAAGTTGGGGGAAGGTGGTTGGATGGATGAATTTGTTGATTGGTCATTGATTGATTGGTTTCTCCATTATTCAACTTATTATTGAACTTATTGAACATCAACAATCATTAGTTAATTGACTGTAAAGGTTAAAGTTTGTTAGCTGTCTGGTGCTGCGAACAGAGAGAGAATGAAACCACTGCATTTAAGTCTATCTTTCAAAAATCATTTCATTCAAAAACTTTTATATAGTATTAAAAGTTTTTTTATCTTTAGGAACGACAGTTGAGAAAACTATATATTAAATGGTAAGACATAGGTCTTTTTGTTGCATATTTGAACAGCATTACAGACAAACTCTTATCAGAGAAATGTATATCGGAAGTAAGGTACCTTGATCTCAGTATGATGGTATGTTGATAGTAAATAAACGACACATAAATGTTTAAATTACTTACCAACGCAGATAGCAAATACAAAAAGAACGCTCATGTTTACAAAATCTTTTCCTTCACAACACACAACTAGCCCAGTCCAAGTCTCGTATCACGTTGAACTCTTTGACTCCCAGACCTGTTACATGTATAATGCGATCGTGTGCGAGATAAAGAAATGTCTAATCCGTCACTAACGGAATCAAACTTTGATTGACCGTTCTATGTTGTCTTTGTTTATAGGAAATCTATTCATATTGATGGGGTGGGAAGAAGATCTATCCAATACGTCCTGGAACATCCCCCAAAATATATTGATGATATGTTACATGATTATATCACATATTATATTATCATTATATGTTACACTGAAAAAATGTTCAGTGTAAAACTTCTAGTTCGTGGAGAACGCTTTTGTGTGGTGGGTGGGGGTGGGGGGTGGGGGGAAGACGGCTTAAAAGTTTTAATTTCTAAGTCGACTGCTTAAAAATGGGAAGAGGCATGCCCTTGGCCTCCGATTACAAAGCCCCCAAACTCAGTCTCTTGTTATCATTTTAGTTACATGTAATTAAAATTCGAAAACATGTGATTCCATTTTTACAATCTCGTGTGATTTGTATTCATTTTACTAACTGTCACGTGTATTTAAACAAAAATTAACTTAATGTCTTTGGAAGGTTCATGCGGATTATAAACGTAGCGACCACAGGTTATGCAACTGAGATATTTTTTTTTTTGCAATGCTGAATGGTTACCCCCAAATACACATACATGTAAACTTTTTTGATGTGTGTGAAGATGTATCATGATTAACTCATTACCTTATATTTGTATGAAAGAATAAATATTTATAGATATTTGTTTATGACGAAAAAAGGTTTTAATAAAAGATAAAAATGAATTGATGAATAGACCACAATGGAGAGCATTCAATTCATTCAACAAACGTGTTGGGACATCTAGATGACTCCTTCACCAACTGACTTACGTGTAACCCCCCCCCCCCCCCATACCTTTACTGTACTGGTATTTTATGCAATTATACTTCCTAATAGTTCTTGCAATGCTAACCCTCAATACTTGAATTGAACATTGAATGACTTTCAAAATATTAATTAAAATGTGTATCGTGTTAATCGTCTCTATAATCTGCAGTTGATGACTCTTAAAATATTCTCTCAAATAGTTCTCAAAATAGCCTTTCGATTGTTTATCGAACTAATCTCCGAAATGATTCTCAAAATCTCCTCAGCATGTTTTGAATAGAACCAAAACACGGTTTTAGAGCAATACTCGATACTGTGTACTTTACGATCAAAACAAAAACCTCCATGATTATGACGTCACATATGATTGTATCCTTGTCATGTATATGAATAGAAAACTACTCAAGCCAGGTCAAACTTCAAAACAATGACCAGCCATCATAGAAAATGTATGTAATGAGCATAGCAAGTCAAGTCACATCCAGTCGATATAAAATCACGATGATCTCTTAATGTACGAAAAACTTGAAAATACAATACAAATGCCGTTTCAACTTTCTAAAGAAGCGTTCGTTCGACAGGCTTGGAGCCACCGCTTACATTTGTAAGATGATGTGGATGTGGATTTGAAGCTTAAAATAAGAATTTGTGGTTAAGTTATGTTTTGGATAGCAAGTTTTCCTATGAGTCTATAGTTATTTAGATTTGCTCTTAAGAAGATCTGGCCCAGGGGCCATAAAACTTAGACGAGCTCACATTTGATCTCAGTCTCACTTTTCCACTATATATTCCTTTTGTAATAGTGAGACTGAGATAAAAAGTGAGCTCGTCCAACTTTTATGGCCCCGGGGCCTGGACTCGTTGATGGGTAGCTATTGGTCCTTTGTCGTGCCAGTTAAAATCTGTCAATATTTCATTGTAAAAATGTGTCTGCTCTGCAATTAAAATATTCACAATATAATTTAATTCACAAAATAATTCTGCATGTATTCTGTTTTTAATATTCCCAGGTTTGGGTTTCTTCCCGTTTCGTTGATTTACTGAATGAATACACATACATTTTCAGTATAACAGTTAAAATCAAAAGATGGAAGAATAGCAAATATTTTTTTTCTCTCACACATTTTCTCTCTATACCAGAAAAAATTGACGCAAACGAAAAAGCATTTTTAATGAAAAAATCTGACTCATCCATTTAAAAATCATTAGGACTCCTCGCACACTTTTAAACATTATCCAGGTACTCCGCATGTCGTTTGGAACGCGAAATTTGCCATTTTTATTTTGGATTTGCGTTCAATTTGGAAGCGATAAAAGGGGCGTTTATAAATAGATTAATTAGACTTGAATGACTGGAGTTAATTACGGAAGGAAACGATTTCTGAACAGCTGAATAAACTATTCAGTGTTTTAAAACAGATATTCCAAGTGAGTTTTTAAAAGTACGTGAAATTACTTATCATTTGTTAATAAATTTTAAATTCATACAATTCATCTGGACGTACAAGTATTAATAGCTTAGAAAACATAGATGTTTAGTTTACATTGGCTCATTTCTCAAATTGAATATAAAGAAACTTGTAATTAACTCACATTGAATTCACTTAATTGTCAAAATATAAGGTTAAGTGTTAATTTCAAACTTCTCACTTAGGAGAAAATTGAAGGTTATTACTGCCGTACTACGGCCTGATTGTGTATTCGGCTGACACACGTGTGGCTATCCCATACAGCCATTACCCAGATTATGAATCTCAAACTCTTCATCACATTTGTGAATAACATAATAACGTGTTTTGAAATCGACAATCAATAATGATTTTTTTTTACATGTAATTAATGGACTATGTAAGAATTTAAGCCTGTTCAGTGCGAAATCAGTTTGTGCTATTTATGGGATTAATATGATGCTTAAATTAAAGTTTGGTTTGATAGGATAACTAAGATTCAACATTTTAAAAACTTCCTTAATATTTTGTTGGTTTTTTTTTTTCGTTTGCGTTAATGATGTTTAGAACCATCTTAAATTTACATGTTTCAAGTACGTAATTAATGCTCATGAAAAACTAAACTGAAAAAAAGGTTTTATAAAGATGGGTTTTTAAAAAAAATGAAAATCAGTGAAATCCGATGCTTAGTATTAGTTACTTAACTATACAGATGACAATAAAACATGTTGTTAAAGGCTCGCCTGATATGTTTTCGTAAAGGAAATAATATTTGATTTAATTCTTAATCTGATTACCGGGAAATTTTTGCGGAAACCCATGTCCTTTATCTTATTTAAACACTATTTTATTTCAAAACTGAAACAGAAAAGATAACATATACATGTATGCATAGCCACGTTTGTCCTCTCCATGAGCACGAAATGTACAGTTCATGTATAATAGGAACAATGTAAATATATCAGTGTTTATTACTTAAAAATACTTGGAAATTAACAACAAAAAGGAAAAAATGAAATCGATTAAAAGTTGCGATACAATCCACTACCTTGTCTTTTAGATAAACTAGCAGATCATTTTTTTTCACTTTATTCTCATGATTTTACAAGGTCCAAATTTCAGGTACTTAATTTGAATCGTACTAAACAATATTTATTTACTTAAGTAGAAATTTTTAACACATACGCACATATGAGACATTTGAACCAGGACTCGATCAAATTCACTTTAAAGAGCATGCATCACTATACGCTAAATCATTGAATTTATGATGAATTTACATGTATGTATTTTAAAATGAATATTCTTGTTTTATTTCTCTCCAATAAGATCTATTCCCTAACAACTCTACACAGCAGTTATTCTAGTCCGACTACATATACAATTCCTAAACAGCGCTTTACATTTTTTCCGAAACATGTTATCCAAGAATCCATAAATCAAAGGGTTAACAATGAAGCTAATGATATATATACGACCCAAGAAGGTCAAGGCCACAAGTGATTCCTTGTCGAGAATAAACCAAAAGTCACTAATCACCATTTCTAGGACGCGCACTGTGACGCGAGGCAAAAGCGTCAGACAGTACACACCCGACATAAGAACAAACATCCAAGTGAACCTCAAGAATCGAGCGCGCTTGCGTTGGACGAACTTTGTCTGCTTGACTTGCTTTTTCTTCTTCTTCAATGTCGTGTCTAGAGTGTTGTAAGCAGAGGGACCACAGCTGGATAGTTCATGTCCAGAGGCAACATCTTCGATATAGAAAGTCGATTGCGATTTTGGTTCTTTCGCATTGTCATTTACTTCCCTTGTGGAGAATATGGAAAAGTTACTGGCAGTATTATCTGAAAACCCGTCATTTGCGTCAATCACTGGGTTCATTCGAACTGTATTTTGTGCATGGTTATACTGTCGCTTGATTCTGACACCGACCATTGAATAGGTGACAATGATGAAGCCAATACCCCCTACACACAAAGCAGCTATGAATGAGGAGTATACTTTTGACATTATTATCGAACCTCGAGAGAGGCGCTGACATTTCTTTACATAAATCTCATTACTTGTGTCATAGTACAAAGCCGTATCACTCAGAAATAGCGACGGGATCGAAATTAAGAAACCCAAAATAGCAGTTGCAGCGATAGTTTGATTTTGTGTTATATTCAAACGCGAGAAAGGGTTGCAGACTCTCTTGTACCGATGGAACGCAATTGCAAGCAAAATCAAGCCAGATATGGATGCCGGAAACGTGCTGATAAAATTCAAAACCTTACAGGAAAACTTTCCCGGATATCGCAGGGGATATTGATTTTCAATCACATACTGGCAACAGGATGTTAAACTCGCCATAAAATCCACCAGTGCCAAATACGGAATAAATCGACGGTCATCTATTTTGTTGGAAGAAAATTTGTAGTCTTTATAAACAAAAAGCACCATACAATTTCCAAAAGCTCCACAAATCATGAAAAATACTAACAGAACAGTATTTCCGATCAAAGCATTCACAAGTTCGTCCTCAATCTCTTCGACAAATGAAATGTTGCTGGGTAAACTTGAGTTTACGTAAGATGTGTTAAATTCCATGCTAGAGGTATGAAGGCGAACCAGCTACATAAACAGTCGTTAACTCTTACATGCAACTTCCTGATTTGTCAACTTTGAGGAAGATCAGGTTTCCAACAACATTCATTTTGTTTCCTTAAAACGTACTTTAACTGTTATTTAAAGTATTATTACAATCAGGGTACTCAAATTTCGATAATTTTAAACTTTTACACTCCTTGAAAATACACATACATGTATGAAGTGTAGAATATATATATATTATAAACAATATTTTTCTTCAGATAAGAATTGTATAGTAAATTGTTTATATTTTTAAATAAACAAAAAATAGTTAATACATGTAGCATGTATATGTACAGTAACTAATACTGAATTATAAAATGTACATGTTAATAATAAACGATAGAAAACATATAATTCTATATGATACATGTGTAATATTTTTTACAATATATGTTAGAGGAATGAAACAAAGCCGAAACGTTGGACTCTGTTAATGTGTCAGTCTTCTTTTTTGGAAGAACAGCCATACAGTAGTGACGTCAGCAATGCCATTATGGCTGCGCCAGCCCCCACCCAAAACGACCAACCAAAGCGGAAGTCGTGGCCATTATCAAAGGATATTCCCGCCTTCTTCTCTTTCGATGACTTGATGCCATACACTGCTACGGCTATCCCGATGCTCAAGACTGCCAAAATGAAAAACATACTCATATTCATACTTTTGCCTATTTCAATCATTTTCATTGTTAGCTACACTCTACTATTTTAGCATTCGTATTGTAAAGCATCATAATAGATGATAAGATTCATTTGGTAATTAATATTAAAAAAGGACACTTCTCTCAAAGTACTTGTTATTATTGCAAGTATCAAGACAACACTCATAATGTATACTTGTTAAACTCTAGCAGGGCGGACGTGATTCTTCCGGGTTCCTTATTGTTAAAATAATTAGGCCATTGCAAGTTATTTCTTTGTTTAGCGTCCACCCAAAACTCAAAACCCTATCTTTCTATCAGGACAAAAACACAAACCTTAGAAAAAAAACACAACTTTAAAAGTTCAACAAAATCAAATTTGTTATATATTTTGAGGTATTGTCTTCACTTTGTAACAAAAATAACAAATACCTACTATATGATTGTCATTTTGAATGTTGTAATATTTGATTTCTGATCTGGATTTAAAAATGCGATCCTGAGTCCGACATATAAAAAAGCGATCTAATTTTATGAACAAAAATTGTGTGGTTTTTTTTTTTATTTTTTTACATCTCAAAACCAATCCGTCCGCGGACGCTAACCATAGAAAAAACTTGGAATGGCCTTACGATTTCAATTCTCAAAATTAGAACCTTTTATAATACATTAGATGACCATTTTGTTGTTGTGATTATCATATTAAAAATTAACATAGTAGCATTTTTAAATTTGCCTTTTAAGTCCTTATATTAAATTTCAAAAAAAAAAATTCCATCAGTGACTGAATGAAGTGAAACCCTTAAACAAGCAGGCTGCAAAAACAAATGCAGACATGTTATTTTGTTACTTCCAACAGCGATTTACATAATTACTTGGTATGAGAAGATGAAAAAGCTTTGCACTAATTTATGTGCACTGATACTTACAAGCTGTAATCATCAGACCAGCAACAAAACCCGTGTAGTTGCAACTGTTGCACTGGCAACACAGTGCCAGGGTGGAAACAAGCAGGGCTATCAGGCATACTGTCAGACCGACAGACATCAGACCCTGCGTTGCAATGATGTAATCTGGGACAAAAAACGAAATTTCAATACTCTACCCCTTTCTCTGGCTCACCACATATCTCTCTCTCTCTCTCTCTCTCTCTCTCTCTCTCTCTCTCTCTCTCTCTCTCTCTCTCATAAGATCACTACAAAACGTGAACATTTAGATTATCATTTGCCTTTGCGCTTTTATTTTCAACTAGGTCACAGAAGATTATAATCGTTGATATTGAACTCACCATTACTTTCGGCGAGGTCTTTATTATTGTCGAACACCCATTGACATTGGGTCCCGTGACATGTAGCCCACAGCCCCTCCGTGCTCGATGTCTGTTCGCGCCAATATGGAGTAGCAAAACTCACAATAGCAGCCAGGTTGGTCACCACTAGCATAATTAGACCCGAAATAGCCGCACAACTATTCATCTTGGAGTGCACAATTACAACAGCAACAGAAAGTAAGGAAACGTTTTCTAGTAAGTTTGCTTCAAAGAGCACGCACTAAAAATCAGACTCTAGCTTTTCCTCTCCTCTCAGAAATTTCTTCCCTTTGCTCCGGTTCTTCAAAATAAGTTATAATTCGGCAAATGTTTCTGAACTTTGCACGCTCGACCAACCACTGAGTAATGTAGCAAATCGTTTCCCTGGAGACGACTCAGATTAAGAAAGTGCGTGGAAAATATCTTTATCACACGGCGTTACACTCTTATCACGTTAATCTTCTAAAAACCCCAGTAATCAAGAAGTCTCCCTAACGAAGCCGAGCTCCCAGAATTCACTGCGATGTGCAAATTAAGCATGCACTGGAATTCATATATTTTTTCACCAACGTTCTCGAGGAAGAGAATATATTTTCTTTTTCAACCTCCAACTAAACAATATTTCTTCCTGGTCAGAAATAAAGTAGATTTGATGTTCTTTAAAACGTTGTGTTGTTTTTTCTTCTTCTCCTCATAAAATTCTTACTACATCTTCTTAAAGATGAAAGAAGTTTCACTCAAACAAGCAATTAGGCTTAGGATTCTTAATTAGTAAGAATAAAAGCCGCCACATTCATTTCAAGAATGACGTAGGCGAAATTCTCTCAGCTGAAATTATATACTCACTTGAAAAACAAAAAATATGATACCACAGTACATCACCACTGAACAAGCTTTTCAAACAGGCTTTATCCACACTCACAATTATACATACATGTACCAGGCACTTGTTCTATTTTGAGAGATGGTAAATGTAATTGTTATTGTACTTGCCAATTCATGTATTTTCAGAAAAGGCCGGAAATAAACTTTGATCACGATTTATACCTACATGCATTTATTGGCATATTGCCTTCAATTTTGATGTTTATACATGAATTAAAAAAAATCTAGTGATAAGAGTCATAAAACAAAATTTTTAAAAAATCCGGGAATATTGGCTCTGTCATCTTTGTATTTCTTTAGAATTCTAGATTTTTTATAAAGTTAATTTGGAATATTATATACTCTATTTGTTTTATTAAGGCAAATTGAAATAAAAAGTTTTTTCCCCGATTGAATCTTATTTTTGTTTAGATATAGTGATAAATCTTTCAAATGTGTACATGTATCCCTAAATGAAATTGAATTGGTTTTACTCAGCAGAGTTATCTTTCGTTGCCTTACTTCAAACGTTCTAAAAACTGACAAAAATTTAATATAAAATTTTAAATTACCATGGTTGGTTCTTATCCATCTTACAGAGTAACATACACCAAAATTGAACTTAAACGCAGTTGATTTCCATTTCAGCAAGTCTGCAGGCATGTTTTAAATCATATAGGTAGATATTTGAATACTACATGTAATTCAATGTTTCTTATTAGTGATATTAGAGTAATTTTATCTGTATATACCAATTGGTACATGTATTCTTTTTTCTGTGAACAGAGAATATAATCCTCTGAGAGAGAGAGAGAGAGAGAGAGAGAGAGAGAGAGAGAGAGAGAGAGATTTCCTACATCTTCCCTATCCATAACTATTTATTTTTGCTTATAGAAATAAAAACAAATTCATTCCAATCCATTTTATCAATTTGTATGTAAAACTGTACAAAAATGACTGATCAACATTTGATACCATAACATATACATGTACAATAAATAAACTGATTAACACAATATGTAAAACAAACAGAAACACGTTCGGGGGAAAATTCGATCAAAATATACCATTTATTCACTTCACTTCCCTGCCATTCTTTGATATAAACAGATTTTTCAATACAAAACTATTTGTGTCTATAAGGAAAATGTTGTAAACCACCTCTTCGATGTTTATGCACTTCAAAAGAACAGGACGTTTGCTATGCATTTAATTTAGTACCATAAATTTAGAAAATTAAACATATTTATACCACTTTTTTAAGAACATCAAGAACATTACTTACAATTTATCTTTATTAAGTAATTTGTAAAAGTGTATGCAAAATCAAATGAAAACATTTATAATATGTATTCTCTTGATAAAGATATTTTACGAACATAACAAATCGTATGGTTTACAAAAGACATTCGGCATACATTTTTTAAAATATCCATAAAACAAATCTTCCATTTACACCTGAATGTTATGACCGGTGTATCTTGTTAATCCGTCTGACAACAGGGACTATTTTGAACCATCCAAGTTCTAATTACAACAAATTTACTTCGTCATAATTCTCAAGACTGTTGCACACGCCTTTTTTATTGTCAATAAAAAAGCTACTTGTAGATAATTAATTGCACAGTGCAACCAGACTTCGCAGCCATTACAAAGTCAGAGACAGACAACACTTCATATTGGAGACAATTTTAAGGGGGTAAGAATCTGATTCACACCCTGTTCATGTCAGCCGTTTATTTTTACAAGTGTGTTAAGGAGTCTTTGTTTCACCAATTCTGTAAATGTCTAAAACTTCCTTGTATCATGCACATATTTCGTTCATTTTCAGTCAGCCGTTACATTCAGTGTCCTCCCACGCCTTCTTTTTTTTTAAGATTGGAAACATTTTCCTATGAATCTGATAGCACCGTTCTTGTAGTTGAGGACAGTTGTGACATCTTTCTTCCCATGTCGACTCTTGGTTTTGTATTCGCACACCGAAGGAATATTTGTCTCGATTCCTGGATTACCTAGAATTAAACGTTCATATGATATGATAAAAATTAATATATATCAGAAAGTAATCTAAAACTTGTACTCATTTGCTTTTAATCTTTGTATTTTGAAATAAAAAAAAAACTTTCTGAACACAACCATTTGAAACATTATTCCATCATTACAATTTTAAATCATTGATTTTGTTTTCAATCAAAATATTTTAAATGAAAAAGGAAAGTTTTAATAATAATTATCAAGATTATATTTATTTATAATAAGCCAGACTGAACACTTACCCTTTTATCCGTGAAACACAGCGTTACCGACAACAAAAATCCCTATATAATTAAATAAAAATAAATGATTTTTTCGAATGGTTTCAAACATCCTTAGAAATATATGATTCAAAAGCTGAATGATAAATTGGTAAAAGTAAAAGCTTGGTAATGCCCTTAAGCGGTTGATACACATATTTTGATGAATCGAAATTGGTACAAATTTAAATCTGATGAAAAGCGAAATTCTTGCTATCTATCTTGTATCGTATGAGACACCTAAGGTCTTTTGATATCCATTTTCAATACAAACTAATTGTTAAACTTTTCTTTGACGTCATGTAACAACATAACACAATTGGTTAAAATGACTGGGATTAAAAATTCATAAAATTTATTAAATGGGTAGTAATTGTAAAATTTTAACAATCTTAAAAGGTGATAATGATAAGGTTTATATGTGTTCTCTAAACTTGTAGAGTGTCGTCTACATGTAAGTAAAAACTTGTAGCTTTTTACAACAAAAATAATCTAATTAATGAGGGAATATATTCTTGTGATACATTATATAGATTTTTAAACTTTATTTGCATGCAAATTGATAGGAAATTCACCATTTATTTTGAGTTAATTAAGTACATTCATGTCACAAAACTGCGTCGAAATTTACGTACACGTATATATCCTACAAGTTATGAAATCTCAATCTCAAATCTATAAATTACAAAAAGTGTACGTATAAGTGTAGTTATTACACACCTACGCGTACCCGTACACATTTTAATTAAATCTCAACCTCTCTAATTGTGTTCTCTCATCCATATTGAAATCATAAAGATCAGCAATAAATAATGTTCATGTAATCGACACATTTGAGCATCAATTTTTCTCGACACATTTGAGCATCAATTTTCCCTAAATAAGCTCGACAGACAGACAAGACTTAACAGTTAAGTCATGTTTCATATTTGGTTGGTGGAAAAAAAACCACATATTACTATTACTCCAATAGACTAGAAGTTTATATTGGTTCATGCAACGTTGGTTTATTCTAGGCGTTGACACGTACAGTGTATATTTCTATTTGAATCATTGGATGAAATTTTGCCAATTGTCTCATGTCGAAAGCTCGTCCTAGTATTACATGTACTTTGTTCGGTTTGTCGTACAATTCGCTTGGCATTCAAACATGCACGAATTATCTCGTTTGCTTGACATGATATGATGAACTAGAAAATGACTAAACACAGTTTTTCAAACTAAAATGTTATTGTTTTCTCATAATTGCACAAGGTAGTTCCATGTAACTATGTGTGTGTTCAGTGTTATGTTTTCCTTGAGGGAAAAAAGATTCTTTGTGAAACTTGTAAGCTTCTTAAAACCGTAAAATGTGGATTAACTCCATTTACTAATTAAAAATCTATATGAAGCACAGCGTAAGTATACAAAATTAATTTTGATTAAATTCCATAGTTTTAGGACTTAAATTTTTACCGATGATGAATTGATAAACGCTAATAGAGAAAAAAAATAAGTTTCGATTTTTAAAAATTACAGGTACAAAATGCGATACAAGGTTAAAATATCTATAAAAACAAGTAGTTTTCTCCCGATTTTCCGCACAAAAAAATCATGTATTAGTATAGATATTGATTATATTGAATACTTAGCTAGTCGAATGTCAATTTACCTGGAATGAACTAAAGAACATCTCTGCATATAAATAAGCGACATCCAGCATGACGGACATTATAGTGAAGATCATATAAGGGACCCCAAACAATGGAATCAGGATACAGATATGTTTGGTCATTTTTCTGAAACAATAAACAGAATATCATACATGAAATCGATATTATAGACATATTTGTACATATAACTATTTCTGCATCATTATATAGGTTCACTTGGGATGATAGCAAAGCGTTTATGAGAGTTCGATATGAGCGTAGTTTTTTTAATAGACCAGTATTTCAATTTCCTTATAAAAAGCTCTGTATTTTAAAGATATAAATGTAAATCTAAAATACTTGAATTTTTTTTTTAAATAAGAGATTTTGTCCAAAAACTTTGGGTATTTAAAGTGCAATTCGTTGACCCCCAATGGTCATTAAAAAATGATAGGAAATATTGTTTTTCATGTTAAAGGTATGTCAGGAAAGAAAACATTAGCAAAATATAAACAACAGCCAAAAATAAGGATAATCATAAAAAATATGTCATATTTTTATAAAGATGTCAACAAAAAATAGTAATGAATGATTTTTTGGTCAAAAAAATCTCTCACTGTAATCCTTCAACAAAAACTGGTAAGCCCTTGTCAGTTATCTGAGTAAGCAATGAAGAGTTTTTATTTGTTGCCTCAAAAATCAGATCCCTGAACTGACTGATAATGAGACTTACTGCTCTGATCAATATTCAATTCTACATTTAATCCAAGCTATCACAACGCACATTCTGTGGAAATAATCAGCTCTTAACACCATATTGTACATAACGAAGGTGATTAGGTAGGTTAAGAACGTGCTATCAAATAGCAAGTTCTTTTGGAGCTGCAAAGAAGATTAGGTGTTTCTTTCTTTTCTAAATAGATACTGTTTTTCCATAATTACCTTACAAAAAGACTTTTTCACAAAGAGCCTAATGCCGACCGGTATGTATGCACATTATGTCAGATTTCTGTTTTAAGCTGTTCATTTTGTACGTAGTTTCTAATCGACTAAACTTATATATGACTGAGAATGATATTTTCATCGGATTGATATTCATATACATGTAGACGTCTTCATAAACTTCATGTGTTTTTTACGCATGTTGACTGCTGATGAAAACACATTTTCTCTAATAATATGAACATTATTAACGTAGCTATTACAACACAATATGACGAGTACTATTAAACCATTAAAACCAAAAGAGGCCCCTATGTTGTCTTTAAAGACATCCTCTATTCACAGACATACAGTGCTTTCTGCACTTTGAGATTATAGTAATAGAAAGTCACTCATATTAAGATTAACACATATAATTTATTCACTTCGTTTTCAAAAACCAAGTTTTAACTTTTCTTACTAACAAAATAGATGGAGAACAAATGGCCATTTACTTTCTAATGTGAATTGTAGACTTGTTCAAGTCTATTTTTAATAATTAGGACTCTTTTTAATACCCTTAAACGCAGCAAAACACATAATTCTATCTTTGATAACATTTGTAAATAATAGGAGCAGAAATTAAGATTTGTGAAACACAGTAAAATGCAAGATATAGGAAAACATCAAAACAGTACATGAATACTGGAACAGGTATAGGTGATGTGACAAACTAGTACCTATTCAGAAATCACTTTTGTTAAAAAATAGTTAATACACAGTGCATCGAGTGGCGAGCAATCAACTATACATTAATGCCCTAAAATTAGTGTGCAGGTCAAGGATTCTCCAAATAATTTTTACCAAATCAAAAAAACATATGTGGGCAAATAAAAAAACTTACAAAACAGTGCTTCTATTGTTGGAATGTTTCCCTTTAGAGCGATTCTTTTTCATTCTCTGGTACATAAATCGCACGATTTTGATGAAGTAATTGACATTCGCCTGCAAGAAAGAGAACTGTATTAAATTATAATTGATGGATGGCATTTCGCTGTATGAAAACCTTTAATGGAAAATAAAACCTTGAACCACTGAATCACAGAATGGTCTTTGACTTTTATTGCATACCACGTTCATTAAAAAGATCGGCACTCGGTAAATCCAAACTGTCCATGATTTTGGATTGGTATTCCAGCAACTAGACGAAACAAAGAATATAATTAACTTTGCCTGATTGCACATGCATCCAAAACCATTATTTCAAGATTTTCATTAGCATATTAGGTTGATAGAGAAATAGCAGTAGGATAGATTGTAAAAGAAACTCACATATAGTCTTCGGTAAAAATCCGAAACAAAACCCACGGTATGACAACAGCAAGAGGTCCCACTATGAAAAATAATGATGTGTTTTTTAAATTGGTGAAAATAAAGAATAAAAAAGGTCTACTTACAGGACGTGGACGATTCAACAGTGAACGGAGCACCAGATGTGGAATAACTAAATGTATCAAATTTTTATTATAAATGTAGAAAACGATAAAGTTATGTTCATTGAAATGATTTTCTTCTCTTTTTTCAACTCAACACTAAAAATAATGTATGAAGGGATTGACTACATACATGTAATCTTAGCAGTAGGAAGACATCAGGTAATACTTCTTTCAGCACATAAACTTGAAAGTTTTAATAGTAGTTACTTAAATATATATAATGTGTAATGAAATGGATTGTAATAAAAAATTTTATCATGACTGGAATAATTTCAGCCAAGAAACATAGAAGCAGTAGGCCTGTCATGTGCTAAAAAAGTCTCTACCTGGTCTTTACATGGAACTTGTTTAAACGTCTTATACATGTATGTCCAAAAGTAACAGTACATGTATTCTGGAGTGAAGAGCAACAGACTCATATATATATAAAGTTACAAGCGGTACTGAGTGTGTAGAATTCAGATAAGAATTGGAACAACGTGGGCGAGGAGATATAAACAAAATAGTAAATAAATATGTGGATGTCAGATATGCAAGACGAAAACGATGGAATAAAAATATATTCAAAAATTCAAAATAAACAGTTCTGTGTGGAGATCAGATAAGAGATAAAGGAAATAAGTAAAAAGGTTTATTCAAAGAAAATTTAAATATGGAGGTAAAATAAGAATAATTTTTTTAAACAAAGTGAGCAATAATGACAAGCAAAAAAAAATAATACGTGGAAGTCTTACAAGAACTAAGTGAAAGGTTTTATGAGGTAGCACAAAAATTTATATGTGTATTTTATAATTAGTTAAGTAGGAACCTTAAGGATATGCGCAATATAATTTGTATGTGGAAGCCATAAAAGAACTATCAATATGGAACACTTATGATCAAGAGCTATAATGATAATAATGCAAACACTACTTAATATGAGAGAAATTTAGAGAAAAACGGGTGGAAAGGAATGGTAGGGATATATGTAGATATGTTATAATAAGATATGGATGAACAATTATACAAAAAGAGTGAAAATAAAAATAAAAATCCTTAAACAGTCGTGGCAAATTCTACGGTCTATATTTCACTGTAACAATTTATTCCTACCCCCCCCCCCCCCCACCCTCAATTGGATAATTTTTGGCGCATGAATTAATTGGGAGTTGATTTTAATCAACTCTCCTATGCAGTTACTCAGGCAAACTGAAAGTGAAACAGTGTTTGGACCTAATTACAAATCAACACCGCTGACAACATTTAGTTCTAATCAATAAATTCGACGTAATGAGTTCTTAAGCATTGTTTTTCAAGGAAACTAATTTATAGATACCTTGTAAATAGTCAGATTTTAAATGGTCCGAACAATTTAGATATTTTTTGAAGTCGTACAGTTTATGTATTCCTACGCCAGAGTTCAATATAGTCTCGTTCAACCAGACGTTCGGCTGTCTCCGTAAACCTCCGACAAGCAGAGAGTCTCTCTTACCTGTCGGAGATTAACAGATACAGCTGAGAGTCTGGTTGAACGAGACTAGAGTTCAATTTTGCTTGGATCCATACAATTTCTCATAACTATTTCGATTACTGATACGCAGTTTGATGGACTAATTCTTTGAATATTACACAACATGATTGACATTGGATTTTCACGAATTTCCTGTAGGAAAATTCATATTATAAAAAATGTGCGTAATTCAAATACTTGTAGGAATTTACTTGCCATGCATGCAAAAAAACATATATCTTTGATTTTAAAATAAATAATAATCGATAAAATCAACTCCCCTCAGTACTTCAGTACTTTGATTTTTTTCCTTACATTTCTTATTTTTTGGTGATTTTTAATCAATTAAATGCATACACCTCACAGCGCGTCAAAATCACCTGATATAGTTACCGATATGTAATCTGGTGTATTGTGCTTTTTAATTATATGTTAATTCTAGCAGGTTTTACCCCATCCTATGGCGATGTGAAGACGGGTGTATTTCTTCTTCTGGAGGTATCTGAGGTCGACGTCAATAAGCTTCATCAGGACGTGGGCATCTAACGTCAGCCAGAATGTACTAGCTACCAGGGTGTACACGAAGAAGGTGACTAGAAGCTTACACTCCCAGTGCTTAGGTAAAGATTAAAGAGAAATGACATAAATACCAAAAACTGCGTTATTGTCGCTCAAGCTTTTACTTTTGCTAAATATCATGAATAGGTATAAATATACACAGCTAATTCCAAAGCCAGTCATAACTTTTAAGTTTTCATCTTCAGCCGAATTCTGTTACAATGCCATTGGTTGAAAATTATTTAATCTTTTTTAAGATGATTGATATAAAGACGAATGACTCTCTCGCTCTAACATCCATTTCAACGAAATATATTAATAAAAGTTGAACTTGTTCATCAATCGTTGTAAATCAATGGAGTTCAGTAGGATTTTTTCCTCATAAAGATAGATAGATAGATAGATAGATAGATAGATAGATAGATAGATAGATAGATAGATAGATAGATAGATAGATAGATAGATAGATATATGTATATTATTATAGTTGTTTATCTGTTAGATCACATTTCTCTGCACTTGAATTCGTGAGGAAAAGCCTTACATATACCATAGAAATGCCGTATATATTAATGTGGGCAACAATGAGCAAACCACTGCCTTGTTCAGACAAACATGTCAAATAATGTCGAATTTGTTCCTCCTAAAGTGTCACACCATGAGGGATTTCATGACAAATATTTGATAACACCACACGGAGCCATTGTTCTCACTCACCGAACTATCGTCCTTGAACCCAAACATTTCCCCGTTTTGCTGCACATCTTTAGAAAGGGCAAAACCATTCCACAGTAGATAGTCTTTCAGAATCGACGTGGTAGCCCGTAATATGTAGGCGAGGAACAAATTGATATGGAACATAGTTATGTTGGATCTCTTTCTCTTACAATGCAAAACAGTCCTAGAAGAATAAAACAAGAAAAATTCAAATATAACTATCTGGTTTTAATTACAAATGAGCAGGAAATCGTATTATGGATTTGGTTTCATTTTAATAAAGTCTTGTCAAGAAGATTTCAAAATACATAAAATACAATGCACAATTCCTGGAATGCTATTTGTTTGTAATAAAACAAGTATACTTATGTGTCCTAGTGTTCGAGTAAAACACACACACCCTTTCGAAAAAAGTATATATTTGATCCTCTTATTCCCTCACACAATGCCTTTGTCACCTTTATAAAAACCTATATTAGTGTCCTTTATTGATTATTACTCTGTGTGTTATCTTAAATACAGTCATTAAATTGAAGTGTATAAATTTACGTAAGCCGTGTGTAGTTGGGATAACTCTCCGACCTTATTGCGTAAAAGTCAAAACTATGGTTAAGGGGAAGATTAACAGTAATCTGATAATTATAATGACTGACACACTTCTGTTTATAATTTTGTGTTTCTTTCTAATACCTTATTTTAAAAAAAATCAATCGATTTCGTTTAAAAATTGTAGTTTCATAAGCAAATGTCCTAAAGGTAGAAATTTGTGTCAATTGTAACATATGACCTGTATCTGAGTTGTAACAGGACACCGACAGCTATAGTCAAAGACACTAGCGATATGGAGTGGCCAATGATTGACATGATCTGTATACGGTCGAGATGTTGCTGAAAGAAAGAGAGAACCGTTTAAATGTCAAACATATAGCTTGGAACCAATCGGGAAGCATCATATCTTATCTGAAAAATTTCGAGCTGTAATTATATTGACACAAATGGTTCAAGTATATGTTTTGTAATCGAATAATTTGATGATTATGTCAAAAGTTAATTTTGATACGTTTTTGCAATGAGTCTTATATATCACCATCCTTCCGTTTGGTGTGTGTTTTTTTTTCAAATCGGAAGTTATTTCTCAAAACAGATGGTGGAATATTCATTTACAGAAATAATGTTCTCGATTATTTGATAAAAATATCACAATGCCCGATTGGCTACAATATATTTTGTCATCATCAATTTTGACCGTCTTAATCTGAATTTTTTTTTATTTTTCCTTCCTGCTTTGTTCGCAAATAAACATCCATCACAGATATCGTATGCTGGACCAGTAACCAATGCCGAATTCCTGGTTCCTGTTGTTTATCGGTACTGTTGTATTGATTGTCTACGAGTTAGCCAAACAATTATTCACTGGCAAAATAAAGTCTGCTTACAATTCCACAACTATTTCAATGTGTTTTATAAAGGTTGTTTGGGTAGTTAGATTTGATAACAAGGGTTATCATCCATCAAACGAGTTAAATTTGTAAATGAATTATATTTTAAGACTGCAATGAAGTGACTTTAGATAGTTACTCACATTTAGGGACTGGCGCCATTGCTCTTCGAAGGAACAACCCGTGAAGTCAGTCCATGTTTTATTAGTCAGAGGGCTTATGTACCAAGTGCCATTTTCCATGCATGTTTTCTTTGCAAATCCTTTATTAGAAAACATCGATAAAAAAACAAACCACAAATCTCTTTCTCGTGAACCAATCTCTGAGTATTGAATGCTTAGTAAGTTCCATATACTCATTGTTTTTCAAAAAAGAATCCATGTTTACAGCATAACCATTTCATAGGAAATTATTTTTCTTTCTTTTAATCAAACTTGGTTACAGTTTTCAAAACTCATCAGATACCTTTACGCAATTATATAAAACAATATTCATTTTCTGAATTACGATTGTAATTTAATCAAGCTGTTGCTTTTCGCATGTTGGGACATATATATTGACAAAATTCAGCCAGTATATGAAATGGGCTGCAACAAACCTTCAATTCCTACTTGTTTAATTAATAATATGTTTTATAGTTTACAATCATATTCAAATTTATTGTTTAAATACACACAAAAACAAGATAATTAATTCTTTTACGTTTTTGCATTAACTGTTAAAAGTTTTTCGCATAAGAAATCGTTTCATGAGCGCAGTCTAACAGTCACCATGGCTAAAATATGGTCCTTATGTTAAGAAGTTTATGTGCTACTAATTTCAATATTTACAAAAATTTACAGATCTATGAATTTATTATAAAACCAGAGAGGACCAGACAACCAAATCAACATGAACCAGCGTTAAATTAAACGTTCATTAAAAAAAAAGGTTAAGTGTTTATTGGATAAGACTATTTCAGGTAGAGTCAAGACCTCTCATCACAAAATGTTTAAGGGAAATGTAATTACGTAAGATTGTTTTTGAAACAAGCATCAAATTTCCTAAAGTCGTGTTGAGAATGCATTGATTATTATCTGTTTGCTGTAATAAACGTCAACATATCGTTTCACAAGTTTTATGGAAGAAAAAAGCATATTTTATTGTTACAAAAAGAGAATATGAGATTAAGCGCATTTCAATACTAATGTTCTTCATTCCACAACTTGTGTCGTGTACTCATAAGGATGGTACAAATCGTAGCGAACTGTAATATAAATGTAGCAACACATTATTATGTAATGCTGAACGCTTTGAAAGATTTCAACTTTAAATAATATATTCACCAAATCAATACAACGATCGAACGAAAGATACAACATTCACTTGATTGTATTTAACAGAATTGTAAAGTATTTTGTGCTTAAATGCGATATTATTTTACCGTTAAGTAGAAATTTGTGGATGTAGTTTGGACAGGGTTGTACGACAGTGGTTCCAGCCTCTGTGGCGTTCCAACACATTACGTAATCCCATATTGGGGGGCACATCATATCTGTCAACACAACGCAGTTAATCTATACGATACCTTCTTGAGCGCATGTAAATGTTCTTAACAATTTATGAGAAAATATATAGCAAGCAACAAAAGTTTACTTTGTTGATTTTACATGACTTTGAAATGTATTGTACTTTTAAACTTGAGTATTTAAAATATTCTTCCAGTTGTTAAATGCTATGCAAGACATCAGAATCTTTTTTAGTTGAATATGAATAAATGGATGTTGAAGATAAAAACTCTTAAAATTAAGCTTTCTTATGAAAAGCATATAAGAAAAAAAAATATATCCTGTTATGTAAGCGTAAGATAATTAATGCATAGAAGTTGTCAAAGAGCGTAAGAGAGGTGATCTGCTAATAACTCTCTCTCTCTCTCTCTCTCTCTCTCTCTCTCTCTCTCTCTCTCTCTCTCTCTCTCTGTAACATAACAGTTTTTCAGACCATAAGTGTCTGGTTCTTGTTTAGATTGCAATGAATATCAAAAACAGTAATCTGTAAGACTGTAAGGCACATAACAACCTCGTAAAATGTGTGTCTCCCCAAAGTCTGTGATTTGGTGGGTTTTTTCTATATCAATATCTTTGTTTGACAGTTTTGTTTTGATGATCATCAATAAAGCAAATTATAATTGAGTTCGTCTACCATATCTTGAGTTCAGGAGGTACATCTGGGTCGTTTCTTTGGTTTTGTGAAGGACATTTTCCTTTCTCTATTTTCAGAAGAGAGAATAAACACAAAGGATGCAAATTTATAGTTTTCGATGTTGGATTTAGGATCCAACAGCTCAACGTGTTCTTTTATTTGTTATAACTGCGAAATAACATAACTTCAAAAGACGTGACATAGTTGTTTGAGCTGATCATAAAATATCCTTGGAGGTTGGTTGTTTTGTGTCATTACAAAGAACTTAAATACAATTTTACGACTGCAAAAACAACCGCTCTTTCGTAAAAATAAAAAGGATATAGACTATTTTTTTTTAGATTTGGAAGATAAGGAGCAAATGGGAATTTAACGCGTCGTAAACGAAATTAGAAAAATTAATCTGTTATGAAGAAATTAGCTTTGAGATTACTGTAGAGGATACAATTGTTGGTTTGATTAACGAGTTATCCATTTGAAGTAGCTGTTAGAGATACATGATTTTGTCCATTAAACTTCAACAATAATCAAGGAATTGGAATGTGTGGGTTTTTTAAACATTTACGTTGTTGCTTTTTTACTGAAACAACTTTTACCGAATTGAAATCAAACATTGTGATATCCGGCATACGTTGGCACTGTAGTTAAAGAAAAACCTGCTTCCTTTGGTCTTGCTTGTTCAAAGTAAATCATCCATCACACCTTAATGTACTAATATCGAAGATTTTTAGTAATATATAATGTCTTTCACTTGCTGACAAAACTTCTTTGACTTATAATACTGTGGTTTCATCAATATTCGTTGAATACCAATTTTCGTGGATTTCGTTGTTAAGTTTATCCACGAAAGTAATTGTTCATTTAAGTGCAATTTCTACTAATAATTTGTATTGATAGGGTCATTGGCCACGAATTTACGTATCCTTGAAACTGTGATTTTCACTTTATCCACGAAAATTGATACCCTTGAATATTAATGAAACCACAGTAACCACCCTATTTACCTGCAGTTGGTACTGTCTGCTGGATTAGTTTACTACATTTGGCTTCTTCTTCCATAAGTCTTCTCGTTTGCTGAAGTAATGACAGCCTGTATTCCTAAAATCAGACCAGAAGACCCTGAATTCAAGGCTTTAACCTGTCATCTTCTAACATCTGTTAGACTTCGTTAACCATAATCTCATATCGAATAACAGACAACCAACACTTGCAAAAGAACCAAGCGGAAATTGAAAATAATTAAATGATGTTTCTTTAGATTCTGATAAGGACAAGGAACGAACAAGAATCGACTTTGGTTTCCTTTTCTTTACAGAAAGTCTTATGTCTAATTTAAATAGAAAAAAAGATTACACAATAATAGGCTATTCTTTAGTATCTTTAGTATCTTATTTTGCAGTGGGTGATGGTTTGTCATGCACTTGTCTGATTATCATTTCATAAGTGGGTGACAAAACTAAGGGTCTTGGCTTGAACGGAATAAGACTTATTTAAAACTGCTCCCCTCTGGCTTTGTAAATCTGTATCGTGCTTCTAAAACCATCGATCCTAGAATTATTATTCCGATAAGAAATAGTACGAGTATATGTGGTAATCACGGAAAACCTTGAAACCAATGTAGAGTCCGTTTTAATGATTTGATCAATTTCAATCCACAAATGAGAAGACATTTTTTTTAATTCATAGAACAAAATAGAGACAAAAGTCTGGATTGTAATCTTAATTTGATGAACATTTTGAGGGAAACATGAATATTACAATACAAAAGTATTTTTTGTTTCAATTATATCGTAAATGAAAGCTTACATAAAGCAGAGACATAAATAACACTCTGCATAAAGTTTCATCCCCTAAAATCGGATTATATTTAAGACTAAAAATCAACAAGCATCAAGCATTCCGTGGAAAGTGGAAAAACTATTTTTTGAAAAGCTGCTTGTATATTATTGATTTTAATCTACTTAACACAAAAACCGAGATAAACGATGATTTTTGTCATACTAAGGGACTGGTATCCAAGGAAATTTATTTCCTTAGTTACGGGTGCACAAATCTTTGAAATTAAAACAATGATTTTAGTTAAACATCTACGTAAATTATTCCTTTACATGATATTATATCGTATTTTGCTTTTTGTATTTATCATAAGATCGAGTTTTCCCATTTTTAGAAAAAAATAAAATTTTAAAATATTTCATTGTAATTGTTGCCATGACAACAGAATGAGAACATGCATTTAGACGCTTATCAATTTTCAAAAATTGCACATCTTTATCACTTTATATGCAAAATCTACAACCACTGCTGGAAAAATGAATTATGTATTTCTGTTAGTGATAATCTGTTCTATATATATATGCAAAATAAAATCCATGGGCAACTTTGAGGGGGAAAAATTGTACAAGGTTTAAAAGTATATATCAAATTTGCATTTTAAGCTTTTACAAAGGGGTAAAGGTAACATAAATACCAAGTATTATTTAATTGAATAGATTATATTGTACCTTATTTTTGAAATATTCCCTGGTTAAAGATGCACATTAAGTCAAATTTTCTATTTTATAAAGGATTTTTCAATACAACATTTTAAAGATCATTCATTTTCATCTATAATTAGAAAACATGGACACACGGACATAAGGGCAAATATAAGGTAAAATATTTTTTTCATTTATAATTGATGTATTTTACTCCTCAATGTGGTTGAATCATAAATTTAGTGAAAATCTGTATACAAAACATTCATTCAAAATATTATATACAAAGAAAAACAAGGGGGGGGGAGGCCAGGTTTTACCCTCTGAGTTCATTTGATTTGACCTTTTTGTACTTAAAGTGCAATTCTCAACATAATTAAAAATGACTTGACAAAAATGGGAACAATAACATCATATACCAAAATAGTTAAAAGTGCTTTAATGATGGTCAGAATGAATATATATATATATATATATATATATATATATATATATATATATATATATATATATATATATATATATATATATATATATATATATATATATATACATAAAGTTGCATTTTTCCTGACCCAATTCATAAATAAGATATCATATATCAATGCTTAGAAAGAGGTCTTAAAAGGGGCATAGTCAGGATTTTGGTCAAATTCTATTTTTTGTTTTAATTGTTTACAATGCTTTAGGAATGCATTTGTAATGAGTACCCACAATTTTAGAGTCAGGCGTAAACTTGTAAGCAAGATACAGTTCACACAATTCTTTGTCATGTAAACAAGGCTCGTGCCCTGTTTTTGTTTACATAGGTTCAATATACCAGTAAAAAATCTTTTTCAACCTGATGTATCAACCTTCTTATTCATTTGAAAACCATTACAAAATCGGAAATTGTTTAAGATAATAAAACTGACAGAAATACATGTAAAATGTTGAATCTATGATTGTTAGTTTGGCCATTCTCTGACGTATAATAATGCTGAAAGTTCTAAGGTTCAGGTACAAAGTCTTATTCTACTTGCTGTGCAATTATGGTTTAACATTCGAGAATGCCGGCACAAACACGTTTACAGCGCAGATGAAAAGAGTTGGTTTACCCACTTCATTTTCTCAACACGCAACTGTTAATTTCTACTTGGACCGCAATATGATACAACAGTGCACGTAAACTTTAGCTACAGTTCGTAAATTCGATCAACCCGAAGATGCACTTGGATCAATATAACTTTCTCTGAAAATATCAAGAAAGGAACGTGACTTGGGTTCTATATTCATTTGGCAATGCATTCTATTTCTGCCCGATGATAGAATGTACAGTTTTAATATTTTATAGTAGGTTGTGATGCAAAAAACAATTAACAATAAGACCATTCTTCAGCTGGTTTTTTTATTGGAATTTAATAGTCTTACAGTCGTAACCGACCAATATATAGCAGTTGAAATCCAGCAAAAGTTGACTTTATTTTTGATTTTTGCACAAATAACTAGCAATGATATATTATGACATGAAAGCTGTAATCCATGCTGCTATGTTGGTAGAAAAAATCGATTTTGACAGAAAGCGTGTCAATATTACATGTTTACCAACTGTACAATTATTTCAGAAATGAAAACAACACAGAAATGTAAATAATATTATGTAATTGTTGTAAAAGGTTTTGCTGTAAAAGGTTTCAAATTTCATTATGAGAGCCATTTCTCTAAAGCGTTTGAACGCTGATTTTTAAACGAGAGCTTAATAAAAATTGTAAATACATTGACCAAAGATTACAATTAGTACATATGATCATTGATTCTTGTCTTTCCTTTCCGATGTAAAATATCAAATTAGTTATTATTCGTGCGCTATAGAATTCGTTTTATTTTACGAAAGTCAGTGAGTTTAAATTGAAGAAGGCAGTATACACAATAAACAAAATTATACGAAATAGAAAAGCATTTTTAACATTTAATTCACAGTACAAATAACATCCATTATATATATATGCCTTGTTTATATATATATATATATATATATATATATATATATATATATATATATATATATATATATATTAAACTTATATTACAACGTTTTTAGTGCCATGACTACCAACTGCAACATTACACATATGTTTAATTACTGTGTAAATATCATAAGTTTTCAATTAACAACAGATTGTAATTTATATCAAAAGTTATCCATTAGCTGTAATCTTCAGTCATGTTGTAAAAGAAGCGCGTATATCCCGCATTCAATCACAAATCATGCAAGACTGTACAATTCAATTTTAACGTTTTCTGTAAAATCAGCCTATTGAAAAATCGCATGAAATATGAATTTTAGATTAATGTAATCAGAAGAGTTATCCGAATCAAAGTCACGATTTGTGTAAATTTAAAATATTCTAACACGCCAAGGGGTATCAATTGAATTAAAAAGGCAATAAAGAAATAATAAAGTGCTGTATTTACCCTCAGTCCTTAGATTTTTTATTTGGTCTTTTTGTATAATAAGCTTGCTATCTTAAGGGTCGAACGTGTCAAAGATATAAAACGTGGAACGATGAGACAAAAAGTAAGTTTTTGTCTCCTTTTATCAAAGCAGAATTACAATAAAGCAGCGTTGTAAATCATATTTAATTCCAAGTTCAGAAGAAAACTAATAGAAAGCCATATTCTAGATATTGCCTGTGATTTAAAATTTATTACAACAATTTTTTTTTTCATAATGTGTCTGAACTTTATTTTATGAAATATATTGTGACAAAACTTCTCAATAACGTTCTACAATAAAGTAGTGTTTTATTTAACATGCTGTCAATAAAATGATTTTAGAACAAAAAACGAAAAATTAAACGCAGATATGTGGGTCACTTGTTAAATAAATTTGACAATAGTGGTGACAGACAAAGGATGACACACAGTTAGTTTTGATTTGCGTTGCTCTATTAGAGAGAACTGGACTGATATCAATATTCAATGATCAACATGTTATTCTTTTGTGTTGCCCATTTACCTAGTAATATTAATTAAGCAAATTTTATCCTAGAACTTATTTCCTACACATGAAGTATCTACAACACTATTCAAAATTCGAATACGTGAATTATTTAATCTTCGGAAAAGTTAAAAGATAATACTATTAAAAGATTAGATAAAAAAATATATAATTAATCATATTTGCAAAATCAATTTCAGCGATAAATTGATGTAGGTGAAAAACCTAATAATAAAAATCAATTTTAACACCAAACTCCATATCATTAATATCAAGATTCAATCCCGATGCATAGTTCATCCCCTACCTTTTCTTCGTTAGGAACCATCATATTGTCCGTCCTATTACAAGCCACAGAAGTTTGAAGTGTCAAATTCATGGTGATGTGCAGTTTCAAATTATATAGTTCAGTTGTTTAGAAATTCGGTTGACAGGCTTGTCAATTCATTGTTTTACAGCCCACTGCAGCAACTGTTGGACCTGCTCAGTCGATACGAGCCGGCGCCATTAACCCCCGACCCTCCAGCTACAAACGCCTTCAAACACCGGGACCTCCCGTCGTTAAGATTCCTCCTTGGTGCTAATAAGATGCAATTCTTTAAAATAAAAGACATTTACTTTAGGATATTATTCCATAGTTATGGTAAAATTAATGCAATACGCGTCTACATAAGCTGACCCTGGTGGTTGAAATTTATGCTTTTATTTCATTTAAAGCAGCAACGGAATCCTTCATCTCCATCAAGACTTCACGATCGTTAGCATAACTCTTCGCAGAATAGCTTTGTAAATCAAAGCTATTGCTGATTCCAGTGCAGATTTTCTTTGTGTAACGTAAGTATCACTTACCTTAACAGAGACCGACCGCAAACCAAGCTTAAAAATCGTATAAAAAGCCCATCATTGTCGCACGAGTTTAAATTGTAGATAAAATGGGCTTGTTACCTAACGTATCGATAAAAGGGAGGTATTAGAATACGATGCGTTCGATCATTGAAAGCTTACTACCTAACTTAAGTAAGCTATTATATATTAGAGATTTATACCGGCAATGGTTGGTAAGCTTTGAGACATCATCACCTGTCGTCACGTCGTCATACCGTTTTTAAAAGGAAGTTCAACTAAAAGATTTTCTCTAAAAGGTGTTAACTTTTTATTGAAAGTTAGATAAGGTGATACTATATAATTGGTAAAATATTACATTGCCTGTGTATCAATATATGGAATTTAATTGCTTTTGCATAATTTCATATTTAATAAAATGCAAAAGGATATTTGCAAAATATCATTTAAAAAATTTTAACACATGGAATTAAAAGGACTTACAGTATATATCTTCTTCATTAATAAGTAGATTAATGTTAACGAACTACAATTTTACTTACCTCCAGTTGCTGTTTATACAAGTACATGAAAATATAGTATGCATATACATAGATGTGTTAATTTCTTAGGCAGTTCTACAGTTTTACTTTTTAAATTGATTTACAAGGTATAGATATCATATAAGATTGATTTTACATGCATGGGCTTCCTCTTTAATTTTCTAATCAAAGTCAGATTAAATGTATAACATAAATGGATAAAGAAAGGAATAGCAGTTTGGTGAAAAATCTTTATTGAAAAATAACTGCAAACAGTATTTCATGATTGCATTCATTGATTGTAATATTAATGGATTTAATTAAATTCTGTACAAAAAAATCAAAACGGATATCTAACGTTAAACTAATATTTGTAATATTGAAGGAAAATACTTAGATTGATTTTTTTCTTTTTGGTTTTAATTAATCGGCAGCAGTTTATTGCAATCTATGCAATCTATTTGTAAATCATACTTTCTAGTTTTTTTAATTCATTTTTTTAAAAATTAAATTAAATTTAAACTCAATTTTTGTCGTTTATTAATAGTACCTCGTTGAACTTAATTATGGAAATTTACCATTATTAAGCATCATGAAAAGAATCTACTTTAGGTTCAGGTTCCTATTACTTGCAAGATTTTTTAAAAACTTTTTTAGCAATATAATCAAGTATATTTATGTTTCGAAACATCACTTAAAACATGTAATTAACAAACATAGAAGAAATAAATTCGGTATTACCTTTTCATATACAAGTGTCTCATCCCTTGGGATAGACCACAAAAGATTTGCAAGATTTGATTAAGGAGTGCACGTGTATATGTATATAAACCGTAAAATCATAAATCAATCATTTAAAAAAGTATCTAGCAAAATTTAAAAAAAAATGTCTTTCGTCACTTAGTCAAATGATATGCGTAGGTTCAGTTTTAAAGGCATTTACTTTTCATTGACTTGATTTGCAGTATGATAGATAGGCCGTTAGAGGGTATAATACTGAAGAGAATATAATAACGTATTCATGCATGTATCACGGCTTTAAAATGTTATATACAGGGTTTCTTTCATTTTTCTAAGTGATGGTCAAATATTGAATGCATTGTTGTTAAAAATTATGCATTGTTGCTTTAAAAATACATATTTTATATAGGCATGCGTGTTGCTTGATATTATAATTTTTGAAAGCTTCCTTAAGTCATTTTTGGTTAAGTATATTTTTATTTCTTTAATTTAGATACTGAAGGCTAAATAAGGGTAAGGTCAGAAATGAACGACTTTGTTTGATCATTTGTTTTTCAAATGTTTTTCTGTGATAAATATATTAACTGATTTACCATAGCATTAAAGAAAGTACACGCAATCTTTAGATGTATTCTTTTTTATTTTTAAGGAAATGCAATACATAACCCACGTGAGTGCATGAATCTTCTATTGTAAAAAACCAGTTAATGCAAACAGAAATACAAAGTTAAAAACCAACACATATGTAACAAATATTGTTGAACATCAAGAGATCTTGGAAGAAATAAGATCAGGAAACAAGTACTTCTGATTTAAAAAAAAAAAAAGCAATACCAAAAGCAACCGTGTCAAATTTCTATGGCAATAAAATTTTCCTGAAAGACATATCACATCTATGATTTTTTATATATATACAATTATGGATGTACTTTCTTCTTACGCAAACAAATTTTAAGCACTAAATGGCTATTACATCATCTCCATGAAAGTAGCTGCACGTTATTTTCAGGGCATGCCGGTTTCCCCTACTCTAATTCAATGAGCGATAATATTCTTATATTTACATGATTGATAAATTCGACGAGGTGTCAAAATGCAAATGAAAGAAAATCACTGATTGTCCGTTGTCTCCAGATAGCACTACTTGACATGTGTGGGGATTTCTTCTGGCTTTTCTTTTATAACATTCGATGCTAATTTTCATCTCTGAAGATCGAATATTAATTTCCTCAACATATTAGAAAACAATTACTATCTTCAACGCACTGAATCACATACATTTAGATACAATCAGTTTATCTTCTGGAAGAAATGATAGACAAATGTACTATCTAACGGATTATTTTATGACTTCGGACATAGTTTTCCTTTCAAGCGTACTCATAATTAATTGCCCTATGTTTTTGTTTTGTTTTTCACTTTTTTTCTCAAAAATAAATTCATTTAAAGATGTATGTGTAAATTTTACATACAGACATAAAACAGAGACGAAACAAATATGGTACAATATGAAATCATTTGAAAAACAAACGCGTGGAAAACAACATCATCAAATGGGAATTTATACAAACGGAAATGTTTCTCTTTAATATGTTACTTTTGTATGCACCTCAAAAATAATGAAATGCATTGATTTGGTTATCAATGACAATAAACTGAATAAAGACATTTTAAATAATTTTCTGGTTGATAATAACTCTATATTTAAAGCAAAGGAATTATGTGTGAGGAAAGATGGGTTAATGATTAACTTCTGAGGTCGTAATGCGACGCAATAGCATATTTTTAAGACATTTTTCATTTTCTCTCTATATATAGTACAATATTGATATTTCAGTAGATCTGTTTCAAGACATAGATGTCTTGTCGGGGCAACTCTTGTTAACATCATATTGATAACGATCGAATAATCATTCTCTTTGATTTATAATTCAGCTGCAATTGTAGCTTTTTCAATATCAATTCAAGCTAACTTAGACAAAAATCTACACAACATAGCAAACTGATACATTTTCTGACCTTGATTTTCTTTCGTGCCAAAACGTTTTGAAAGCGGTATTTCCAAACTTTATTTTCATCTCGACAATCAATAGTTTAATGACATTACTCGCGGTCTAGACTTTATTTATGACATATTTAGTTTTTGTGTTCGTAGCTTCAAGTCTGTACAAGACATTTTGGAAATTAGTTTTTATACACTCTTTTATATAGCACGACAAACAAGTAGGAAAATTGAAGAAAAAAAATCGTGTTATTACGCAGACATCGTCAATTTAACCCACTTTGAAAAAAATGTATTCAAAGTTAACGTTGGTTGATTTGACGCACTTCAAAAACATTTTTAAAATACGTTGCCACAATCCCTACCATTCTTCTTTATTCATTTGTACATGTTATTGATATTTTGTTTTAAAAAGACTGTTATTATTTCAATTCGATGTGCTCAACATGTCTTTCTTTAAAAAAAGCAAAAACTTTTCATTCCAAAAACGACATCCAGAATCACATATATTAATAATGTGAAATGAAATGTGATAAATGAATATATCATATTTTTTTAACGTCTTAACACACTCTTTATCAGACGAGACAGGTAACAATGTTAGGCTTCATACACACATTTTTACCTTTGTTGATGCCTACGGCCTTTCTTATATCGGATCATTTCCTACAGCAATACGTACCCCCAAATCCTCACATTGTCATTGTAGTTACAATTAGTACTCGCATTAAAGTAGGTGTATTTGTTACAAATTCAATGTACTATAATTTTCCTGAATTAGAATAAACAAAAATAACCACACAGCATTGCAACTAAACAAGAGAGCATAACTATTACAAGTCAGGCACTTGCATGGAATCTTAGAGAGACAACTCCACACAAACGTGGAGAAGACGCTATAGTAGATACAATTTACGAATCAAAATCATTTTGGCGATGATAAATGTGAGAAAGATTGTTCTTTTTCAATCCAACGCCTACACGTTCATCAAGATGCACCAAGTCACATATTCCATGATTGTTCGAAAATGTTGACAATATAATGTTGGGGAAAGAGGCCTTGAATGCTGTCAGCCCAATTAGAATGAATAATGATTAAAGCAGGGGACACATTATCAGATGGTGTCGTCTTGGCCTCAGAAAGCATTCTCGTACAAATTCAATGCAGTGAAAAAAAATTAAATCAACCAAAATTTTAAATGGGCTGTAATTAGATATTATCTTTAACCAGTGTTGGAATTATGTCATTATTTTCCCGAAATCTAATTCCAATTGTAGTGTCAAAGTTGTAAAATTTTGGCGAGATGCATGAATATCGTCAAGTAGTGAAACCACTTAAGAGATTTTTGTAAGATTATCGTTTGATCAATATCTGAGCATCGCTTATTTAGAGTCAGCAGTAACTAGGGACAGTTTCGGATAAAGTATAATTTTTTGTAAAATTGAGAGTTGTTGTACTTATGAGTGTTGGTAAAATTCATGAATTAATCTTCAATATAATAATGATTATCATTAGTTAGAGGGATGCCTATTGTTGAAATAGGCATGCAATATGCAGGCGCCTAATGTAAGTACATGTATAATGTAAGTGCGAAACTTGCTGCCATGACTGTAGTGTTGTCTTTACAGAGTGAAATTGCAAGTCACAGACGGGAGGTAAAAAATCACGAAAATTAGGCGGATGAGACATAGAAAACCATGTTGAACATATGTTGCCATTTTTCCTGTATATATAGGAACTGAGAAAATTCTAGTTACAGAATTCCAAAGACACACATCTACTGGCTACAGTGAATTGTATCAAAAACTGTCCTGTACCACCTAAAAACTTTATTTTAAGGGAAGTCTCGGGTATGGTCCTATTTACTTTTTAGTTTGCTATGTATTAATAAGCTTATATTAAAAAAAGAATGCAATTATTATTTTTAATTATAAATAAATAATTTACCAGAATTAATTGATGTCATACCGAATACATTTACTATTTTTAACATTGGTTATATTCGTTACCTTGCAAAAGTGAAAGTTTTCATTTTGATTTTTAAAGTTGTTTTTTTTTCAGTTCTGGGAATCGGTGTAACGGATTCATTTTCATTTAGTTTGGGAAATATTTTTGTTTTTAACGAATAATTTGAATACCTTTTTTTATCCATGAATAACAGTAACAATCATTTATAAAAGAACAATTTTTTGTGGATTCTTATTCTTATAAGACCTGGATTTTTTTGTAGAGAAATGTTATTAAACTTTATACATGTTTGTAAATTCATTCAATAAATCTCAATTGGAGTGAAATAATTAATAAATAATTTGCATTACTTACGATCCTCCCAATTGCCTTACCTATATCAATGAACCTATTTAACCAAATATATGGTTTAAGGTTTTGGAATAAAAGGAATTGAAATGCTGAATATGAAGTCTTAACAAAGAACTTCTCAAAGGGAGATTTTGATGCAATGGAATGAGTTCATTGCTGTACACGTGCTAAATGTAGTAAGTTTTATTTATTTTTGGAGAAGATTGTAAAAAAAAAATGCATACAGTCATACTAAACTCATTTTTTTAAAATATATATTTTTAAACTCATACATACCAGATTTGGTAAAATATTTTCCTAGCCAGATCTTTCTATGTTACTCATCCCTTTTCTTGTCATACTTTGGACACTGTGTCATTTAACCTTCTTTCTCCAGTAATTACTGATTCCAATGCAGCTACTCCTGTCTTTTTCAGCGGGAAGAAGATTTAATTGACCATTTTGAGGGACATTTCCTCCTTCAGAATCGCTGAATCAAAATCGTATATCACAATTGTAATTGACGTTAACGACTGGTCTGATACACTCACAGAACATTAACATGACTTGCATTGTGGGTAAACTGTTTGTAGACATGTCGTTGATTTTAATTGTTACTGTTAGTTTTAAAGAAAATTTATGTAAGGAATATTGTGAGCAGTATTGAATCCTTTTTTTTTTTTATAAATTATAACAAATTCGTTTCACTCCAAATTTCTTATCAATTAATTTCTTTTAAAAGAGTAAAAATATTTCAATTGAAAAAGTTAATGATATATTAGTTGTATAATTTCTTATAAATACTACTCTAAATAGAATGACTGTCTACGATATACAATGTACCTTTATGCATAATTTAAGTCATTTTGCATCACGATAAAGAAAGTAATTAGTTTGATGAACGATAAAACTCCCACACAATTTGTGACTAATTGTACATCTTGGAAAATTGCCTGATAATAAGATATATTTAGATTCAAGTATGCTCATATTCTCCTTTTTGACTTATACATAGCGTTAATTTTCGTTTGAAATCTATTTTTGCGCAAAGTGTACTCGCTATATCAGGCACGTAGCATCGTTTTTGAAAGTGGGGGGGCCAGACCCATCCAAAAATTCTTGACAAGCAAAAAAAAAGAAAATTTAAGTTTTCAAAAATCTTCAAAATCTTAATCCGTGCGGGGGGGGGGGGGGGGGGGGAATACTAAACTATACTTTCAACAACAAAAATCTTCCGTACCAAAATTTTTTTCCCTTCAAATCATCAAATTCCTAATCCGTGGGGGGGGGGGGGGAGGTAACTTCAAATTGACTCCTCATTTCCTTATTTTCATATCAATTTTTTACTCACTTCCAAAAAAGTGGGGGGGGGGGCCAACCCCATTAAAATTCATTTTTTTATATGTAAATTTTAAAAAATTTGTTGCTGCCAGAAAAAGTGGGGGGGGCCAGGCCCCCCCTGGCCCCCCCTGATGCTACGTGCCTGTATATATGTATAATTCATAAAATATAAAAATGCTTGTCTGTGTAAGTGTAATATAGCTTTGGAGAAAGCTTACCAACTGCCTAAACCATTTATGCAATATATTTACATAATAAAATATGTTCCAATCAATATAACTTTGATCAGTTATGAAATAGTCATTACATGTAAGTTGTATTTCAACAGAAAAAACCTATATTATAAAGAGGGGTAGCTGTTGAAATACTTAACGTTAAAACAAACGTCATTGAAAATTTGCAAACATAGTATGGTTGCAATTTTGGTTAAGTCGTTCTCATTTGAAAACATTCCAGAATAATCTAGTTTACAAACATTTTGCAACAAATAAATGCTTAAGCATTTTAATTTGTCTGTCTAACAAAGACAAATTCATAATGAGTGTTATTTGTTACGCCAACGCGGGTTATGCATGTTTTCTGCAATGTCGCTACCTTCATATCCCGCATAAGTTACCAAAGAAAGCATTTCATTGTGTAATCTTTACAATTCATACAATAAGGTACATGTAAATGGGTATATCCCTCTAACTATTTTTAGAATCGGTAGGACGAACAAAGTAGTGCCTTTAAGCAAAATAGTCCCTATACTTATAGAGTGTATATACATTTATTGGGACATTTTAAATCAGAATGCTTGACACATGTCAGAAAAGAGGATTTGCAATTTTTAAAACAAGTGTCAAAATTGAATTATCATTTGAAGAAAAGAATTGAAATTGTTTGATGTACACCCTTTCCAAAACTGAGAAATTCCCTACTTTTACTTTCATTTTCAGAGTTTTTCAATACAGACGCATTTTGCCGGAAAACGAATCTGACTTCAAACCACGAAATTTTAACAGGAAAGAGACAATTTGATGAGCTTTCATTCAAGAGGTCCCTCGATGCTGAACGAAAATTAGGGCCAGAGCTATGAACCATAACGTTAACATTACCGCCTATGGAAAATGCATTAGTGGACTATACAAATATGAATGAACAAATACAATATGGATCAAACTAAAATTAGCTAAAATATAGCAAAAATGATTTGAACATAAACGAGCCTTACAAAAAATCTTTCTAAGATGACATGATTGTAAAGAAATTACCGTAATACTTTCAACTAACAAACGTTGGCGCTCTATCCATAGGCCCTTGTTCGGTCATCTTTTATAGCATTCGTCTCTAATACTCATTTTGATTGTTTACTTAAGTTTGTCCGGCATATTAATATTTTTTAAACATATCATAGAAAATCAATATGGTCATAATCTTAAAACATATACATGTATGTATATAGCATTACTAAACATAAACTGTGAAATATATCAATTTAAATTTTCTGTCTGAGTCAACACATTTCTTATTTATTGTAATACGTGGACAAGGACCAGGATAGTGTAAAAAGGACATGCGTCTATTTTGTGATTTTCTTCAAAAACTCTTGAATAAAATACCACAGGTGGTTTTCTCGCGCTGAACAGATTACTTATTCAAAAGAAGACCTTATATATCAAACACGTCATGTCTGTGGTCCGCATTGCGAGTAAAAAGAAGTCTTTATTAAAAGAATCTTCGGACGACAATGATCTGTTATTTTGGGATTCTAGGAGCCAGCAACAAATAGTGGGCATGAACAACGGGGATGTCTTGAGATGCAATGTAAAGATAAGTACAAAGTGACCCAAATTAAGTTCAAGGCTTAGTTAAGTGCACGTCTTCAGAAGATAAAAAGATGTTCAAAATGTTTAAAAGCAAGATACCTCTTCGCCCTTGCATTGCCTATGAAACCAACAAAAACAGTGTGGATACTAGTTCTTTATACATTTTGAAGACATTCATGTAAGGATAGCAAGTAAAAATTTAATTAAAATTAAAAGATTGTTCAAACCATCTGCAAGAAGTTCGGATAATCAATATTTTCAGTATTGTCTCTCTTCAGTGCAAAGAGGTCCCTTAATGACTTTTTTCGATATCCAGAAAAATTATCTTTTGCTCCTCCATTATCATTTATCTTAAGAGATTTTAAGTATTTAACAAAATCTTACCTTGACAGTAGGATGCATGAAGAAACATCTAATAATTATTATTTAACACTCATAACAATAATGACATTGTGCAATAACCAATGAATGGAGTTAAAGAACAATCAGCACATTCTAATATTACTTCTAATATGGTTTAATATTTTTCAAAAGTTCTTCATTATCCCCATGAAACATACTAGTAATATGATAGTGTGTATAATCAGTGATATATATCACATCACAGAATGTTCTAGCTTGGTATTAATGACCAATAAAGTCAATTAATTTTAACGAGTATAGATTAAGTTTTGTGAATTCTTTATCCCTAGATTCCTATTCTGTACGGCAGGGTTGATTAATTTGGGGCAGAAAGAATGTCCGAGAGATACATACGGTCTATGATTAATTGTGTTGCATCACCTTTCCTCTTTTGATAGACGTTATCCAAATAATGGAGTGTTCAGAAGAAGAATTTCGCTGTGTATATGTCGCAGACATTACGTAGTCAAACCTGGATATATTTACACAAAGGTCCTTTAATTCGCATACCTCTAAAGATCTACTCTCACTTTTTAATTGAGTTACCTATCAACCCTACTTTTCCTGCCTGTCAAATTCCATCTCACCTGGCAAATCACCTGGGTTCATGCCACGTCTATATCTGTCGTTTTGACCAGCTTACCTATAAACAATTGGAATCTAAGTGATCAAATCAATTTGGTTAGCACTTAGCAGGTAGGGTTAAAAGATAACGGTCCCAAATAGTCAAATTGATGAATTTGATGACCTTTTATTTAGATGTGCACCACTGAGATGTAAGATTGTTCAGGTTGGTGGAGAAGTGCATGTCCGCAGAGGAAAACATGACCATTAAGATCCACTTGCAACAGGTGCCCGCCTTCACTAGGGAAACATAATGAGTAACAGACGACAGACATGGCGTGTTGCTTCTGCTCTTTTCGACGAATGAAAACGACATTTCTACTTTTGAATACAATACTCTGGGTAAGACATTTCCTTAACATATTGATTAATAAATTTGAATTTCAATATTGCAATTCTTCTGAAACATTTACATAACTATCATAGATCCAGAATTTTTTTTCGTATGTTTTTTAATCAAAATGTTTATTATGACATGTAACATGATTATACATTTTCAAATTAATGTTATATCACAAGAATAATTTTTTTTGCCTTTTTAACATTTATCATTTCCAATTTGTTTTTTATTTTTAATACCAATTTTAAAAAATTATGAAATTAATCACGGAGCAGGACACCTTTTTTAAGTATGCGTAAAGAATCTGTTCGATCAGATCTGTATGAACATCTACTCCATAAACATTTTTTTAATATCATCAACTTAGAATAAAACACTTTAAGAGTGAATTATTGTAAGTGTTTATCAGCAATACATAGCTAAAGGTATATTTATCCACTAGAAATAAAGAAAATAGTTAGATTAATGTTTGTTCCCACGGGTAGGTTTTATGGATCAAATGTATATTTCAGAATCCCCTATGAGAATTAGGTAACATTTATATTTTGTTATTACAACCTTCTCGGGGAAAAAATCAATTGTTTGTCTTTGTATATAAAGACCGAGAGCCTTGGTCAGAGCAAACCTCGACCTTTGTTCTCGGGTCCCGTAGTGAGGTAAAGTTAACATTTTTAAAATAGAAGTTGTTTTGCACTATTAATCACATAATGTCTCAAAGATCTAAGAAACAAATTTGATCAATCAAAACAAACGCCCAAACGCGGATAAAGTTGATGATATATTAAAAGACCGTTATGTGCGCTACTCGGTGCACTGTTTTGATAGTTACAACCACGATGTCATTTCAAACGGAAGGAGGCAACGTTAACTCCTACACCCCAATGATTAATACAGTTTGCATTATCCACTTTTATTTTCAATAATTTTAATCAAAAAAGAAAAAAAATTGGTTTGGTATTTTAAATTTTCAAAAAGTAAAACTAATACCTTAGATGAGGAGATATTAGTCGGATAATGGTTCTTTATTTCTTTTAGAATCTAAATTCGAGATCTGTTCCTTTGAAATGAGCATTAGAAAAATCTTTTTATAATAATAACCTTTACCAAATCGATTCATTCAGGTGGATCATTCTGTACTTATTAAGTTCAAATCATTAAAATAAACACAACATATAATGATGTTATTAATTGTGTGTCTCCTAAATCACAAATAAAATTTTGATTTTATTTAGTTTAGCAACGTTTTAACTAAGGTATATTCTTCAATTTTAATTGAAAAAAAAACAATCCATACATTGTTGTAACCTGAAGACAACCATAGCAAAACATTCATTATAAGGTCATTATTATTATTGCGCCTGTTGTTCATAACTTTTTGTGCCATAGCATTGACCATCAATTATTTGATTTTCTTTTACAGTTTGCTGGGCCAGCCTTACTTGGGGTTTCCATCTGGCAGTACATCAAATTAATGTCCTACGATCCCGTTTTAGAAATCTCTAAATTTGAAATCCCAGTCATCATCTACATAACAGCTGGTATCGCCTCTACGTTTAACGGGATTATTGGATGTGTTGGAGGGGTCAACGGGCGAAAGGGGGCTATATTACTGGTAACTCATCAGAAAAAAAAATTGTGTCAATTATGATTAAGCAAAGGTTAATGTTTATTGCTTTCAAATCTCCAAATGAATGACGTTCACTAGGAAATGCGTGACTTTTTCCTTCCTTCCACTTGGTTTTTGCAGTTTCTGTTTTTCCTTGTGGTGATTTTTGGCGCAGAGGTGTATGCCAGCGTGGAATTGTTTAGATTTTACGATGAGGTGAGGAATCATATTAACTACACAGATCTGTAACTTAAGGTTATTAATACGTGGTAATAATCACGTCCGATCGAAAGATTATTGTGCATTTGCGTTTAATGTCTGATATGACCTTGGGGCTTATTTATTAAGCGACATTCAGATTTGATAATGGACGAAGAATCATCAACGACAAATATATATATATTGAAAAGTGGAATAAGCAATCTCATTCCGTGATTTTCGTGATAGTCTGTTGCAATATAGCATGCACTGCTTGTAGTTCTTGACAATTCGCATCCGTCGATGAATTGCAGACATTGTGCATACTAATAAAGGACAGAGTTAAAGTGAAATTTAGAAAAGACAAACCAATTTGAATGTACGCTAGTATTTCTTTTTCGTTGTACTGCATCATTCGATAGAAACAAAGCGAAATATTTTTTTTAAAAAGTTTAATTTATCATTAAAGCAATTAATTCACAATTTCGGATTTTTGTCAAAACAATATAAGTTATTCCCATCATGATTATTCCAAGTTTTATTTTAGAATCCATTTTTTTTTCTAGAAGACGTATGATACAGTTTATCTGATGATAGGGCGTATGCTTCACTCGGAAATTAAAACAGTTTCCCTATCATCTAAGTCATTGAATAGGATTTAGTCAAAAAACTTATCTCCAGAATGGGACATTGAATACCAGATTTAGAGGCAGAGTAATATTTAATTGCTTGTAAGGAAATCTCTTGGAAAAATACGCCTCTTTATCTAATTTAGTATTCTGTGATAGCTCGGGATAATGAGACATGGACTGAATGTGTCTCCATTTTTATTTGACTCCATGCCCTGTGTTTTGGTACAACACCCGCCATTAGTATAAGATGACTTCTCTTGGGGTGAGGTCAAGTCACATCCGATAGGTATAACGCCAAACAACCTTGTGGTTGTAGTCAACGTTTTCGCTGCACTTGGTGAAAATGTTATCGTTACACAGAAATCCATCTCTCTATTGAAACAAATTTCCAAAGCTTATTTCGAAATTTTAGACTTAACGAAAACTGTAACCTGCAGCAAGGTGAATACGTGAATAACAATCCATATTTCTGAACATATGCTACTGTCAATGTAGTCTAATATTTCATAGATAAGTAGCTTAAAAAAACACATTACAGAAAGCTATTTCATAAGCTATTTCATAACTTTTGCAGGTACCAGGGTATATCCATGGAAGGGTAGTGAAGTTTACTCATGATTATTACTTCCATTCTGCAAGTCAAAAACAGCTTGACAATTTACAGCTTGAGGTATGTTATGTTTTAATTAAGAATATCTCAGAGGACCTCCAAACAAGTAATTCATCAGAATTATTTCAAATTAAACATAATACTAATTCAATTTTTGATTGGAGATTATAGTCAGACATTGGTTCTAGATTCTAAGTGAATGTATCAGCGCGAACTATAGATATCGCCTAAAAGGACATAACTGACACTAGTTAAGGGCCGAAAACTTCAAACAAATTGCACGGTATCAGTTCAGAGAGAGAATCGCCCATTACATATAAACACGTTGCGATAACATGGCGGGTACAAAGAGACGCGGCGATGTAGCTTCTTTAATCTTCATTTACCTTTGACCTCCATCAGATTTGTACACCGTTACTTTAATAGACTATGCTCTGATTCATCACGAGAATAAAAAAAATTCTAAAAAAAAAACACAACTCGCCATAATGACAAAGGATAGAAACAGAATGGTCAATTTGGCTTAGAACTGCCATTGTGTTATCCACACTCTTCAAGTTGTCGATCACAAAGTAGAAAATGAACCCTGACTCATAATTTAAAGTGCAATATGAGGGGTACAAAGCTCCAAGTCCAAATTTAAGTGAATTTATACTTTAAAATAAAACTAAAGTGGAAATTCACAGCTTCATAGTTACAGGACATTAAAAGACTTGAAGCCATTTCGTTAACATAATTGTAACAGTGGTTGTTGAACAGAACGAAAGATTTTTTGTAATTTTTTCTCATTTAAATATGATTGCGTGACAATGATTTAATAATATTAGGAAAAAATATTTTAAAAGAGTTGTTTAAACGTTGTGAAAAAAAATGTATTGAAACAAATATTGCGCAGCTAATTGCAATTATCTCACAAGCAACCAACCAGTGTAATTATGATTAAGATATGTCATGAAAAACGAAAAATATCTGTCTAGACAGCCCAGTCCTCGGAGTTTGATTAAAGCTAGGGATACAGGTTGCTTTTATAAAACAGAGTAAAACGCAATATGAAATAGGGCGGTGGTATATTTGGCAACACAATAAGGGGATTATGTCTCCTCGGTTATGCAAATATAACATGGAAAAATATTAATTATTCTAACAATTCTGTTCTTTGTTCCATGACAGGGCAAGGGTTTATCGGGCCTGCTGACTTGCACTTCGGTTTCAATGATGTCAGTGGTTTCGGCTTATAAAACGATTTAACATAGAGTACATGTGACCACTCAATTTCCAACACTTTCAGTTTTCACCACCCATGAATTGCGATTGTTTCTGGCCATCTGAAACTAAACGTTAATTATCGATTATCACGACAATGCTGAAGTTCATATATGAATCTTTTTTTTTCAAAGTTGATATTTTTCCCAAGGTACATTGCCACAAGGTCTGCATCAGTCCCCCCTTCCCTGAACTTTGTCACACAGCCCAGATGACATTTAACGGAAACAAATAGGTAGCTACGGTGCATGTTAGCTTTTATAACATATTTTGAAAACATCTCATCTGAAAAAATGACAAGAATAGATACATTTGCATTTGGGGTTTCAAATCCCGTGCCTCACGGTTTAATGGAAGTATGTAGAAAATCATAACATATGCAATATATGTAGCATGCTACAATTTCGTGACACTCCAATTAAAAATCATATGGTTTACTTGAAATGTATGTATTCCGGATACCTATATTCAATTTAATATTATTTTAAAAAAGGATAAGAACATGTTAACAGTTATTTACAATTAATGAGAGAAGGCATTCTTGATTCTTTTTGTTAGACAACATAATTTTTTGTCGTTTTACGTACAATCAAGTTATTAATACATGCATAGATTTAATTAACTTGTAGCCTCGATCCTTTTATTAACAAAATCTTAACCTTAAGAGCAACAGTTAATTACATGTACAGCAGTCTTTCAGAGAAAATATTTGAAAAAAAAAATCTTCGGAATATGGGGTCCAGACCAACGTATAAATTTTGGTTTTGAAATGGAAATAATACGCTGTTTTACATGCATTCAGCTCAAAGGAAAAAATCACCCCACTATACTTTTGTCGAACATACATAAACTGTTATCTGAATCAAGTAACTTACTGATGACAGATGCTTGAATTAGCTTTTTCCGTAGCTGTGATTTACGGACTCTGTAATCAGGATCATACAACGATAATGAAGTGCACAAAATGATCACACTGTACTTGCAGTTAAAAGATAACATCGCCGCTAAAGATGACTACTAGGTTTGGCATCGCGTGATATGCCAATGCATTATTCAAATCTGCCATTGAAGATAGTTAAATATTCGCACCGACATCCGTCTACATAGCAATAAATAAATATATCCTTCACTTGGGTTATTATGCAATCAATACCCCGTCTAGTTATTTTATGTACTAAAACATACAAAGCTTGTTTAATTTTCGTTATCGGAAATATTTGATAAAATAAGAGACCCATCAGTCGCCGGGAAACAATATCTAATGACTCATTAGTAGCTAGCTTCACTAGGGGTATACTATAAATTACTTATTATCATTATTTATACTTCACCTGTGTCTCTGGAAACCAATAACTCGTCATAACGTGTGGTATGGTTATTAGTGTTCGATTAGATTTAAGTCACGTGATCTAAATGTATAAATAGTATGGCCATGCGGTAGCGCAGCACACTAAGCTTGCTCGCTAGAAACGTTATAAAGAGAATGGTGAACGATTTTGACTTAAGGGATACTGAATTAAATTATCAATAATGGGTTGATTATAATCTTGTATAACTTGTATTGTGTTTGTAATAAAAGAAAGCGCTAGCGAGCAGCGTTCTTTAGTAATTCGTGTTTTTGTTATTCATTTAGAACTAATTGTTTATATGCGAACGAATAAAGTGAGGGAGAATATGAAAATAAATGTGGTTTTTTTCGCCTTCTGATTGTTTTTCAGTACAATTTTTAAGAAAATCCAATTTTAATTTTATAGATACTTACAAAATTGATGTAACCGAATCGCAGTCTTACCAATATTCAAATCAATTTGTCAGCACCACTTGAAATACGTTTCCGTGATCTTTTAAATCTGCATTCAAACGCATTAATTTTATCGAGTATAGAATGTGACAACTCTTATTTGCCAGCTACAATTCTACCGGAAAATTTGGATTAACCGACCGTTCAGCTGCTGCAACAGTTCCATACATCAAGTAATTAGAGAGTGTAAATTCACGTGGGAGAAAAATTTAGTACAAAATTGAATTCTAAAAATGGAGTCTGATGTGACCTACACATTTGACCAAGAAACTTTGTCGCGGCACATTGGAGAGGGAACATATGCTCTGGACGAGCAGACAGACGGACAGATCATTATAGGGCGCGACAGAGATTCTTTTCTTTAATATTTTGATGATATACGCTATAAGTTAGGCTGAAACTGTACAATATTTACAAATCCAATCAAATGTAAAAGGCGATGGCGCCCTTACAAGGAAAATTATAATTCTGAAGGGGTGTCATATATCTTTGTTGATATTAGAAAAAAGCAATAAAGAAAAGTACATTCTAAAGTACTCGTAGATTGATATCAAGTTATACGTCTTCGGTAAATATAATATATTAGTATATATCACAACTTTTCAGATGCAGTGCTGTGGAAGCACCAATTCTACAAATTGGGTCCATGGAAAAATACCACATACCTGTTTTCAAAAATCCATCACAAATAATTATACGCATTATACAATTCATAATCAAGTAAGTGGCACCATTAAACGTATTTTTGATAAACTTGTAATGCTGATAAAGCAAAACTTTCAAATTGTTAAAGACAAATTTAATACTCTATATAATGACACATAATTGTATTTCAAAGGAGTGCGGCGAGGTGTTGGAGGAATGGACCAAAGAAAATCTACTTATCATTGGTTGGGGAGGATTTTCGTTTTCCGTCGTTCAAGTAAGTATATACGGTAACCGGAAGATTTGTCTATATAATCCGGTAGTTCTGTCTGTATATACCGGTAAATCTTCACCAAAGCCCCGGGCAAATAAAAAATGATTCAAACTAAAGATTGTTTAAAAAATTACCGGAAATATCGGCCATTAGAACGTATGAAAAATCGACTGGAGACAAAAGTCGAGGTCAATACCTTACACAACAATTTTGGTCATATCACGTCTGGTCTTGCTGAGAGGATAAAACTAAGCCTTGATCTATTGATGGCAAGTCTAGCATGCAGACATTTGTTCGATCCTAGAGCTTTCAGTTTCAAGAGGAGCTTTCCATTTTTAAAATTAGATTACATGTATAATACACTTAAAGTTGACTTACAAGTCACGTGTACTAATAATACATGTGGATATCAAGTATTAAACACAGTGCTTACAGCTCGAGGAAGCATCTACAAGACAAATAGTCAATGCACTCGATAGTTATGATACAAAACTGCACCAATTTTCATAAGATGACCGTATGCATTTATTTTTAATCGATATATAAAAAAAGATCTCTCATCATTGCAGTCATGCAATCTTCGCTCCTCTGTGGTATCCAAGCTTGAATATTTGTTAAGTCAGCAAGTGCAATATAAATCGCTCTGGATATATTTGTCACATAATGCAAGACAAAGGGCTATGTATGAAAAGGGAAAGAGTGCAGTGCAATCGGAGATGTCAAGAAATAGATTACAAACACGAGAAATATTACCGTTTGGCAATATATTGATACACGAAATGATTACATTTTACTTTAAAATATGGGTTGATAATTCTTTTTTCAGGTTTTTGGGATAGTCCTGTCATCTTGTTTTTACTACACATTACGCAATGAATTTGGATGACAGCAGAAACGGATATGACGACACAACTCGAGACGCTATCAGCTAATACACTTGGAATCTCAAACTCATATGTTTTCACGAATACAAACATTTATTAAAGAGGAACGTAGTGAAATTCAGTAGATAAACCCGAATTAATTATCTCGGTATGATGATACGTGTACATGTACATGATGCATCTACATGATTGTATATAGTGAGCTAATGAACATGTACTATAAAGGGAGCAAATATTGCTGTTCTCATGGTGATGTACATAATCATACATGGTTTCAATTGAACTAGAGGAAGATGTAAGTTTAATGAAAATATGAAGAGAACACTAGAATGGTACGAGTAGTAATTTTTTATACATTGAACGGTTAATAAACATACTTCATATGAATTTTACAACTATGTGATATAGATTAACAGTGAGATATTTGTACATACATGTTTTAACTTGTGCTGAAGCTACTATGATATAATGCCGTGTTCAATATGTCGCATACTTTCGTTAATAAAAACTTAACAATGTCTTGAATTTGATGTTTGTGTATGTGTGTGCACATTCATGTAATTATTTACACAGCATAGTAAAATCTTTCATACGACACTGTTGATGCTGTTGATTTTTCCGTTTTAAAACATTTGAATTATACAACTGGAAAACACACAATATTTTACATCTTGCTAACAAACTCGAAAAGAAACGTAACTCTCCTTTTAACAAGGTTCCTGTATACTTAAATTCATATAAATAATAGTGAATGAAATTTTTTACCACATCCCATACTGAAACATATAATGTTCATGAATTTAAGCAATCAAATGTTTTTCACAATTACACAAACTGTCCATCTACACTCTCGTTGGAATAAATTTGCGCAATATAAAACTTTTCTGGTTTAATATTCCAATGGGTTATGATTTCAATCATTATTACGCAATGATAAATACGAAATGTGTTTTATCTTCAAGTTAGTACTGCTTCCTTTTCTTTAAGGGCACTACATATTGGCGAGAAACTTCTGAAGTGCATGATGCATTTTTATTCACTAAGTCATCTGTCGCACTTGGAACTCTCTTTAAAACTATCGGTGGAACTTCCATCAATTTTGGTTCCAACTGTCCTTTTGTCGTTTTATTTGAATTTTCCTCTTTCCAATCCTTCCACTGCTTTGGAATAACAATGCAATTTTCCCTGTGAATCCTGGCAATCTTTTCTTGTAAACTAGATTTCCTGTAATAGTTTAGAGGACCCACGTTCTGAGAGGTGTCCTTGCAACTGTATGTATTGACTAAATTGTACAGTTTAGGTTCACCTTGTTTCGTCAAAACTTCATTCTTTGATGAACATAACAGTTCTCCTGCTTTACTAACGGTTGGTGAGCACACACTCGTCTGATGGATTTGATGATCGAGTCTACCTTTATTTAAAGTTTTTTCATCTCTAATGCCCAAATAATCTTGCACCTGTTGATTTATGACTTTCGTTGTTCTCTCTCTGAATTCATACACCTTTCTCTCTGTTTGCTTATCCTTCTGACTACTAGAAGCATTATTAATATTACTCTTAGAGGGCATGCTGCATTTGTTTTCTGTGCTTGATGAACCTCTTGCTTTTATATCATCATAATTTCCTTGTTTCTTCTTCAACAGATGTTTGTTTTCTCCTTCAGAAACAGCAGTGATAATACTGGTCAATTTCTTAATGGGAGTCTGGGTAATCACAATCTTCTCATTCCCTGACGATTTATCATCAGAACTGAAACATTCTCTTCTTTTGTTTTCAGTGTTTTCTGGTAAAACATTACGATTGGCCATTTCATCACCAGCTTCTCTCCATTCTTGCCTTCCTACATTGCTACTATTCCTGTGTACGTTTGCTTCAGCATTGACTTGCTTTCTCATTTGTTTACTTATTTTGTCTGTTTTGAGTTGATCACATGTTTGTGTCCCCTTTTGACTTCCTACTGTGGTTTTTCTTTTGATATATAACTTATTTCCTACTGTTTCCACATCATACAAGGCAAAAAATTTGGATGCTTCCTTGCATCTGTCCTCCATTTTGTTGATTTCAGGTTGGTCTTCAGCTTTGTTTGATAATTTTTTCTGAGAGTCTCCAGGAAACAGTTCTGAATGTTCCTGGACATCTAGAAAGAGAAAAATAAGGTATACTACACTGTCTGAGTTTTGAGATAATCCATGTACAAGCATAATTTACCTTTTTAAGTTTTTATCATGATGTGTCCCAAAGAAGACAATTTTTACCTTTTAGAGTCCAAACATCTGTAATTTTCAATTTCAGATCATCAGCATTATTTTCTCCATCCAGGGTGTGATCCACTGTGTGTTCAATATTATTTAATTGGAGAACTTCATGGCAGTTTACTGTTTGTCTGTTTTCCTCCATTACTTCATAATCATCTCTCAACAAGTTTGAGAGCAAAGGCGTCTTGCTCCCTGTGCTTAACTTTTCTTCCATTCTTTCTGGAGTGATACTGACACCCTCATTCAAACTGAATGGTATGTTCTGGTTATCTTCAATCCTTCCTGACTCTCCGCCATTTCCTTCAAGCACTGGATTTTTCAATTCTTTAGAATTAATGTTTTCTATCTAAATCAAGATAAACAACTGTTATAATCAATTTAAAAGAGGTATATCATCTGAAGGCATCTTAGAATTTCTTTTTTGTTATAAATGACAATCGTGCTGCAACACAATATTTTGTAAAAATATTAACACTTTTCATATAAACTACATGTACTATATTTATTACACTGTAAATTTACAAAAATGTCAATTGTATAAAGTGTCTGTACCTGTGCTTCTATTTGTTGAACATGACTAGTTTGCTCTCTGTCTGGGGATACAGGTACTGTATATGTTGAAGAACTAGTGGCAGACTCGGCCCTTTGTCTGTAGTTTATAATGAACTCAATTTATCTATACATTCAAACTTTCTGCAGTATATACACTTGTACTTGTATTCATTTAAATTTTTAAAGAATTTGTAAAAAATTGAAATAAAAAGTGACCACATATATTTTCATACCTTACAAAAGAGAAAACTCTGCCACCTGTGCTACTTTGATAAGGAACCCTGCTAGCTATCAACAAATTGTCAAAAAAGACTCATAAGTAATGATTATGGTTATAGTGGAAATACTAATGTACAACTGTCATCAAGAAAGATTCTTACTTCTGGGAACTGGATTGCAAAACTGATGTATTTTCTGCTCAAGCCTAAACAATTGGTTGTGATGAAAGGTATCAAAACAAACACTCTGGTGATCTGTGTAGGACTTCCTGGAATTGAAATAGATCAAGCAGAGTGGACAGAAAATGGTAAAATCATCTTTTTCTCTAGACATAGTTGATAAACCATCAGCCTTGGCATTGCCTAGTTGATCAGGGTTGCTTATGTGTAACTTCTGTCTTGTGAATTGGCAATCCAACTGAGTGGCTACAGCTTGCCTTCCATCTATGTACTTATCTACAATGTTTGAAATACACATGTAATTAAAACTTAATGGACATTGTTTTTTGCTTTTTTAACTTTGGTTAAAGTTACTAGCATGTTAATTTTTGATAGATACATACCCTTACCCAGAAAATTGCCCCTATCAACACCACATTCCAACTCATCTTCTGATAGTACAGGTTCCAATTTAATGTGTTGTAGCATCACATTCTTAGATTCCTTCTCACAAGTTTCAGTTTTGGATTCATTCAAACTGGCAATTGCTGCGCCTTTTCCAACTGTTTTATTTTCTAATGCATTGCTGTTTTCCTCATTAGAGTTTAACAAATCATTGATCATGCAAGTCTCTGATGCTGTGCATGTAGAAGTTTCTGATGATGGTCTTTGAGTAGAGGTAGTTTCTGAGGGGTTTGATTCATATATATCACCATCTTTAGTGTTGTTACAAATTTGAAAATGTAATCTCTCCTTAGATGATGACTCTAGAAAGGTTCCTAAAGTAAAATCACTATGATTTAATGCAAGCTCTGAATTCTTTGCTTCAATTCCCTCAATGTTTTCATCAGATTCCTCTTTTTTGACAACAGAAATGTTTCTTATAACTGATGAGGAGTTTGAAATGGAAAGCTGTCCTTTTAGGCAACCCAGCTGTTGCTCAGACTCCAAATAATGAACCTGCACTGCCTTCTCAGATTCACTTAGCACAAGAACGGGATTCTTGAATAACTCAACTGCCTGGGTAACCATTTTCTTTCTCTTCAAATAACACTGATACTGCTTACAAAATGGGTAGAGCTTTACCAATCCCAAAAGGTGTATGATTTGTTCTACCCAAGAAGCATTCTGTGGGGTTAAATGCAAAGCTCCAGTATACAGGTAGTGAACTATGGAGTTTAAAGCTTCTGCTTTTATTGTTGCTGGGAGAATCACTTCAAGAGGCTTTCCTGTAGTACAGATCTGCAGCTTGTTCAACCCTGGAATCATTGCAATCAGGATCAAACGATGGACCTACCAATAACAAGAATTAAATAGATCAACTGATTGATAATATTATTCCATCACTGACAACAAAACATCAGTTTTGTATAGAACTGTATCTTCAACATATAATACATGTATTGAGGAACTGTGAATAAATTTTAAAGAAACAATCGAGTGAGCATGCGCTCATTCCCACATTACTTGGCAAAGCTACACATAATAAATTACAAAATACAACAAATGAATAAAAGAAACATAACTCTCTTATCATAATTTTCTGCAAATATCTTTTGAATCTAACCACAATTTTATTTTACCTGTGTTTCTTTTTTTCTAATTTACCACAAAGTTGCACAAAATGTTGCTCAGTGTATATATAGTTTAAGATCTAGATGAGCTCCACTGACAAATTATATAATTTTGTATATTCAGTAATCTATAGAGTAATGTCCTCATAATAATCTATAAAGTTCAAATAGGGAAAATTTTCCAGATTAATAACATAACTGGAATTTACTGCGTGTGAGCACATTATTCGAATGTCCTTATGAACTGCAAATTAAGTTTTATGAAACTCTGGTCAATGGTTTTGAAGGAGCATAAATAAAGCTAAACAAATGATTTAAGCTCCTTTTCAATATTAATGCCTGTAAAATGGCCAAACTTTAATGTTCAAAAGAGGCAAAATTTGAAGAAGTTCTTCTGTAAATGTGCACATCAATACATTACACCCCAATAAATTACACAGTTTCATAAATTTTTGTTTCAGTGCATGTTTTCAGAGGAGTTGCCCTAACATAAAAAACACCCTGGTCTGACAGACTGACAGACAGGTCAAATATAATATTGAAATATTCAACAACTCATTTCATGGGTTATAAATTATTATCTAAAAATAACAAAATAATCATACACCTGGAACATTTTTAGTAGGAATGCTCATTTCTTGGGGCCAAAACTACATGTAACTTTTATCATATATAGTCCTTTGAATTTACACTATATCAGATTTTAATTAATAAAAAAAAAAAATAATTTACGCTTGAATATAAATTTTACAAATTGAAGCATATTGTAGAATTGAGAAAAAATTTCATTATGCATTCCTTTTTTTTTTTATAGAATGCTGAACTCTGTACCACTCTTATGGTCTCACTGGATTGTTGGAGTATAACAGTTTGAACAATTTAAAAAATCCACACTGTATGTTACATGTAACAATATGGGCACACAAGGTACGATATATGTTTAATGTGTGAACATTTTTAAAATCATATCATAACAGTTATATAGGCCTACACTTAGATCTGTGGCAAAAGAATGTTTAAAATATTTTCCTTTTTCACTATATATATTTCATTGAACACATTGGAGAGATTTTAAACGTCGTCCATTGGCTCCCGAGGACTGAAAAAATTCGGATGGACATTATTTCAAAATCTGACGAAAAAGACATCATAAATCCTTTTGAAATAATAAGTGTGGTTTTCAATGAAATATATGAAAAAGGCCCAAACAAAAATTTTTCTTAAAAAATCATATCAGAATCACTTAAAAATCATATCCAACTCACAAATTCATGATTTTGTTCTATGATTTAGACATGATCCATTAAATGAATCATACCCAAATCATAGGTGACAAATAAGGAAGTATGATCCTGATGTGGTTTGTTTCTTGGTTTTGAGTCTGCTATGATTTTCTGGTGATTCTGGTATGTGCTATTATCTTAGAAGGCAACAGAGCATGCGTTTGAAATGATTCGTTAATTGCCAGATAAACTGACCACTAAGAAGTAAGATTTCTGCATAACAGGAAGTTGAGTTGCAAATTTTGAATGTTCATCTTGGGCCTAAATGTGATGTACATGTCAGGAAAATTTGTTATTGTTGGGCATCTTGCTCTATCTTGGCATATTTATAAAGTGAATTTATGGAAGTATTTTGGGGGAATATATTCTTATTCACTTGAGGTAAATAATATTTTATAAAGACTAATTTACAATACACAATACACTATCAAGTGATTTATTAAGTGAAGCAAGCAACTAATGCATGGATGTACATGTATCATTAGTTCAGACCGGGAGCTACAGACCTGCAGCTAGGTTTTGAAATGCATACATAATATTTTAATTTGAACAATTCATGTAATAATTGCTAGAAGAGTTTGAAATAACAGTATAATTATCATCTTAATTATGGAAGACTTTGATCCTGCGTTCTAATTCAGATTATATTGGCTTAACGATACAGTTCATGTGACATATATGTATACTATTTTTCATATTTGGTAATTGACAATGTATTTCAAATATTAAAGTATATAATTAATTGTCTGTTGCAAAATATAAATTAAGTGGTCATTTTTTTCTTTAAGAAATTATTGTATAATTGTCCTTGAACAGATCATACCAGGACCATGGTTTTGATACGAGTTGTTAGTTACAACAGATCATACCAGGACCATGGTTTTGATATGAGTTGCTAGTCACAACAGATCATACCAGGGCCATGGTTTTGATATGAATTGTTAGTTACAATAGATCATACCAGGACCATGGTTTTCTTGCAATTTGTCTAGTTTAACAGATCACCCGAGAATCATGATCCATTAACTCATTTGCATGTGAAATTTTCCTATACCGAAATCATATCAAAACCATGATTTACACACAAGTCATTGATATGATCCCGTAGGCTATTTTTTCTGTTTGGGGGAATAAATTGACGTACTTTTGACATATATGGGTGTAAATAATTTTAAATCATACGTAAAATTTGACGGGTCCAGCCTCTAAAGTTGCATCACATAATCTTTTTGAAAGCCATAAGCTTTTCAAATTTTCGAGAACTGTTGATGGGTAATGGTGATCCATGAATTCGTTGTCGAGTACTTCCATATTGCAGTCAATTATAGTTGCGGTGAAATACGTACAGTCCTCGTCGGAATTGTAAAAATACAACGAAATAAATAAAATTGGCACTGTATACAACTTACAGTGTGTTTTTCTATATAATGTTTCTATCTTGTTTTCTTCGTCGTAGTGACATCACACAATTGCTAAAAGTTCGTCTGCTTCGTCGCAGTGACGTATAACGAAAAGATGGTCGACGTAATGAATGACGTAAACATAATTTATTTTCATTAAATTGTACAGAGTTGTGTTTTTATATCTAAACATTAAATATTTATTCAGTTGCAAAGGTATTTGTTAATCACAACAAAATATCCTGCAATATTTAGCTTAACTACTGGCGTGTCAGTATGGATCGATGCATATACTCTTTCAAAATATACTTGCATAACTCCGCGAATAAATTAAGATCTACATGTCTAAAACACGTATGAATTAAGACAATTTGCAAGATAATTGAATCAAAAATCTCTTTTCTTCTAAAGACAAAACACTCAGCATGCTCAATAGGCGAGATCCCTGGGTTTGTTGTCATATGCTAAAAATAGACAGACTTCGAAAACGGGCTATATTTAGGAAGAAGCACAGGAAGTGCTTCATGATATCATATTAAATGAATGTTTGTTGTGTTCACAAAATATTTAATCGACCAGTTTAACATAATCAGACTAGTTTTCCAATATGCAATGCAAAATCAAATATAAAACATCATCATTAATCTGGGAACAAAGAAGAGCTTGTGACCCCATTACGGTTTATAAATATAGCCAGCAGCCATTTTGATGAAAAACATCCGATATATTATTCCGTAATGTAGCCTGTTTGTCGACCTCCCCTTGAACGTAAGGTTAGCAGTATATTATTATGAGCAAAAGTACAGACTTTCCGCAACTTTAACAATGTTTAATAAGCTTTGATTTTTCTATACGTGAGGCGTTACCTGGACTTATTTGATACAAGACATAACGAGATTGTTTATGTTTTCAAGGTCACTCTTTTGTAGTCTGTTTTTACAAAGTAAAGTATAGTCTATGTCTGTATTCTTAGAACTGTGGTATAATAGTGAATACAGATTCACAACTATAGCTGCATGTAGATTTTTCTTTCATGAAATGTTAGACTTGAAATACATTTTATAGATAATTAATGCATTATCATTTTTTGTTTATGTTGGTTATCTTAAAATCAGCACCATGAATTTTTATATTATTTAACATTTTAAATTTTTTTTGGATATCATCATACTCTCATTAATTACCTGCATGTCTTTAAATCATCAAGCAGATGAGAAAATATTACCCTAAGACAATGCATCAAACGAGTAATCTGAATATTTTTTATTATCCTAAGAGGGAGGAAATGTCGATCTAATTTTGGTTAGTTAATATTACTGTTTAAATTTATTTTTTAAATTTTCAATGGGTGGGGGGGGGGGTGGGGGTGGGGGGGGGGGGGGGGTCCAGACACACCCCAACTCCCTAAAGATCATGCAAGTCCTTAACATATATATTAAAGGAAACAAGCGGTTTAGAAAAGTCAGTATAAATAAATATACATATACTTAATATAACAAAAACTGGCCATAATTCTCAAAAGAAACAATTGTGTTCATGTTGTAGTAGATTATTGTAGTACTTGTGGATCCATGCATAGATAAATCGACCATCTTTGCTAGCCTTCAAAGCTTTCTGATCCTCCATGGTCTCCTCACACAAATAGAGTGGACCAAAAACCCTTGGCTTAGCGAAGATAATATATAAATGTACATAATGATATGTAGTTTAGCTGATGCTTTTAACCATGTCATTAAAGTGAAATTAAAAAAAAAATGTATGTATGGCATTGTTTTCAGTGTCAGAGGTTCTAACATCAAAGTAGAAAATCATTTGTTAATATTATGTGACTAAACTTTCAGACATAATAATGATCCAAAAAATTTTCAAAGATTTTATATTACTGTATTATGTATGATTTTTCATGAATTCAGAAAGATGGATTCGTCTCATCAGAGGTATCAACATGACTTGTCTATGGCAACAGACCTCAGTCTGTCATCAATGAACGAACAAGGGGACATAGCTCTATACCAGCAACCTCTAGACCTACAGGCCAACAACCAGGGCAACACAAGCATGCAACATGGCTACGTCAGCAACTACAGTATGCAGGCAACAGAGCAAACTTCTCCTAACAGAAATTACATGCCATCAGCATCCAACATTAATGATCAGTTTCACTCCAATACACATATATCACCATACAAGTCCAGTTATGTCAGTCCATCTAAAGTTTCTTATGATCTACTTTCAAATCAGTGTGGAAATGAAAGCACCGTTAAACAATATTCTTTAGTGAATATAGTACCTGATCAAGATGTGCCTCGCACTCCTGTTAGAAAATTCAACTTTGACCGGGCCTCGACTATGATTGTGAAACCTCCAAAGGGATACACAGGCAGAGGGAGTGAGTTGACTTCAGGGATCCCAGTCTTCAGAAACAATCCCCCTGAAACCACCCTTATAGCCGCACCAACTACTGGTACTTCAGATTCCACACCTGCGAAGAACCTTGATCCTCCTCCAGCCATGAAGACAACACCCTACAAGCCAAGACATAACATCAGTGAGAAAGTGATGAGGATGGAGAAAGACACCCCTCAGAGCTCATCTACTGAAGACAAGCTCGCCACGCAGGACTACACGGAGACTAATCTACCGCGAGAACTGATGAGCAAGATGTTTGGACTGCTGAAGCAAGGCATGTTTTGTGATGCTGTTCTTGTAGCTGGAGGGAAAGATATAAAGGTCAGTATTGATGACAGAGATTTGATGAGTGAAACCTTTCATAATTTATGTTTGATTGTATCTTAGTTTAGATGCAGACCTTAATATTAAATCTCAATTTTAAGAAACAATGTTGAGTTATAATGTAGTAAATATTTATTATGCGAGAGATACTATTGTATGTGAATTAATACGTAACATCATTTGAACAGGTTCACAAGCTTGTGTTGATGGCAGCCAGTCCTTTCTTGATGAACAAAATGGCCAACCCCAGTCCTGGTGAGTCCATTAGAGTGAGTCTGCCAGCTGGAATTCCTTTGGAAGTGGCCTCTCAGTTGATTCACTACCTGTATGATGGAAATGTCACCATCACTACAGAAAATGTTGGGAAATTTGCAAGAATAGCTAAATTGTTTCATTTGGAACACCTCCTTCAAATCTGTACACAATTTGTCCTTCATTATAAACTTGACAGCTCTTTACTGAATGTCATGAATGAAGACATCTCTATTGTGGTGAGTCCTATCTCACCCCATAAAACCACCGCATCTCCTGAAGGTGTGCAAAAGACCCCAACAAAGAAAGAGGATCGGAATGTAAACAAGCCATTAACCAGCAGTGGAAAGAAACCAATCAAGGAGGCAAATAAAACCTGCCCTATTCCTACCACAGTCAACCACATGTATGGGACACGCACTCAGTCTGGTTCTGTCCGAAAGAAAACTTTCAAAGATGATTCCGCCACTAATACATCGAAGAAAACCAGCCCTTCAAATAAAAAACTAGCTACTGGAGTTATCAAACCTGAACCTCTATCTGAAAAACGTGCAAACGTATCGCCTAAACAAAACAGCAATATCCCAACAGTAGTTGCACAATCCTCATATCTCAACCATCCTAGAAAAAGGAGGCTTTCAATGTTAGCCCAGGAGACTTTAGGCAACAGAGAGAAGGGAGAATTTGAGGAGGAGGATCTAGGTGGGGTGTCTGAAGAGGAGATGAATGATGACACAGACAGTGACTACACTCCTCCCTCCATTACCACACAATCAGGGATGCAGAGGGCAGTGTTTGAGGGTGCCAGGAAAGGGGGAAAAACCTTCAGGACATTAAAGAAATCATCAACTCTCAGCAGCATCAAGAAAGGGCTTAGCAAAAAGTATGTCTGATCATTTTCTTTTCAATTTAGTTCCATTTTCAATGGTTTTTTGTCACTAAAATTTTGTGAATATTAGTTTTTGATAAAAACTTGATTTATAAACAGTTGATATTTTTTTATATTGAAGGAGAGCACAATCCAACTCACCTTTACTGAAGTCAGAGACTACCAGACAACCCCCAAAGAAGAGAGCAAGAGAATTTGCAGAAAAAGAAGTAGAAGAAATGGCTTCTTACATCTTCAAGAATGACACAGCCACATTTACCAATATGAAACCTCTTCCAGGAAACAAGGGAAAGAAAAAGAAAAAGCAAGCTAAAAGTAGTTCTGCGGGATCCTCCAAACTAACCCCATATTCTGGGATAAGCCGATATGCCTCTGAACTGGAAGAAATGGCAAAGATAGTACCTGAAGACGAAAAGGTTTTCATCTGTAGTTTGTGTGGGAATGAATTTGTATTTCCTAAACGCTGCATCACCCATGTTATGAAAACTCACGAGATGAGTGTGGTGGATTCTATGAGTCATATTGAGATTGGTAAAAGAGAAGCAGCTCCAAAGTCCTGCGATATCTGTGGCTATGTTACCAAGGATGCGAATCATTATTATATGCATTATCATAAATACTTCCGACATGGTGTTCCTTTACCAAAAGGCTGGAAACCATATAAATGTGATATCTGTGGAAAAGAATGTTTTACAAAGTTCCAGTTAAAAGACCATAAACTTATTCATGTTGAACAGACTCCATTTGTGTGCGAGACCTGTGGCACAGGGTTCAAATCTAGAACATGTCTAAACAGCCATGTATATCATAAGCACAGCACAGTGCGCAAACATCCATGTACAGAGTGCACCAAAACTTTCAAAACACGCACCCAGTTGTTGGTCCACAAGCGAACTCACAGTGGAGAAAAGCCATTCCAGTGTCCAGAGTGTACATACAAAAGCACAACAAGGGGAAACATGAGAATCCATCTCACAAACAGGCATAAGCTCAGCTCTGATGAAATCAAGTACCTGATGGAAAGCATCAAGTACAATCCTTCTGTGCTGTGTATCGTGGAAGTCAATGAAGAATATGATGAGCCAAGTCCAAGTGTGCAGAAAGACTCAAAATCAGCAAAGTCAGGCCAGTCAAAAACCTCAACCAAAACACAAAATGTCATGCTGATGAACCAGAAGGGTGAGATTGATGTGGTAGACAGTCAGACATACAATGAATCTCTTGTCAATGGAGGAGCTGTTAAGCTTGCTTCACAGCTCCATGTCAAAGCCAGTGAATCAAGTACAGACCTTAATCCAATGCATTCAACCCTGAGCTCTCTGATTGAATCCACTGCTGCAAGTGCAGGAACCAGTTCATCTGCTGCTGATTTGCAGGATCCCCAACAGTACCTGTTACAGACCATCAACATTCCTATATCCCAGGAGGTTGCTCTAGGAGATGTAGACGCAGCTCAGCTGCTGTTGAATCATGTTAGTGGAGATCAGCTTCACCACACAGATCATCCTTACACTTTAGAAACACCAATCAACTTAGTGCAGGGAAATTCCCAAAACTTGAGTACCACAGAACAAGGCCAGAAAACTTACACAACAGAAGAAATCCAAGCTATGCTTGCAAATACAGGGAGACAGTATGCGCAGCATAGCAAGACTCAGAGTGAAACATTCATACAGATGGTACCTGCTGCCCAGCTTCAACATGTACAGCTACAGGATAGCTCACCTCAAAATAACCTGAATATCAGCCAGTCCTCTGCAGTCACCTCTCAAGAAGTCCCTTTACAAAACATGTCCCCCATTAAGAAACAGATACAATATCAGTACCAGATGAATGCAGATCCTGCTCACTCCATCCAGTTAGATAACCAGGATCACCCAAGCTCACTGGCAAGTCAATTGGCATCCTCCAACCATTCACAGCCGTCGGTGTCCCTCCTTCCTGTTAGCCTACAGGCCACCTTCACCCCTTCAGTCCAATATGTCACCATGACTAGGAGGAATGACTCTCAGACAACAGCATCTACTAGTGCAGGGCCAATAACATATTTTGTCAAAACTCAGAAACCTGGCACAGACACTCCCAAACTTGCCTCCATTTTACAAAACCAGAAAAAGCCAGACGAGGAGATCCTTCCCCCAACTCATACTCTATGGAATACACCAATCACTATACAAGACACTGTTGCGACTAGTGCCCCTGCTGGCCAGAGAAATCAAGGACGTCAAGCCTACAATAATAATTCCGTGCCATCTAATGGACGATTTGCTGCTAATGACATTGACAATTATTTTTCAACCTTCAAATCATGATATATTAATACATCAAATATATTATCAAATTTTAAAAAAAACAATATGAATTAATGTACGTTGTGCATATTTAGATGATTTTAATACCATTTTGTGTATATTTATTGATAGATGTTTATGAGTACATTTATGTTTACATTTGATGAATTAAAAAAAAATCATGAAGAATGAAATAAATACATAACAGCTAATGTTAAAATGACTATGTAGAGTTAGTATCAGTCAAAAGGCCTATGTTTTTTTAAGTGAAAAATATTTTGAAGGATTGTAGGGGAAGAAATCATTTCTTCTGAGTTTGAAAAATCCCGGTTCTAGAAACTAAATCCAATGTGAGACAGTTAATTGCATTGGATACAATGTTTACTTATAATCCAATGAAAATCGTTCTTTTGTAAAATTCCACATCCTGTTGCATTGTTTACAAGATGGAGTGAAAATAGGAATGATTTCATTGAATTGATATAAATACGATAAGAAAAGGTATTTGATAAATTTTAATCATCGTTTGGTGACTTTCAGCTAACCATTATTTCACAAGTTTGCGTTGCACGAAACAATTATGAAGACAATGATATGAATTTAGTCAGGGACGAATATTCTGTAACAATTCACGTGTCTCTGTTTTTAATAGTTTAACCATTGCAAAAAAGGTGATCTTTCAATGTGTTGAATTTTCTGAATGATAGAAATGAATAATTTTAGAGGTAAATAACTCACATAATTTGTGTATATAATGACATCATATGGAGAAACTCATTCGATTCGGATATCTGTACTGTATAAGAGTAAGATCCTGCGCATAATAATTGATGACTTATAGTGGACGTGCATTGCCAACAAAAGCCAAGTAATATGCACATCTCTATGTCCAATTGATCTGAAAAACATTAACCCCCTAGTGGATGTAGACTATGCCTGTATGTCCACTTCTCAAAAGAGAATATTGATTACGCACTTCACAAAATCAATCTATTTTAAGTGATGCTGTCCTCTTAGCTTTTTAGCTTATCAAACGTTGCCCAAGAGTATTATTAAAAATAAGACAAGGACATTTTAATGTCAGGAGAATTCAAATATCAATTCAATTGTCATTTCCACGATTACAGCCTATTGATAATATGATTGGAAATTCTATAAATGTGTACTTCATTCTTGTAGTTAGACTATTTGGGGGGGAAAAAGTACAATACATGCATGTTTATGCACAATATCCTGGACATGCAGTTTGTTATGCAAAAGTTAAATGCAAAACTTAATTAGTTACACTGTTGCTGCATGCATGATAATCAATTTTTTTTTCGCAAACATCCAGCTATATCAATTGATGGAATCGTTGAAATGGGTTTTTTGTTGTTGTTATTCTTTAGAGCTGCAAGACCAAATCTCTGACAGAATAATGGTGATAACATGAGATAGTTTGTAAACAAAACTATTGACCATGGATAGGTATGAAATTGTTAACAAGCTGGGGGCAGGAGGTTGTGGTGCAGTCTTCTTAGCCCGTAGCAACGAAACCAAAAAGTGAGTACCATTGTTTGTCCTGAACTCTAATTTTGCTATTATATGAATAGCAATTTATTTGGATTAGGTTATCAAACTTATTTTTGCCTTGTATATTTTTCACCCATTAGTTTTGTCCTGTCTTAAATTCGCTCAGACACCAGTTGTGCGAGAGATACTCTTTCTTGATAACACTTTTAGTAATTCCAAATTTGTATTGAATTTGCTCTCAGTCTTAAATTTAAATTTAAACTTGCCGACAACAAGGGCAAAAGGGGTGAAAATAGAAATCTCTTTACTCTTGGTTGTAAATTTGTTTTATGAATATAATTTGAATACCGGGTAAGATTTTCTCTCTTCTTTACAAGATATATTATCCTTGATATATTTTTTGTTCTACATGTTCAATAGTGTATTATGCAACAGAATAAAGTTTTTCCTTGCATTTTATCTTCAAAATATTTTGGTTTTATCCTGATTAAATCTGTTAATTGGCAGCATTAAATTTTCTTCTTTTTTTATTTGAAAAAATACCTGCAATCTGATTTACTCATTTCTTATTTTATATTCAAGTATTGCCTTATTAATGGCAAATATTTTCTTAGATAAATGGTTCCATATCGTAGATGTCTTGAGGGAAAAACATTCTGTGGTCATAACAGCCAGTAAAAAAAACTGTATACAATAGAATTGATTTTTGTTTGGAATTTATTCTAAATTTCATTATTTGTTAAAAAAATGTGAATAAACAAAAATGATACATGTACAGTACTGATCAGACCCAACCTAACAGAAAGTAAACCCCAACTAAACCCTGGGTTTACTTTCTGGGTTTACTCTGGGTTTACTAGAGAGGACCCAGAGTAAACCCCAAGTAAACCCAGAGTGGACACAGAGAGTAAACCCCGATCAGAAGTTTACCCTGAAAGCAGACACTACATGTGTATTCGGAATACATAAGGGGCAGGAATCACAGGCAGTAGGATGATAAGATAAAATACAGGTCTGCTTCACACTTCAGTGCGTATAGTTGACTCCAAAAGCAATTCTCGAGTAAACCCAAAGTAAACCCAAAGTAAACCTGAGTGGACCCAAATTTTCAAAAAGTAAACCCAAAGTAAACCCAAAAGTAAACCCCATGTTTAGTTGGGGTTTACTCTGGTGTTAGGTTGGGTCTGATCGGTACTGTACTTTCAGCATGAGAAATCTTATAAATTTTCCGATCATATAACAGATGTGAAAAATCATTAGACAGTTGTGTTTCTTGTCTAAAGCAGTCTCAATCTTAAATCATCCTTTATTTTTGGTAGGTATTGTGCACTAAAGAAGGTTGAATTAGATGAATCAAGGAAGAACAGAACAAGGGAAGCTGTGCAGAAAGAAGCTAGGTATTATAAAAACAACAAAAACAGTGCATCTGAAATTATACATTTGTTACTACCAGTACATTGTTGTACATGTACTGGTAACAGGACTGTGAACACACATTAATTTGTCCTTCAGTATAGGAAATCATAAACATTACTGTCATTATTTTTTATTAACAATAAAAAGATGATTATGTATATCAAGAGAGCCTCTGGGGAGGTATTATCTTGCATCCAAATGTATTGTGTTTAATAAATATTTATTAAAAAAGAACAATAAAAAGATAATAATAATCAATATATATGTATGTATAATTCCAAAATGAAAATTCAAATTATTATTATGATAAGATTTTTAGTGCGATAATATGATATGAAAGAGAATTTAGTTTTTAAATTTGATGCTTTTACAGAACTATGAGCATAATTTATATATTACTGGATATAAATACTAGTGCATGTACACGTTTGATTTATTTTCATATAGCAATAGTATAGGAATGATAGTGTCTTTTGATAGTGTTTACATTTTTTTTTCTTTCCCTTAGAATTTTGGAGAAGTTGAAGCACCCACACATTGTGTCATATCATGAATCATTTTTTGATGATGATGAATATTTTTTGTATATAGTGCAGGTATGTAGTATTTCGATATGTATGTACCTCAATATTTTGTCTTCTTTTCATATGCTTCAATAAATTTGATATAATTATGCTTAAAAAGAAGCGGGAAAAGAAAATTGGAAAGAGGCAACTACATGCTTTCTCTCTCTTTCTCTTTCTTTTTCTTTTTTTGTTATTAAAATCGAAGGAAAATGGCTTTTTTGCCTTAATAGGAATGAATGAAAAAGTGGTGAATTGAGTACATATATGATTATACATGTATAGTATAAATGTATCTCCTAATTCATGTTTAAGGATTTTTTTTTTTAGGATTTTTGTGATGGAGGTAATTTAGATGAAAAAATTACGGCAGCTGCAAATGTAAGTTTCTCTCTCAAGGCAATCTAAATACACTTGCATGAATTTTGCAATAAAATTAAGTTTCTTTTGTTTTGGAAATAAGTATGTTTAAAAGTAATGTTTTTATTTTCTAGAAAAAGAATCATTTTGAAGAAAAACAGATTATGAATGTAAGTATGCATATATGCAGATTTCCAAAAGTTATGATGAGTGTTTGCTAAACTGCTCACTATGAATTCTAATTTACAGTTAGAGTGATCTGCCCTTTAATGTAAAATAGAATAAAATATAATATACAGTGTATGGCATAGTTTGTAATCAATTAAGGAATTCTAAATATAATATTGGACCAATTTAAGATAGGTTTTTGTAGACATTGTAAATGTACAGAGATTTGTATTTTACACATTTGAGTTAGCAAAAGAGATTTCTGTTCACTTGAAAGCAATTCGTTGTGTTGACTATTTTTTCCTGTTGAAAAATGGCACATTTCCCATATTGAAAGAAACTAGATAAACTCAGTCTTAATGACTTAATGCAATGCATTTTTAAAGTCCAAAATGTTCTTTTATTTGTATATAGAGGGTTCTTAAGCTTCAAGAAACATATGACTATTAAACAACATTAATTGTTGTTCCATTATTTTTGTCTTGTAGTGGTTTGTGCAAATTTTAATGGCAGTCCAATACATACATTCCAACAAGATCCTACACAGGTAAATATTCACTAATAATATTCAGTTTTTAAAGCACTATATTCTACGAATTTAATTAATTTTTATTATTTTTTAACACAATATTCTTTTCACCTTTTATGTTCAATTAAAATTAATCAATTTTTTCAGAGATTTGAAAACAGAAAATGTGTTTCTCACAAAGAAAAACCTGGTTAAACTAGGTATGTTTCCATTTATTAAAAAAAAAAAAAAAAAAAGGGAGATGGGTATCATTTTTTATGTGAATTCCGTTGTCGTAAGTTTCATCCCAAAATATATACTAGTACATGTACTGAAAATTTTAATGAATATGCAAAGGTAATAATAGTTGCATGCAAATTTTATAGTAGTCACCAAGATTTTTTTTTTTTTACCTCTGTCAAGGATTTAATATCATTAAAGGGACTTGGACACGATTTGACTTAAAATCTTCAAATTTTATTTTTCAATTTTCAATGTTTATACTGATAAATATAGAAAGTTTTAATGCTTTGTCAAAATTTCAAAGTCAAATATCAAGTTATAAACAAGATACAGAGTTCATAATTCTTTGTTTTGTAAACAAAGCTCCAACATTGTCTTTTTTTACATATTTGTTGTATTGGTATTAGTTTCAATCAATTGTATCTTTCTTCTGTTGATAATAGTATTTATGAAGATACTGAGTTAGTTTAAATTGTTTTTTACTTGTCATTTTGTCTAAGAAATGTGAAATCTCTACATTACCTTTTTTGTAAACAACTATAGGACTCCAGCTTTTGTTACATAACAACCAATTCTTATCTCTGTATCTCGCTTCTAACTTGACTTTAACATTCAATATTTTGGTCAATCATTTAAAATGCACCAGTAAACCATCTTAGACATAAAAAATTAAACTAAATTTTGATCTTAAATTGTGTCCAAGTTCCTTTAAGGGATAATTTTTCATGATTTATATGCATTTCATGTGAGTTAAATACATGTACTGCAATGGCATTTAAAAAATGTGTACAGTAATGGTCTGTACATTATGTGTGTTAAACAAAATTACTTTTGCAGTATGCACATTGGGTTTCAGAAGAATCTCATTTTGATTGCATGCTTTTCAAGAGAATCAAATTCAATGAATAGAACTTTGAAATTTTCATTTTACATTTATATATATTCTATTTACATTTAGTTTGTGAATATGTATACTTCTCTCTCACATGATCAGGTGACTTTGGGATTTCCAAAGTCTTGGATAATACAATAGATGTAGCAAAGACAGTGGTAGGAACTCCATCATATCTCAGTCCAGAACTCTGCCAGGATATCCCTTACAGCTCCAAGTCTGATATCTGGGTAAGTACACATATCTTAGAGTCTGGTATCTGGTTAAGTCATCTCTTTGTCTAATATATGGGTAAGTCATCTCCAAGTCCGATATCTGAGAAAGTTATCTTACAGTCCAATATCTAGGTAGCATATATCACATACAAAGTCTAACATCACTGTAATGATGGTGTATAGTTCATTATCCTGGTTGTTAATTTCTGTATCTGGGGCTGGCAAGATTTTCTTCAGCAGTATAACTGTACTGTATCAGTTTATCTTAAATGTTCTCAATGCTTGATATCTGTATAGATCTAGTCTGAAGGTATAATATCTTTGTAGATGAAAATTGTGTATTGAATTTAAAAGTTTAAAAAAAATCATCAAATATCTAGGATACACTTCCAATTACTGTTTTTACAAGGTATCATCACTATGTAGCACACATTCAACAAGTAAAAATAAGGTCATGCATACTCAAAGATACAACCATATACTAATACAGGAACACAATATCCAATGTCTTATATACCAGTATGTCTATGATATTTGCAAAACTTTACATATTCTGTTCAATGAATATTTGAAACACTTTTATAACTGAGAGGCTTTATTCTGTGATATCAACTACTGTGAACATTGTTGAAAGATGTTTCTTATAAATTTGCATAAAACAAGTTTATTAATAAACTACACATAGAATAGGACAACCAAGATTATCTGAGTTGTACAAGATTTAGTGGTAGATCTTGTTGCAAAACACTTTTTAATTTTCAATTTCATCATAATTAAAATTTGAGGATTATTTTTCAACATGCATGTGATTCTCTCTGTACATGCATCGGTACTGACATTCCCACAATAACACTCAATTGTATTGTATGCAGGCACTGGGTTGTGTTTTATATGAGATGTGTGCTCTACAACCCCCATTTGATGGGCAGAATCTGGTCAGCCTGCTGTTCAAAATCATCAAAGCAGAATATCAGGTCAGTACAAGACTTTACATTAAAAGATAAAAACCATCGGGAGAACTAGAAAACTAATTGGGGTTTATATGAAATTCAACTTGTCTGTAAAAAACACACTTTGCAATCTTTAGTCGCATCCATTTACATCTACAACTTTATACTACATGTATTAATAATTTGATCAGTCAATTGGTAATGCTTTTCCATATTCTTGTGCTTACTTGATCAGTAGAAGTCAGGACCTGGATACAAATATTTTATTATGTTCACACAAATATGAATTGAAAATCTTTACCATAATCTACTCCTTCAATAAAAAAAAAATGAAAAGAAATCTCTGTTATATATGAATGATCATTAGTCATATGCTTAATAATGGCCTGACTGAAGCTAAATTTCATCATTTTCATCCTGCACTAAAATTGATTTACTTAATCATCCATATCAAAAAATTTATACGGATCTGATAATATTTCATGATTTGTTTACATTTGATTTTTTGTGAAGGTTTCAGTTACTTGTAGAATTATTATAAAAATAGGGGTTTGAAACAAAATTAAAAAAATGGCACATATTGCTTTAACTTTTATCCAAGATTCATTAATTTTCATTTTGTAAATAATATTGCATGACATATACCTGGATGAGTTCTCTACTACTCTCTAGCCTATTCCGTCCCATTACTCTGATTCTCTGCATGAGCTTGTCACAGCCATTCTCCAGAAGACACCAGAGGACAGACCAAGGTCAGCTCACCTCTCTACTGTGTTGCATTGATGATTAATCTTTTCACTACTTTTATACAACTATTTTAAAAGGAGTGTCGCTCTCTTAAAGGATAATTCTTTTATCACTGTCATTAAAGAAATTGTATAAAAAATTTCAGCCCTTCTGTAAAATAAGAGCTTGCATGTATGAATTCAACAGAAATTACATGCTGGTTTATATCGTTAAAATTTAACGTATGGGAGATATATTCTGTTGCTTCATATAAAATGATTTATTGTAAACTTTGACAAAAAGAAACACAAAAAAAGAATTGTGATTTTACCTTCTTCATCAGAAACAGCAACTTTAGTCAATGCCAATCCATTATAACCTTTGAACTCATCCCCTTTTATTACATGAACAACATATATCAGTAATTTATCTTCAGGCCTATAGATTTTAATTTTTTACAGCGCCAGTGCCATTCTCAACATGCCCTATGTTAAGCAACATCTGGCGGACTTTATCCAGGAGAAAGAAAATTTACTTCAGTTAAAAACCAACAAGGAAAATTCCAGATCTTCCCCATACCTCAGTGTCTCGGATCAGTCCAGGAGTAAGGGAAATAGGTATGGAGTTTCCAAGGTTAAATGTGCATGAGCATGTATTAGGACATGCATTGGATGTGTGCTTTAATTTCTAAAGACATCATTCATCGTAAAAAATGTATTTACATGTACATGTATAAGCAATGTCTATTGATTTTCCTAAAAAAATTATACAAATAAGTAGGAAATTATGTTTTGTTTTACCGACAGTGCCAACAGTTCTGTGTCTGCGAGTCCAGCCATAAACAGAAAGCAGGGGTCTCCAGAGAAAGCCGTGAAACATGCACACCAAAAGGACAGTGGTCTAGGTAAATAACTTTATAATGTTGAATCGTTACAATTCATGGTGGCTCAAATTTTTTCTTCAGTTTCCTCAGTATCCCCTACTCACAAGTTGGCAATCCCATTGAACTATTTTAAAACACATTCTGATAAGATACCACGAGTTTCACTTCCCCATGAACCTTAAGAATAATGACAATCCACATAATTGAGACCCATGAATTGAAATGATTTCACAGTATTTTTTTTAGTTTCAAAATAAGCAGGGTGATAAAATGTTAATTTATCAAATGCAGATCGACCAATTTATCATTTTAACATTTTTTAAAGTAAAAGCTTAATTGGTATTTATAATTATACCCCCGCTCCAAAGGAGAGGGGGTATACTGTTTTACCCTTGTGTGTCTGTCTGTCTGTCCGTGCGTAACAAAAATTTCTGTCGCATTTATCTCAGCAACTTCCTGTTAAATGAGTACTTTGTTTATTTTTAGCAAAAATTTTCAAACAAATTTTTGTCAAAGATTTCTCAGCAACTGTTTATCGCAGATGCTTGAAATTTTTACACAGTGTTTGTTAAGGCATGCCATATCGTGGGATATATTTTTGTACCAATCAGACGTCAACTTCCTGTTAAATGAAGACTTAGCTTATTTTTTAACCAAAATTTTCAAACAAATTTTTTGTCAAAGATTTCTCAGCAACTATTTATTGCATATGCTTGAAATTTTTACACAATATTTGTATAGGCATGCCATATTGTGGGATATATTTTTGTACCAATCGGACGTCAACTTCCTGTTAAATGACGACTTTGTTTATTTTTAGCAAAAATTTTCAAACAAATTTTTGTCAAAGAATTCTCAGCAAATGTTTATCGCAGATGCCTGAAATTTGTACACATTATTTGTATAGGCATGCCATATCGTGGGATATATTTCTGTACCAATCGGACGTCAACTTCCTGTTAAATGAGTACTTTGTTTATTTTTAGCAAAAATTTTCAAACAAATTTTTGTCAAAGATTTCTCAGCAACTGTTTATCGCATATGCTTGAAATTTTTACACAGTGTTTGTTAAGGCATGCCATATTGTGGGATATATTTTTGTACCAATCAGACGTCAACTTCCTGTTAAATGATGACTTTGCTTATTTTTTAACCAAAATTTTCAAACAAATTTTTGTCAAAGATTTCTCAGCAACTATTTATCGCAGATGCTAGAAATTTTTACACAATATTTGTATAGGCATGCCATATCGTGGGATATATTTTTGTACCAATCGGACGTCAACTTCCTGTTAAATGATGACTTTGTTTATTTTTAGCCAAAATTTTCAAACAAATTTTCGTCAAAGATTTCTCAGCAGCTATTTATCGCAGGTGCTTGAAATTTTTACACAGTGTTTGTTAAGGCATGCCATTTTGTGGGATATATTTTTGTACCAATCAGATGTCAACTTCCTGTTAAATGAGTACTTTGTTTTAACTTTATTTTAGCCAAAATTTTCAAACAAATTTTTGTCAAAGATTTCTCAGCAGCTATTTATCGCAGATGCTTGAAATTTTAACACATTATTTGTTTAGGCATGCCATATTGTGGGATATATTTCTGTACCAATCGGATGCCAGCTTTCTGTTAAATGTCGACTTTGCTTATTTTGCATATTCACATCAGAGCGGGGGTAGCACTAGTGAGCATTGGCTCACAGATATCTTGTTTATTGCAGTTATGAATGATTCAAATGGGGAAGGAAAGGCTGAATATTCTGATGACTTTGATTCCTCAGATGATGATGGTAAGATTGAATGGATCAATTACTTACATGTACCTTATACAACATCACTTGTAGAGAGCGAGAGTTAAATAGCTTGAAACTGAAGCTATGATGGACTGCGTACATTTATTGCATAGATACAAAAAGCTGAAAAGTTCAAGGAGGCCAATTTGCATGGATCATCTATTACGTTATGATACTTGCAAACATTTTTTCTTGCTAACACAGTACCTTATCAAATAAATCCAATAGATACAGAGTTTTACAAGAGTATAAACTTAGTTGTGCAGTTTATGCTTTATAATTACCAGTACAAAGTTGTTTTGGAAAGAAAGCGAAACTGTATTGTAGTAACACAGTGACTATGAGGTTAGATTTTGTCGCTATCAAATTAATTTCTTATAATACATGTATGAACAGATCAGCATAAGATGTAATAGAAAATATACTATAGTTTGTCGCATTTAATGGTATTCTGTTCCCAACATGCAGAGATTCCTGACAATTGTGAGAAGGCAGCAGACAGCTCGGATGCAGAGTATGATGATGACTTTGAGGAGTATGACTCCAGTGAAGTGAGTAAAGGAACTTTGTACTTATTCTATTTTTAAAAAAAAATTTGAAATACAATATCTTTATCTATATTATTGAATTCACTTTAATTTTTATGCAAATGAAATATTGAAAAGTTTCTTTACAGTGAAATTTGGTTTAGAAGTTCAAAAAGATATTGAATTTGACATTTGTTGGCAAGATTTCATTTTTATTTTGCAGGATCTAGATGATATTGTCAATCAAGCACGTGAAGCTCAAGAACTAGAACCAGTGGATGTATTCTTTGCTGATGACAAAATCTTACAGAAGCAGTTTCGTCAAACAGCCATCTTTAACAGGTACTTGTATAACTTTTTTTATGATCTGCATCTAATTAGTGTGTACAAATGTATTAGAATTAGAGAAATACATCTACTTTGTACTTACTTCATATATATTTTACTCTGTAGTATTATTTCAAACACATCATTCCATACTGTTTGTAGCTATGCTGATCTCCCCAGATATAGTTGTTAGTCACTGTTTTTAAAATGCTGTACCATTATTGACAAGAACATTGCTGTTTACTCTTCAGACAATGTGTGGAAAATTTCGGTGCTAAGAATTTGAAAGAAGTTGACAGGATGATACAGAATGGGACCATCACCGAAGATGATTTAAAGTAAGCCTTTCCCTTTCCTTCCAACAAAACAAAAACATAATGTCCTTCACAGAAATACATGTACGTATGATTTGTGCCTGAGTTAAACGTGTACACTTTCTCTTTCAGACTCCATGTTCGTCACTCTATTGGAGAGGAGGCTGCAGAGATCTGCCATTTTGACATAGATGAACTTCCCAATGGATGAGGAGTGGCTGTATATAGATTCTAAATATATCTATATATGTTGCTGTGTACTTAGGTCTACTGCAAACTGTGATACGTCCAGTCCCCCAGATAACCACTGTTTGCTTTTGCAGTGAGGGATGGAAATAATCCTGTAAATATGTAAAATACATGTATATGTATATGAAAAATAATACATGCCATTCAAAAGCTGTGTTTTTTAGAGATGCTTTTAAAGTGAATAATTTTGTTTTACTGTGGTATATTAAAGGACAATTTTTCCAAAATGAGCAGTTGGTTTTTTTGGTCAGATATAAAAAGTGTCAAATTTGACCTGAGATCAGTTTGTCTGTTGGTTATAAAATATTTGAAGTGCTGTATATTTAATTGCTTTGTAGAAAATCATAAAACACCATTAAGTACATATTTAGAGATATTCATAAGATTTTTTGTTGTGGATTTGTTGTCTATGAAAAAAGTTTAATAATATATTTTTATGCTTTGTATATTTTTAATGTTTATATATCAACCATTAAATGTTATGATAAAATATGGTTTTGATTTATGATATTTCTTATTTAGCACACATTGTTGTTGTAATCTGTTCTCATTGAATTGCAATGGGAATTTATATATAATCAAGTATCAAGTTCTTTATTCCAAGAGACAAATGTCTCATAGGTTATACATATTAAATAAACAGTAAGAAAAATAAAGTGTACATAATCAATTTGGATAATTCACATGGAGAGTTCGTTGCTTGTTTGCATAATATAGATATTTACCTAAATTACACAGTTCTTTAGTATTAGAGGTAGATAATAACTGTATAACTTTATAGACACTTGGTTTTCGGGAGTAGTATTTTTTAATATACTCATCTCTTAAACTACAAAGTGATGGACAAATAAGTAAAAAATGGAACTCATCTTCAATTACATTTAAGTTGCAAGATTCACATTTTCGACAATCACGTGTTAAATTTTCATACCTCCCTGTTTCAATCTTTAAGTCATGTGAGGACAACCGTAAGCGTGTAATTAATTTACGATATTTTACATGAATTGGTTTCTTTAGGTAAACTTGTAAACAAAAATGATCAACAACATGTTTATATAATATACATTTTGATGCATTGCTTATATCGTTAACAACTTTTTGTTTAAAGACATCACACATTCTATTAAATATAATATCTAAAATAACAGACTCTTTCATAGTACTTTGATATAAATCGGCTAAGCCTAAGATGGACAATTCTTTCCTAATATTTGAAATCCATATGTCATTATTTTTCACCATGTCTTCGTAGCATGCTTTTAAAATACAGTTTTTACTGTTTCTTAATTTAAACCAGTATTTAAAAATTTTTTGTTTCCTGAAAATCTCTAATGGAAATCTACCTACTTCATAATAAACTGCACTGTTGCAAGTATTTTTTCTGACAACCAAAACCTTCTTACAAAAATTTATATGGACTTTTTCTACATCTTGACCTTTATGGAATCCCCAAATTTCAGCACCATAACTAAGTACACTTTTTACATAAGTATCAAAAACATTCAATTGAGTTTCAACATTAAAATTCAAATCTTTCATTTTACTAGATATGCTGAACATTGCTTTATTTCCCTGTGCTGCACAGTGCTTTTGTGTAGATAAAAATTTACCATTGTAGTTAAACAACATACCAAGATACTGTGAAATCATTAGATTTCGTGGTGGCTCATTTTTCGTGGAATTCGTGGGTACCTCTCATCCACGAAATAACATCCTTCACGAATTGATGAATTAGGGTAATAAAGTCATATTCCCTTTTGTAGATATATATGAATACACGAAATTACGTCCCCACGAACCTGTAAAATTTAAGTCATCCACGAAAATTGGCCCCCACGAAATTTAATGATTCCACAGTAGTTAAATTGATTCACTACTTCTACGTATTTGCTATTGTATTCCCATTTTTCATTGTCTTTAACACATTTTCCGTTTCTAAAAATTACAATTTTGGTTTTTTGTACATTAACAGATAAGTTCCATTCATCAGTATATCTGTGCAATGTGTTCAGCATATCCTGTAAACCCTCGGGCGATTCTGCCAAAAGGACAGTATCATCAGCATACATAATTAAAAACATATTAATCATTTGTAATTCAATTGATGTACAATTACTATTTATAAAATATCTTTCAAAATCATTAAGGTACATTGAAAATAATAATGGAGACAATATTTCACCTTGTAGAACTCCAGCTGAGATTCTAAATGTTTCTGTAAATGTACCTTCATGTTTAACACATGCTCTTACATTCTTATATAGAGACTTAATAATACGTAACAATTTTCCTCCAAAACCCTCCATTTGCAATTTATACCATAGTTTTGATCTATCAATTAAGTCAAAGGCCTTTGTATAATCCACAAAACAACAGTACAATCTTTTTTTGTTTTTTAAAGTTCTACTTATGAGATTCTGTAGTACAAATATGGCATCAATTGTACCTACCCCTGGTTTAAAACCAAACTGAGCATCAGTAATGATATTATATCTCTGGTCCCATTCTAACAATCTAGTATTTATAATACTTGTAAATAGTTTTGCCAAGCAACTAACTAATGTGATACCTCTATAATTGTTTAAATCTTGCATTTCACCTTTTTTAAAAATTGGTACAATACAACCTTTTGACCAATTGTCTGGGTAAAAGCCAGAGTCGAATATATTATTAAAAAGTCTACACAAAATAGGTATCATAACCTCTTTACATTTCGAAAAAAATTCATTAATTACACCATCTTCAGCATTACTCTTGTTACTTTTCAGTTTCAAAATAGCTTTCTCAACCTCTAATTCTGAAATACACACATCTAACTCTTCATAACATGGTAATATTTCATAATCATCACTAGTGTTGTCATAAGTAGTAGTTTTTACATTTTCAAAAAGGTTCTTAAAATGCTCAAAAAACTCTTTGGCACTTACATCACAACTGATTTTTTTATTATTCTTAAATAAACGAAAAAACTGCTTTGGGTTACATTTTCTTAGGTATTCCATTCTGTCTCCCTGATATCGTTCGTAGTTATGCTTAAACTTCTGGACTGTTTTTTTATAAACCTTTTTCTTTGCACAAAGTACAATTCTATTTACATCCGACTTGCATACATTAAAATTATGCAGTGCACCTCTATAATCACGGTATTTTGATTTACAAATATCATTAAACCAGGGTTTATCAATACAACGTTCTGCATCCATAACTGTATTTGCCAGTCCACCAGTGATAATACAATAGGGCTTCATTATTTTACAGAGTGTCTTACTAAAATTCGCTACACAATTGTCAACATCTTCTTGTGTATATAACTGGTTTTCTACATATGACAAAAATAAATCATAGTGTTCACTTATTGACCACGTAGCTTCTAAATCAGCACCTTCTTTCCATCTAACTGAAGTACATTGATTTATACTCCCGTTCCCTTGTGAAGTGTTTGCACAGCACAAGGCTTTTGATCCCCCATCTATGTAGTTAGTTTTAATACAAAAAGAAAGAGGTGCATGATCGGAGAAACAGTTAAAAATACCTGTTGAAAAATAAGCAATATTGTCAAAATTGTACACATCTGTAAGTAAATAATCTATCGTACTAGTTCCATTGGCGTTATAAAAAGTGATATTACCATTATAGTCATTTTTATTTCTTCCATTAACAATTTTCAATCCTGTAGTTCTACACAAATTAATCAACTTTTTACCAAAGTTGTTAACTCCTCTGTCTGCATTATGTCTACAGTATACATTGACATTATTGTCATAGTCTACAAATGACTGTAAATTCTTTTCTACTGACTTTTCAAGCTTGTCATCAGAAATAAAATCATCCAAAGTTCCACACCGGGCATTAAAGTCCCCTACCACATGTATATGACCTTTACGGTGAAAACTACAATAAGATTCTTCTAAATAATCAAAAATATCAACTTTCTCTTTTTTATAAAACACACTACTTTCTGGGGGTATATAACATGCAGCTACAAAAATGGGTGTACCTTGTTTACTTTTATGTTCAAAACGTATCCAGACAACAGTACTACAAAATTGGTCTACAATTGATATGTTCATGTCTAACATGTTTTTAATAAAGATAACAATGCCACCTCCTTTTCCATTTGTTCTATGAAAACTATAATTATTATATCCATGTAGATCGAAACAATCATCTTGATTTATCCAACATTCTAATAAAATAATTATATCATATTTTATTATATGTTCTACAAAGTCTAGATTATCTAGTTTAGTTTTTAGGCCTTTATTAACATTCCATGCGATGATAGATAAATCCGCACTCCTACTCCCGAGCCTGTCCTAGTGACCGGTAGAATGTCCAGTGTACGCGTTGGAGGCGACTGTACTGTACGCGGTCGTTGGATGTGTAGTCTGTCTTTCATGCCGTCCTGCTGTTTCGTTGGGTCGTCCTTGGGCTCCTGTCGATCGAGTTATGTGTTGCGCGTGTGTGGCTGCGTGGCGTTGTTGTCTATTATCTGGTGTTCCTGTGTGGTGTTCGTCTCTGCTTTCTGGACCTTTATATAACTTTCCGTTCACATAACATATGTGCGTATTTTTTAAACAAATCGGATTATAAAAACATCTTTTAAAAACTCGTAAATAGAGTTTATGTTGAGTAGTATTGCTTTGAAATTTGAAGAACACATTCCACTTTAAACTGCAATCTTTTCTACAATCTTGTGATTAGAGATGCAGGCAGTGTTATTTAGTTGCAAAGTGGAAGACTTGATTAACCATGTGATACCTGTGCAGTCCGATAAATAGCCCTAAGAACAGCAAATTATATCACCCCCATAGAGCTACTGATGGTAATTGTGTATTGCAGTGAATTAACAATGAGAAGCTTCGAGATTCTGGTCCATAATTACTGTCAAACACTGTGACAGTTTTTGTTGGTTTACAAACTAACAATTATGTCAAAGTACCTGGAAGGGTTGACAGAATAAGAATTATCATACATAAAAAGCTAGGCATTGCTATTGTCTAAATTCAGAGTGCAAACAACATGGTATTCAATACACACACTGGTCTGGTTGATTTAAATATCCCAGGTTTTTCGGAAGAGCAGGTGCCCACTATATTATGCATTGTCGACCCGTCTCCCGCTATTAAACGTCTACTCTCCTCGTGCAGGCTACCTCCGGAGTCTATATAATACTCGGACCGTGTTCTCCGCAGGGTTGATGTTAGATAGCTCAGATGGACAAGACTTACACTTATTTATATGAGAATTTCTGGACAAACGTCGCCAAGAATTATTAACCAGCTGAAAAAAAATTTGAGGAGTTGTCAGTCTATGCAATAATGTACAATCATACCTACTGGGATTAGTGTGTGAATAGTGAGATCACTTTGGACATGTAATGTACATGTAACCTGTATGATGTAAGTAAACAACGTAATGTTATATACACCTGTATGAAATAGATTTAGCGCCAATTTTTGCGCCACTTTCTATACTATTATTTTCTGTGCTAGAACTTCAGTTGACAGGAATTTGAATTATCAAGTTAATGTGGACAAACTTTTCGCGTATATTAATTTTTAAAGAATTTATACTGTAGTTCTGTAACAACTAACTTTTCTATCATAATAAAACAAACAAGCAAAACACAATGAAGTATGCAATTGACAGTTATGATTGTTAGTATGTACTTTGATTTTGATAGCTGTGTTCACGATAGAGATTTAAATGTCAATAACAATTGAACAAGAATATCTTCCACTCTCTGGTTTTTTTAAATCTACAAATGGTACTGATTTTTTAGAAACATTTTATAGATATGATCGGCGTCAAATCTAAGTTCAGAGGTTAAAACCCTTGTTAGAATCACAGGGCTCTGGATAGATAAAACCCACATCTGTGGGTAAAGAGTCGATGACCGGCGGGTGGGCACTGGGGGACAAGGTCCTAATAATGAGACCCGACAGAATCCAACAAAGACAGGACAAAGGAAATTGTCCAATTAGAGGTCATTTTACAGATACGCTAGCTATTGTTACATATTAGATTTAAAAAAAAAAGACCTCGATAGAATGACAAATGAAGATTGAAGAAATAGAGAGGTGGGGGGGGGGGGTAATAAGATTTTTAACAATATATGCATGCTTATCAAAGATCGAAACACAAATAATATATAAAGGTGATAATATCAGACGGGCTTGCCTACCACACATCAAATTAATTTATGCATGAATGTTAATGAATGAACTGAAAGTGTATTTTGAAAGTTTAATGAACCACGATGATACGATCATGTGCACCTTCAGAAAGGTAAACCAAATTTTCAAACAATATTTTGAGGAATGTTTTTTAAGCATACTGTTACATAAATATTTCAAGACCCTGATCCTATACAATTAACAATGTACCCGGTATCTTGATTAGCGGTATACTATGATAACCGGTTATGTGCTAAACCAGCCGGATCTGTTGCAGAAGTATACTATAGGTGAAAGGAACTTCAAGGACATCTTATTATTTCCAAATAACAAGTTCTTGGAATGTGGTATTATATGTATTTCAGTCTGTGTTTGTGATTGAGCGAGCATGGAAAGTCCCAGGAGGGGACTGACTTCGTTCAGTTTTCCAGTGCCAGCAAACCGGAAACCGGAGGTTAATGGATTTCGGAACAACTTTGCAAGACCGGAACCTTATATTCCAAGAAATGTACACGATACCTCTAAGGCTTCTTCTGTGATCGGAAATAAATATGAAGAGACGCTTTCCTTTGAGAAAATTCGTGAAATATGTATTCAAAAGTGAGTTAATTTGCAATGGGATGTATTGCATAGAAACTAATATTAATAATATACTTACTCGAGTTCTAATCTTTTATTTATCTTTAATGTTTTAATTGCTGTCATTTATACAGACGTATTTTGTTCGAGGACCCTGCTTTCCCAGCAGATGATAAATCCTTGTTCTATAGCTACAGACCTAACATAGGACCAATTATCTGGAAAAGACCATACGTAGGTTTAAATTATATTGTAATCTTGTCTTACATGTGTTTTTATAACTTAGGTTGAAATATTTACATATTATATCTTGTCACTCCAATTCAGACACTGCATCTACCTGTTTTTCTATTTCAGGAAATTGCTGCTCATCCGAAATTCACGGCCGACGGCTTCAGTCGCTTTGACTTATTGCAAGGGAAGCTCGGTAAGTATAGTGTTATGCATATGCATTTCAAATGCCAGGTAATTACATTTGCATAGCGAGGGGAAAATGTATACCGACTTCCGATTTTTTCGCAGGCAATTGTTGGCTAGTAGCCGCCTTTTCTTGCCTCACTTTGACACCAAAACTGCTCAAGAGATGCATCCCAGAAGACCAGGGCTTCACGCACAAATACGCGGGAATATTTCACTTCCGGTTTTGGAGGTACGGAGAGTGGATTGATGTTGTCATCGACGACCGTCTTCCGACCATTAATGGTAAACTTTTCTGAAACGATGACTTCATAAAGCAATTATAATAACCGTTTGTCTTGGATGAAATTTCATTGACACTAAAACTGCATCCCTCTTTTCCAGGGGAACTAATTTATTTGAGAAGTTTAGATCGGCAAGAATTCTGGCCAGCACTTTTTGAAAAGGCTTACGCAAAGTACGAAATGAGTTTCTACTGTTTTAAGATTAAATGCTAAAAATCCAGTAGCGTTTGTTATGAAAATAATATTGTCTGTTTACAAATTCTTGTCATCTTCAAAAATACTTCGATATTAAATTCGCCCGGAGAAAAATGTTATAAAGAAGCTCTTCTTTATATGAAATTTCTGTGCTATTTGTGTAGGTGCTATGGATCATATGAGAACACTAGCGGTGGTCTGACTAACTGGGCCCTACAGGACCTGACGGGTGGGGTCACAGAAAACCACCAGGTGTACGAGAACCCCCGCCTCATACAGCGTCTCCTGGACGTGTCTATGACCAACGCCTCCCTCGTTGGTACCTACATCTCTGTGAGAACCTATACATTAAAACGTGGTTATAGCGAATACGCTTATAATGAATTTACGCTTAAAACGAAGTTATTTTCATTCCCCGTGACTTTATTGCATGTTGTAAACTTGACGGGTATAACGAACTATGTTTATAACGAAGTAAAATTGCCCGTATCTGGTACTTCGTTATAAACGTGTTTTACTGTATATGCTTTCTACACTCTGTTTTTGACGAGATGGACGTATATTAACGACCTTTGACATTCTGAAATGGTAAATACTAGTATCTATGAATTACATTAAAATTTTGTTTTAATGCAGACTAATATGACACAAGGACAGAGGAGGAGATTGTCAAACGGGTTGGTGACTGGGCATGCGTACAGTGTTACCGGATATGCCCAGGTAAATGGTCACCTTAAAGCTGAACACCGCTCGTAAATAGGCACTGTCCGCCATATTTCTCTTTCAGCACCGCTCTTCCTACACCCCTATATAAGCCATAGACCTCTTAACAGTTCAAAGTATATCGCTGTAGAGGTCTCACCTGTGTGGACGTACATCTTGCCTCGCTATGTTACTCGGGTGCGATGAAATTGTCAAGTTTTACGCACTTTTTCAAACCAGGAGAGTACTAACATCAAATGAACTGGTCATTGCATTATTTACAGACATAATATGCACATAAATAACAATTAAATGCATAAAAATCCAAAGACAACGAAAGGAACACTACACGTCGGCCACGAGTTTCAGATGTGCAATCGGGTGTAACGAAATCGAAGGGTTTATATACCAGGTACCTGTGTGACGGTTCCTATTTACGAGCGGTGTTCAGCTTTAATATGTTAAAAACATCAAATGACAAATGAATTTTATTTTGCCACTCACTGTTTTCACAATGGTTTCGAACATCAAACTTTCTCCATTGAGACTCAAATTGCATTTCTGGATTAAGTAAAAAATTTATTTTTTCATGCTGTGGTTCGCGACGACAAATATTTGCGATCAGGTGTCCTGGCAAACGTATTTTCTCTCACATTGTTTAGGTTTAAACGTTGAATTTCGGCATAATATATTTCATTCAAGGATAGAATCATAATTGATTTTAGGGATTGTATCACTATATATATTTTGGTTATATTGAGGTCACAATTATTGTTAAAAAATTTTGTAGAATTTTTTATGTCCTAATTGAAATACTTCATAACAGGTCTTCACACATTTTATATTTTTTCTTCAGATTCCTGTTAAAAATGGAATGATCATATTAATTCGACTAAGAAATCCCTGGGGTCATTTTGAGTGGAACGGAGCTTGGAGCGACGGGTGATTATACTTGTTATATAGCGAACGCACTTAACTATCGTGTTCATATTTTGATTAAGACAGGTAATATACATCTTTACGAATGTTAAATATGGTGTGGTTTACTTTGAAGGTCCCCCCATTGGGAAGCTTTGAGCGAGGACCTCCGTAAACGACTGAGACCAGACAAGGCTGATGACGGCGAATTCTGGTCAGCTCAATCTTACTGCAAATCAATTAAGTCATACAAAAAACAAACAAACAAAAACAACCCCCACCCCTACCCCTAAAAAAATTCACAATAAATTTGAAATGCAATTACAATAATTACAATTATTTGATTGTTATTTGCGCAAATATCAATAGCTTGGTCTTCTTGTGTATTATAATTAGAGTTACTGCTCTTGCATTCTATATTACATCGATGCTTGAATCACGTTACATAATTGTCTTGTTTTCAAGTATCCCCCCTTTCCAAAAAAAATGTTACTATTTCTACACGGGCATCTGCTATTTTACCATAACACCAATAGACATATGTGTCATCTTTTTCAACAACTTTTTTTGAAAATCAATTTTAATACTTAGTCAAAGTAATCAATTTAACAGGCATTTGATTTACTAGTATCTTATTCCCCTGGCCTAATGTTCTTTAAACAAAGTAATTAATTTAATCCGTACTCACAAATAATGTGCAAGTATTTGCACTGTTTATGTTAAAATCGTAAAATTATATTGGGTCAACTTAAAAAAAATGTAGGTTTTTTGTTGCCTTTTTCCGACTGAGTTGTTGGAGTTCAGGAAAATTGCTTTTCAACCCCAAAAAAATGCTTCTAAAGACTGTTGATTATAAATTTTAAAAGTATAAAAGGGCTAGGCCTTTTTGTCAGTCAATTGGAAAGGAAAACAGTTTTGTTAAAGGCGAACTTTGATATACACGTATATTAATTGAATTTACGTATGGTATAATTCCAGGATGTCCTTTGTCGATTTCTCCAACATTTTCACCATGCTGGAAGTGTGTCACCTGAGTCCGGAATGTTGGAAATGTGAGCCGTCCATTCACCACCGGAAGTCGTGGGCGGCCGCCGTGGGTCACCGGGAATGGCGGAGGGGGTACAACGCGGGAGGGGCAGCCTCTTCACGTGAGTCAAAGCACTAACCATACACCTAGGGTTGTCTCCTATAGTCTAAATTAACCATACAGCCAGGGTTTTCTCTCAGAAGTCAGAGCGTTAACCATACACCTAGGGTTGTCTCCTGTAGTCTAAATTAACCATACAACCAGGGTTTTCTCCAAAAGTCAGAGCGTTAACCATACAGTTAGGGTGTCTCAGAATGTCAAACCATTTACCATATAGCTAGGGTTAGGGTTGTGTCTCAACGTCAAAGCATTTACCATACAGGTAGGATTGACTCGAAAACTCAGAGCATTAATTAGGCAGCAAGGGTTGTTCCAAATGTCAGAGCATGTAACATGTAGTTAGGGTTGAAACCAAAAGTCAGAGCGTTAATCATACAGCGAGAGTTGTATCCAAAAGTCAAAGCGTTAATCATACAGCGAGAGTTGTATCCAAAAGTCAGAGCGTTAATCATACAGCGAGAGTTGTATCCAAAAGTCAAAGCGTTAATCATACAGCTAGAGTTGAATCATACAGTCACAGCGTTAATCATACAGCTAGAGTTGAATCCAAAAGTCAGAGCGTTAATCATACAGCTAGAGTTGTATCCAAAAGTCAGAGCGTTAATCATGCAGCTAGAGTTGTATCCAAAAGACAGAGCGTTAATCATACAGCGAGAGTTGTATCCAAAAGTCAGAGCGTTTATCATACAGCGAGAGTTGTATCCAAAAGTCAAAGCGTTAATCATACAGCTAGAGTTGTATCCAAAAGTCAAAGCGTTAATCATACAGCTAGAGTTGAATCCAAAAGTCAGAGCGTTAATCATACAGCTAGAGTTGTATCCAAAAGTCAGAGCGTTAATCATGCAGCTAGAGTTGTATCCAAAAGACAGAGCGTTAATCATGCAGCTAGAGTTGTATCCAAAAGACAGAGCGTTAATCATACAGCGAGAGTTGTATCCAAAAGTCAAAGCGTTAATCATACAGCTAGAGTTGTATCCAAAAGTCACAGCGTTAATCATACAGCGAGAGTTGTATCCAAAAGACAGAGCGTTAATCATACAGCGAGAGTTGTATCCAAAAGTCAGAGCGTTTATCATACAGCGAGAGTTGTATCCAAAAGTCAAAGCGTTAATCATACAGCTAGAGTTGTATCCAAAAGTCACAGCGTTAATCATACAGCGAGAGTTGTATCCAACAGTCACAGCGTTAATCATACAGCGAGAGTTGTATCCAAAAGTCAAAGCGTTAATCATACAGCGAGAGTTGTATCCAAAAGTCAAAGCGTTAATCATACAGCTAGAGTTGTATCCAAAAGTCAAAGCGTTAATCATACAGCGAGAGTTGTATCCAAAAGTCAGAGCGTGAACGCTAACCATACAGCTAGCCTGAGGGTTTTCTCTTAAAGTAAAAAAACTAACCTCACTTCTAGGGTTGTCTTCAAAAGACTTTGACTATTTAAAAGCCGTTGCCTGAAAAACAAAAAGCATCATCCCTACTCATAAGAAAATACTAAATACTGCGACATCATTTTAAATGTACTCATTGAAGTCAAATGATCTTTGCTTTTTAGTTTGTTTAATAATTCTTCGATTTTTCCCCTCTGGAATAAAATACTTCTCAGGAATTTAGATTATACATGTATTAATACTACATTATATTAAATATGTAAAGACAGTATTTATATCAGAATATTAGTATGTTTCAGTGCAATTTCTCCGTGTCTTTCGGTTTTTAGCTCTATTGTGGCACAACAACCAGTTTTATCTGGAGGTGCCATCTCCTTGCTGTGTCGTCATAGCTCTGATGCAGAAGTACCGCCTATGTGGTGACGACAGGCGGTTTCTGTCCTGTGGCTGTCTGATTTATCAGGTAAGGCGAACTGTACACAACCATAACATTATATATATATATATATATATTATATATAAACATAATTTTTTATATGATTATAATAGTTTTCCGGTTATACAGTTTTTCCCAAGACATTGAGCCAAAGATTTGTATAACAAAATTTCAGTTAAATGTTTTGTCGTGTCTTATATTTGTTTCAAATTGGCTCATTTTCTGTTGACAACTATAAAATTGGTATCTGTACAAAAGTTTTTCGAAATGCCTATTGGTTTGAAATGTTTAAAATTATTGTATTTATGAAGATTATGTTTTTAAAAATAAGTTACTTTTGTTTTAATAGGTTACCCCCGGACAGTCCTCAAGATTGACCGCAAAGTTTTTCAACAGTAACAAACTGTATGCCACTACAGGGTTTAAGACGGAAAGAGAGAACGTGGGATTCTTCAAACTTCCCGCCGGATCTTACGTCATTCTTCCGGTGACGAGCTACCCTAATGTAGAGGGAAAATATCTCATAAGAATATTTACTTCGGGCAAATGTAGAATGCGGTAGGTCACTTGAAAGTTATAAACTATAAAAAAAACCCATTGATTTTATTTTCCATAGATGCCACTTTTATAAGATGACTTCGTAAGGCTGGCATGTAATGATATCGATAGGAGAAATTTTGTGCAGGTTAATGTAGCTGTGTGTTGTATGTGCAAAAATAGGTAAAGAGAAAAAAAGGTGTGTATTTGTTTGCAAAGAAAGCTGTGGGTTTGTTATTGCGATGTCACAAGTCTGACAAAGCTAAGGAAGGCAGACTTTCCTGTACGGTATAGATAAAATGGCAATGTGTAGGCGGTAATGTATGCAAACTGCGCAACACAGGTGTTTCATGGGTTGAGTAAACTCCTCAAAACATTCACAACAAAACATTACAAATCAAGAAAAAGAAAAACGAACCCAAACTTGTTATTCTTGTCGTTTGTCATTAATCAAATCAGAACCATTTATCTTTTCATAGATATGAATAAGTAAATAGTAAAAGTTGTACATAATTATAATGTTGACTTTTTTTCTACCAACAAGCTTGTGTTATTCTCGGTAACGTTTTATTTGCGTTTTTCTTGATGTAAAAGTTAAAAGTGTTAAATATTGATGACCATTTTAAGACTTTTCTAACCTACTACATAAAACGCAGTGTATATAGCTGAATATGGGAAAATAGACATTGAAAGCCAATTGAAAGCGAATTACTTGTATCTTTACAAATAATTAGTTAATTCATTAATAAGCTTGAAAATTCATATCTAAATGGTAAAGGGGCAAAAGTTTGACCATACAGCCTTTTTATTTATCGTAAATGACATACTAGTATTAATTTTATTTTGGAATTAGGATTTACTTAAAGAATTAACGATCCAGTCATTGTAAATTGCCCTTTAATCAATCTGTTACTAAATATAGTATATATAACAATTGAAGTGTTTGCCATTGAAAACACTTAATAAAAGAGTAGCGGATATTGTTTGCATCCAACATGTACATGTTACATAGTATAGTTCCTTATTAAACTCCCTAACAACTGATCGGTAAAAAAAAAAAATAAGAACATATACATGTACATTCAAGTTGCTTTTAAGTAATAAAAATAAATCACAGTTAATTTCCTTGTTCAAATTAATTTTATATGTACGCTTTTCTTGTGCTTTACTATTTTGTAGTATAAATGACAATAAATGAAAATAAATAAATTTTGTTATACATGTTGTATACATATTTGTGTTCTAGAGAGCTGGATGACGAAGATACGATGTTGTATATACCGGTAAGTTACATGTACCATATGTTTCATTCAAGTAAATTCATATACAGGTTTAGCACGTGCTAGTGTTGGAAGCTGCCATCATCGACAGCTTGAACAATTGATGTTTGATATCTGGGTAAACTATTTTTGACACAAAGCAGTTAACTAATATTCATTTGTACCTTGAATAAATACACCGGATGAGCCTTTTTTTTAATGATCAATAATTTAGCATTAAAAGAATTTATATTTGCAGTTCATTTAGCTTGCACACGCACAAACGAGTAAAAGTTTCATGATGAGACACTAAACAAACCTCATTTGGTATCATCGTTCTCTCTCTCTCTCTCTCTCTCTCTCTCTCTATTGATTTTTTTTTTTGCAGCCAGAAGAGAGGTTTGTTGACTTAGATGCCAGATACACGCTGCATAAACGGTTCTGTGCTCTTACAAAACAGGTAAACATATAATTATACTAAGAATGGAAATCTACAGTACATTGAATTAAAAGCGTAACAATTTGGATCTTTTTCTGAACAAAAGCGTTATGCAAGTTTATCCATACATTCAAAAGAGATCTGTGTCAAATACAAAAACTGAATTTATTTTAAGAAGACTAATGCAATTATATATTTATAAATTTGTAATGCATTCACAGGGGTTGAGCCCGATTAGTTTTGGGTACAAAGAGCAATACAATACAAAAAGTTAAAGTGAATTCTCGCTCATATGTTTGTACTTTAGCAGGTATTGTGTTTCATTCTTTTCTCGGTGTTCTCATTTTAGACGAATCGGTTGGATGCTGTGGGACTTCAAAAGCTTTTACAGTCGCGCATGCGCTCCCAGTCCTACTCTTGTTGCTTTCAGGAGACTACCAGTAAGATGTCAAAAGAAGCCAAATTAAATCGATATGAAACCCATTATCCTTAACTTGAGTAGAGATGTTCAATCAATTTTTCATTCATATGATTTCTGTCTTTAGGGCACACAATCACTGATTTTGCTGGGAAATGGCTTGGGATCTGTTAATGAGACCACTTTTGGTTGCAAAAGGTTTCTAAAATCAGAAGTCATTTTCAGTACAAAAGGATTTTCGAAAGCAAATGATAAAAAATAAAATCGGCATTGAACAGATTTTTATCATGTAGCCTATTTTGTGATTACTATTTCTGTTTTTTGTAAACAATATCAAAGAACAGTGAACAAAACATTAACTTCCATATTGATCGAACTTGGAGACCTTATTTCAATAAAAGTAGGCCAAGGAATCTTACTTTTCCTTTGTATGATATCGTGTTTGCTTTCAAAATAGATTCAAATTGATCATGAAATATTCATTGACGACTGCACTTTGAACAATTTGGATGCTTTTAAAGAAATCGATTATCATTGTAGAAATACATATATATATATATATATATATATATATATATATATATATATATATATATATATATATATATATATATATATATATATATATATTAAGAATTTCCGATTTTTTTTCTTATCCTTTTTTGAGGATCCCTCCACATAGTATAAATATGGATTATTAATTCCATTTAATCATAGATTTCCAATTTAAACCAATCCAACTGACTCTGGAGGCTTGCAAAGCGGCCATATCAATAACAAACGTATCCTTTTTAATGGAAGATTTGACCAAAGAGACCTAGTTTTAGTAAGAGAACAACTGCAAAACTGAAATATGCAACACTTTTTTCAGTACTGTAGATTTCAGGCATCTACAGGTGTTTTAGACGAAGATTTTTTGTATTATCGATTTTGCGACGATGTTATGAAAAATACATGCATTTATTTTCGTTCTTGTATTAAAGACTCTACGCCACTGATAGATTTCTTTTAGTCGCGAATGTGTGAATGCTTTATGTGTGATGTACATGTAATATTGTTTTCATCTCTTGCAAATTTTAAACTAAAACGCAAGTTAAACTATTATTTTAGTTCACAAATGTATTTATTTTACATTTACTGATAGATTTCATATATCGAGCCCAATATCGTATCCTACGTTTTTGCAAATTTTTAACTTATTATTTGATTTTTCCTAAATGTTAGAAACTGTAAAATGTTCTGGAGAGGAATTTAAATCAATAGATGATTAATCATTATGTCTCGAACATTTCCCTAAAAGAACTATTTGTTTATAGTGATACTGATTTTCTTATGCACTCTTCTTTAGTAAAAAAACAATTGTACTGTTTACAAATTTGAAAGTATCATATATCCTTAAGATGTTGAAGATCGATTTTAGCGGGAAACTTAACTACGACGAATTCAGCAACTTAATGTCCAAGATCATGATGTGGCAGGTACGAGCATAATTGACGAAATGGCGCCCAGATCATTGATTAAGGGTTCTCCACACACCATCACGAATGTATTTTTTACGACAATACGACGCAGTTTCCAGATTAGAATTTCTTGCGAATATATTGATATGGATATATATCTTTGACTAACTTTGTATGTTGCTAATAATTAGTCGATTAAACATGAGACTACAGATCCCAAATTTAAATACAGCAGTAACATAAAAGTTTGTTTACACGAGTTGCAATATAACTTTACAGCCAGTGTAGAGGTCCCTCTCAAAGTTCTTTATTTGTGCTGTCTTCCTTTTTGCAACTGTGAAAACATTAATTTGTTTTCTACATTTATTTGTCCAAAGTCCTGTTTTGTCATTGAAAATAATGCAGATAGAAGCATGCAACATTGTTAAAACTCAAGCATGGTTTGTTTACAGAATCCATGTGATGGCTGGCTAAGTATATTTGACTCAAATTTAAATAGAGATATTTCACGTTCCTGTCAATATATCTTAATTGCTTTCATTGTTGCAACAAGACTATAGTGTGTATGTTTCTTTTATTTCTTTTATTCAACACTTGTTGATATTTGTTGTTTAGAACGTGTTCAACCAGTTTAGTGATGGAAAATTAGAAATGGACACATTCTGCTTGAGAAATGCCCTGAAAACTTTAGGTAGGAATGAGGGTTATCTTATACATGTACATGTACGCGTGTACAACCTACGTCAATGTGAATTTCGATTTCATACATATGAATATATTAATCGAATAAAAAAAAATATTAATCGAACTTTCGGGACTTTCAACTTTAACCTTAACTGATAATTAATAATTTTTACAAAGTAATTATTCCAAAGAAATGTGAATCAAAAACAAACAAATTTACTTCTTTCGTCTTTTAATTTTCAGGCATCACGGGTAGCAATAAAACGATAGAGGCACTAATTATACGGTTCTCTCTCGGAGAGGCCTTGACCCTGGAGAGGTTCATGAACTGTGTGATCAAGGTCGTTACGGGTCACCGTAAGTTGAGCAATGGCGTCCTATTGTTGTTATATTGCTAGTGATTTGTTTGATTACCAGCATCGTTTACTAGGACTATCCCATGAGTAGAACTATAAAATCAATAGAAATCACTGTATAACGGAGATATTGGCGGATGGTCGTTAGATAATGGCTGGAATGAATTTATCCTCCGTTCATTAAACAACCAACCATTGCAAAAGTATGTGACTAGGTCCCATATCTCTCCACATTGCTTTGTACGGAGAGATGTCTGATAAGGAACAAAACGTAATGGAATCGAAACATTAAGCAATGGAATCAGATACTAAATACAAGTAAAAAAGTGTTGTGAACATGCAATATCGCTTGATCTTATAGGGCTAGCCTCGAAGGATTCACTCACTCGCATCTCTTGTGTTGCAGTGGTGGGTTTTTTTCTACGTCTATAGGGTTATAGTTTATCTGCAATTTGGGGGTCTTTTCTGCTATTAATGAATTATCCATCCATCCGTCGGCCACCATCATGTCAGATTGAATCTATTGGTTATGTTTGATGAGTTAATTACTCTGTATCGATTTCTAGAGCTCTACAGACGGCGACTCAAAGAGAAGGCTGCCACCGATTCGCCCTCATTACCGGAGGTAACACACAATTGTTTTCATATGAATCCTTTCATTTTCCAATCCGGCAATCGATATTGGTTCCGTTTTATACTTTATTCGGATCACCGTTGCGCGCTTTCGTTCCCGCTTACTGTATCTGCTTGATGTATTCCAAGTTATTGGAAAATTATAACCGTTGCTTTTTATTGATAATTAAATAAGCTGTGTTCTGAAGCTTAACGTATTCATATCAAATCATGTAACAGGACCATTCTAATCGCCTTTTTCTATTTTAGGTTTTGTGTGCCCATATTTATGCATGAATGAACTCCTGAAAGCAGTTTCAAAATGATCTGCTGAAAGACAATCCTCTCATGGGACAGTTTATTCTGATTTCAAAACCATCGCCCTCATAATGGATGTTTGTAGCTGGAAAATGATTTTAAAAAGAGGCCCCATTGTCCACATTGCTTCGTAAAATAGCATGTTGTAAAAAGAGAAAAAGCTATTGGGGCTAGATCTACAAGTGTGTATTGAATTATATATTTTTTGCCCGCAATATATTCGTGTATGCCAACCATGTGATGTTTGGTCTTCTTCTTTACCATTTGTCATAAATAACAAACTGTGTCAATACATTTCTAGTTTAATGATTAAAATCCCAAATAATGTTAAAAAAAGTTTGACTTGTAAATTGTCATCCATCACTTCAGTCAATACCTTAGATAAATTTAAAAACTTGCAATAACATTAAGTACTACACCTGTTAATTTTCGTATTTTAAGAAAAATATCACCACCTTTTAATTAATTATTCAAAGTTGTTTGATTTTTTTTATAAATTCTGTCATGATATTGCTGAAAACCGAACTTTCAATTTGTTTTAAAATTTCCTTTTTTTAAAATATTTGGAAACATAAAATTGCTCAAAAACTTAGAACAATATTTTTTTGTAGATGATACATAAAAAAGATAAATATCTAGGTAACTAGCAGGTATAAAAAGCAACAACTAACATATGTGCATATACACTAAAATTTCAAATAAATCTAACTAATTTTAAGTAATAGAAAAACTGTTGATAAAAACAACTAAATACAATACTAGTTAATTTACATCAAGTGTACAATCATATTTATAAATCACGATAATCAAAAAATAGTATACATACATTGAAGATGCATATTTGTCACAGACAAAACCTGTGTATGATTTAACAAAATTTTACAACATTCACGAGATTCATTTATATTTTATCTACCATTCACTAACCGAAGACAAAGTATGCATACGGTTTAAAACTGCTTATTTAAAGTTTCACTGGTTGAGAGATCATGTTCATCGTTTTCGGCGCCTCTGGGATAAAAATCAGGCACTGTGAACTAGAGCGATATTGTAGAACGAGAAAAATTAGACCGGAAGTCAAAAAACCGGAAGTAAGAGTTCTTGCTTCATTCCCATGATACATCGAAGTCTAATCTTTATATTGCACTCTCATTTAGCAATGACATACATTTAATGATCTTATTCTTGGTTCGTGATTTTTTCCCAATGATGTGAACGTCATGAAACAATTCAGACCATCTGCTACCAATGAAGCACAAGATCGACTGTCAGTCACGTGACTATTTTAATCGTTTACACACATTGTCTAATAATCTCCATGCATACAAATAACATATGTCATTTCAGTAATATTCTTTCTGTTGTCCTGTGTATACAAAGTAGTTACTAATTTCCTGTTATCAATTATGTGATATAGATAAATTCAGGTGGATTCAATGAAACCTGTTGCCGTGCAGTATCGAGAGGTTTTTTTTATTTCACATACAGAAATGGAACGTAGGTTAAGGTAGAGCCCACTTGCTTCCAAGCACATAAAAACACATAGCAAAAATCATAAAAGGCACCATTTACAACATCTGACAAATATTGCTGCTGCTTTTGAATGAGTCTTCCTGCCAAATGGTGATCGAGGGTTTTCCCACACCTAATAGAGAATACATATGAATAGGTTTGAACTGAATTATTAATTTCAACACAGCTCTTTCTTTTTTCAAATGAAAACCATGTAATGTAAAACACAATACTACTGTTAATACAATGTAACACAGCTTTTTATTAAAATGAAAAACAATTACTTATATAAGATTAAAATTAAAAACTTTATGATAATGTAAAGGAATATTACCTTAAATTAATGTATTACGGAAAAATGAAAATTGGAATGGTACCATTATTGTAATCAATAGTTACCTTGGTTTTTTTTTTTTTACAAACATACAATCATGTAACTTTACCGAAGTTGTTGTTAATCTACATATTTTACTTTTGCCTTTACCATTTACGCCTGGATGTCCCTGATTGCACAGCACAGCACTATTGAGAAGATCATTCCCAAAATCTACAAACAATCAAAAAGTATTGAAATTCACACAAATATGAGGAATGTTTATTTAAGTGAAAAATGATAACTGAGAGGTATGATTATATTTTAACTTAAAATTTACAAGTACATATTTCCTATCAAGTCTTACCAAAACCACTGCAATTCCTATTGCTACCCCAGCAACAATGAGAATATTCTGTTCGAACCAAGCGCTAGCTTTGTCTAAGCAACCCTGTACAAATGGAAAAAACCCACAAAACTGAGCATTGCAGTTGTATAATGTATAATATTAAACTTTCTTGATGTGTTTCCATGGAAGGAGGGGGGGGGGGGGGTTACTCTTAGTCTTAAGTCTTGCCACAAGTTATTATTTCCTTGATATAAATGAGGACGGCATGTTAACTAGTACTCTCTCCAAAATACTGAAATACGATATTCAACTAATGTACATGTATATTATTCAACTTTCTTATTTTATTGATATAAAGAGAGACAGAATTCTAAATCATGAGCATACGGTACCAGTACAATATACAACTCTGTCAAAAATAAGGCAAGTTTTTCTTTACTCTAGAGCATGCTTCCTTGTTAAATGAGGAAGAGATTTTGAAACATTAACTTCTTTAAGTTAATGTTGAGAATGCATCTTGAAGGCCTCCTTCGTTTAAAGGCCCCTGCACTCTTCAACGATATAAGCAAGGCCGAAGCCCTATAATGAACTTTATCAGTGGAAAAAAGTTGGATGAAGTTTAAGATCCTTCTTACATTGTTGATGTTTAACGCACGGCAAGGTTCTGAGGAGGAGGCATTACACGTGGCAAAATCTGTGTAATCAATTATACCGTTGACCCCACAGCATTGGAACTAGAAAATACATTAAAACTTATATAAATATATACATGTATCATTAATATGTTCATGTATACAAAGGTAAACACAAAGTACATGTTATATCATCACTTTATCTGTCATCTTCGAAGAAGAATGATGCATGCTTTAATATTGTCATAAATTTCAGCATGATACAGCAATTGTTCAAATGTTCGACAAAAGAACAAACACGCGCTTACAATGTAATGCGTTACAGGTGCTATGTCACGTGAATTTTACATCGTTCTCCGTGAAGCCAAAGCTATACTGTTACTTTCTATTAAAAAGCAGCATATTAGGTCTTCATTAACAATAATTCAGAAATATGATCGATTTTGACAAATGACAATGACAAAAAGTTCCCAATGTAAAAGACTACAAAAACTCAAGACATATATCATGAAATTAAAGGGACTTAATTAATTAATCATGATTTGAGCTTAAATTTTTTTTAAAAATTATTTTTTCATTTGTAATGTCTATAATTATCAACATGAATGTTCTATGCTATGTAAAATTTGAAAGTCAAAAATTGAGTTACAAGCAGTTATTTGAAGAGGTAAGAATTCTCTGTTTTGTAAACAAAACTCGAGTCTTGTTAATGTTTACTTATGTGTTGTATTGGTATAAGTTTCAATCTTATGTTGCTTTTTGCTGTTGATAATATATTCATGAACTTATTGAATCAGTTTACTCTGTCTGACACAAGCTATTTTGTCAAAAAAGGTAATTACTTTACATTATTTGTAAACAAATATAAGACTTGAGCTTTGTTTACAAAACAACAACTTCTTTCCTCTGTATTTCGCTTATATCTTGACTCCTTACATTCAAATTTCGGTGAATCATTAAAAATACACGTCAAGTAAACCATTTTACACATATTGATAAAATGTTCATCTAAAATCGTGTCTAGGTCCTTTAAACTCTTTAAATCAAAATGGTAAACGTTGTTGATAAAATGATGTCATCCCTTCCGTCCAAACACTTGCCTGTTCCTGTACGTGGTTAAGAAAGTTCAAACTCTTCGAGTTGGGTTCTTTAGGGTCACATGCTCGCTCAATCTGTTTATCTAATACTTCTTTCACTATTGACCGTACCTGAAGAAGAAAGTTTTTAAAGCGTGTACAAAAACATTGAAAATGGAATAACGTTGATGGTATACACTTTGACCACTTTATACTCAGAATTATATTTATAGTAAATAAAATCATTATTTGAGTTATTTATGCAGTTTAATTCTTTATACTTACTTCATCTTTCGAAATAACTGCCCAGATTCCAGCCCCAAGTAAGACCGCAAAGATGATGAATAACAGGAAAAAGAACTAAAGAGACAAATAAGACTGCTTTATTATACCAAACTGTAACGACAGCTTTTTTAAGAATACATGTACGCGTGTCACCAAAGTACATCAAGACAAATTGGTTATAGGTCTATTTCGTGTAGTTTGTGAATCTTCGTACCCACATTTATTGGCATTAATTATAATACATAAGTAATACTAGTAGGTGTAGTTTTTTCGGGGAAAAAATTCAAAGCAGGCGCTTGCACTAAAAAGTCATCACTGCTCCATGGATCTGAGTTGAAAACTCAATTATGAGGTTGAATAGAGTAATTATTTATTAGTAAAATAAAATGAAAAAAAAAATCCACGAAAATAAATCCTCACGAAATTATCCATGAATATAAATGACTTTACACTGTACTTAGCCAGGAGTCATAACGAAACGAAAATGACCGAACATTTAAATTTACATGTACTGTAGTAAACTAAAGTTGTTTAAAGGAGCAAATAGAATTAATTTTAATGTGTTCATGTATTTTCAGTTTTCGTTAGAGTGCTTTTACACCCAAGCAGGCAATGCAAATGCCACATTCTGTCACTGTGGTTATAATTAATTAGTTGAGCGAGAGGTAATAAGACGTCGTCCTTTAACTTATTATATAAAGTATTGGATTTTAATAATTGTCTGTATAATCATCGGATATTCAGTTTACCAGATGGGAAACTTACACATCCCAGCATACATTGGCTTTCCCTAATTGCGCCACAACATCCTAAGAAGCCGATTATCATTATTAGGCCGCCAATAGCCACAAGGATGTAGGCTCCAGTGTAGATGAAACTCAAACTATCATCGGCATCGGAATATTTTGTGAAGTCATCGCTGACGAGGAGCCAGATCCCGACTCCTAACATAGCACATCCCAGCAGCTGAAGTAGAAATCAAAGTAACATTAATATCATGCTGACAAGCTTAAACTCATGATTTCATGTAAATGTTGGGATTTTTTCAAGTGGTTGATATATAACCAAAAAAATTCCTGTAATTTAACGGTGAAGAGTACGTACTATTTTTATCATGTTGCATTTTTTAATTATGGCTTTATGGTTGTGAATTTGACCCTTACAACTACTTTGCCGCCCCCATCTTCACAAACAATTTACATGTATTTAAAAGAATGTGCATTATCCAAGGGCCTCAACTTTGTCAACAGTTTCGATAAACCTACATGGCAAAAACCTTTGACTTAATGCAATGGCCCTAGCCTAACCCTGGGTTGGAACAAAGTTTTTCATCTCCTAAATATTTGCGTTTTAATGGCAATCTAAGCACATTGTTTGGTAATGTTTGCGGAGCTGTTGATAGCCTAACAGAACGTTACAATGTGCCTGTCGACCTCTGAATTCCGACAAAATATTGACAGGGCATGCGATCTGTGATGCTTGCTGTTCCATTGCAATAGATAATAAAAGACTGTCGATTACCATTTGAACATTTATCAAGCAACGTGCACACTTTCTGTTTACAGATTACATAATAATGTTGGCAAGGAAAGTGGTGTGTTTACACACCATGGATTATATATGGACTACTTCTATAATCATGACTTTCAAGACTGTGTCATATAACAACTTCCCTGTTTTATTCTGCTTTGTACGGTTTTCATCAGAGGTCACATTTAGATACTAGTGCAGTACTTACTTAAGCTTATGACTTCATTGGACTGTTTCAATGCATGTATTAATATTCATATATATTATTTACATTTAAGCTCTAAGTGTTTGTTTGGTGGGTGGCTTTTTTTTATTCATAACGTATAAAAATGATATACGTACTGTTGCACTAAACCTGCATCCTCAACAGGAAGTAAAATTCGTTTCGCAGAATAAGATTAACAATTGTATAATAACATTTTTTTAAAAAAAGGTCAATTTGAATTTCATTTTACACACGCTCACCGTTAAAAAAAGCTGGTGCAAATTGCATATCAATATCAAAAAAGAAAAATATGCATTTTTATACGAATTATTATTATTTTAATAACCTTTCCATTTTACTACCATCGTAATATATAATTATGCATACACGTAGGAAGGAATGGTATACACAATTATTACTAACAATATGTTTCTATCACTTTAGGACAATAAAGACATTTTAAGAAAAGCTGTAATTGACCAACACACGACTTGGTCAGGGTATCACTACTCTTTTCCTTAATTCCGAAAATGCGTATTTGCTATAACAAGAGAAGGCCGCATTAAGTAGAATATAGCTAGCTATACGTGATTGTTAGATCTGTACTGTTCCCTGTCACCAATGTAAGAGGTACTACCGAGACTAAACTGACTGCAAAGCTCAGGCGAGAAACTTAGTCTGGATGGTTTCCGATGCATGCCAAATAAAACGAACTTAACTGTTCATTTGGAACTCAAATCTAGAGGAATTCCGATGCATGCAAATTCTTTTATTATTTCATTGGTCTTCTCCTACAGTGTATAAAAGGGCCAGTTAACCCACTCTTCGTATTAAATGCTTTCTACTGTCAGAGTTCCGAGGTTATATTTAAATGTGCTTGTGGTGTTTGAAATGTTTCCCATCGTCTACGGTTAAAATTCCAGCCCACACGAAAAATTTGATTTAAATAGAAAAATTCACTTTTTTCCACAAGAAAAAATTAACATTTCGGTTACGTAATACTTGATATTAAATTTACCTGCAGTGGTATAAAGAAGAAATAAACAAGATCCCACACCTGGAGGGCGATGTTGTTATTTCACGTTTCTTAGCTATAAATTGTGTATAATGTTGCCTTGGAGTTTGTGTTCGGACAGTAAACTATCCAAGGTCAAGGGTTATTTTTACTTCAAACCGAAAGCTGCTCACATCTGGCTAACCGTTTAGGCGAAAAATGTAGTCAGCAAGAAATTTGTCCGTAGATCCTTGATACATTTTATTTTTTCGCTTAAAGAGTGCCTGACAATATAAACCGTATCGAAATTTTATTACGTCAACAAAATGCCAGGTAACGGCGTGTCGTCTGCTTCTACCAGTATTTGACGACAAATTGTTTCACTAAATTAATGATTCATCATCGCTATTCTCCAATCATTCGGTCGTTTCTTGGATATCGATTACTCGATATCTATAGCTCAAACTGCATGGTCTAGTTCAAACTATTGTTTTCGAGAAATATCTGGAAATGAAACGGCGCCATCTTGAATGTGTGCGGGAAAATACAATGCACAGAAAGCATACGCAATCAAAAGACATTAGCTTGAAATCGGAGACAAAGACTTGTAATCGATATAGGTGGTGTTAAACGGAGTCTTTGAATAATTAATGAAACACGTGTCACATTTGTATTTACATTCATTTTTAAATATAAGCTAGAATGAAAATATTCTTTTTATTTGACCAATATATATTGTATACGGGGAAATGTCCGCCCCCGTTTTATTTTCGCCCCTTTCGACCTCGTTGTCAGCGGGCGAATTTAAAACTGGGTGAATTTTAATGTTCAAAATTATCTCTTTAGTACACAAGCGTATCTTGGCGAATTTAAGACGGGGCAAAACCGTTTGCAAGTGAAGAAGGGCGAAAATAACACGGGGCGAAAATAACCCTGTATACAGTACCCACCTATAGAATTCTACATAATTCATTTCTTTTCAGTATTATTTGACGGTGATTCAAAACATTTTGTGCGTCTGTTATAATTCACGAAGCAATTTAAAGCGTCTGATTTGGCACAAACAACAAGAGGCGATGAATTGGCCTCCTCTTTCAAGTATTTAATTCAGTTTAAATTGTTTAGTCGAGTACATTAAACAAAACGCCTAAAGTTTTGGCACGTGCATTGCCTTTCGAAGTACTTGAGTGTTATTAAAGTGATGCTGCATATCGAAAGAAAAACTCGTCTTCACTTTCACAAACAGCACTTAAAAAATAAAAGTATATAAATAAACCAACAGAGTAACCTAACTAATATCATCACATTCTGGTACAAAGATTTCTGATAAGAATTTATTTGTCTGCTGAAGAAAAAAACATAGGTAATCATAGATTACTAAGCTCACCGAGACGGAGCATCACCCTTATGAGACATCACCTACATAAGACCACCTTTATCATTTTATATGAAAATCATACTTTATGATCTTGGATATTCATGGATTCTGTTTTGACAAAATATCGAATATCATCTGATAAATTTTTTTATGATAATCATATGTTCATATGTTAATCAATACAATGATATAAAATTAAATATTGCATCATGTCATATTTATAATATATATCATATAATACAATAAAATACCGTAATAAACAATAATGAGATATGATATTCTAACTTATAATATGACATTGTATTGTGTTATACCTTATTGTATTTGATCACATAATACAATATCATAAAATATTATACAATATAGTATTATATTACAATATCATATTACATAATACATCATAACATTGAAACATGATATTATATTGTATAATATAGTATGATATTGTATTGAATGACACTGAAACATATTTGATACATTATATGATATTATATCATATAATACAATATAATTTGATTCCAACATTGTATCTTATCAAATGATACAATATCATGTGATAAAGTAAAATATTATAAAATACATTATTATATTATACATATTGTATCATATGACATAATAATATATATTACAATATCATATAATACAATTTCATGTGATATGATAATATATCATAAAAACCAATATCATATCATACAATATCGTATGATACAATATTATATAATATTACAATATCATATAATACAATTTCATGTGATATAATTCTATATTACTGAAACCAATATCATATTATACAATATTGTATGATACAATATTATAGAATATACAATATTGTTTCATAGGATACAATATAATATTTTGCAATATCTTATGTAATTGTATCATGTGATAAAATAATAAATTAAAAATACAATATAATATTATACAATATTGTATCATAATATACAATACTATACATAACAATATCATGATACAATATCATAAAATAAAATAAAAAAATGATACAATATCATATGGTATCATATAACTTTTATAATATAACATATGATATCATATTGTATCATATCAAACAATATTGTTTCATATCATACAAAACTATATCATAGAAATCATGTTATATCATTTATCAACAAACACATCTATCTATTGAGCTGGTTTGAGTGAGGTAGGAGATTTCTTTAGCATCCTTGATAATGGAGATCAGGCTCTGCATCTGAAGCAACCTCTGCATTTAATTTATAATAAAGTTAAATCAACTATGCAAGCTATCATCTATAAAACATGTGACCTGTTCCAAAAAACTAAACCTCATCCAGCATCCGAAACCTATGGCTCAGATTCAGCATTCAAGCCCATCAGGTGCATTGGTATCATAAGACGCATCATCCATGCAAGTTTGGTGAAGTTTGGACCAGTAATAACTAAGATATCATCATCAGAGGGCACTAGCAATTAAAACCTTAACTTCCTCCAGCATCCGCAACCTATGGCTCAGATTCAGCATCCATGCCTGTCAGGTGCATCTGTATCATAAGACACACCATCCATTCAAGTTTGGTGAAGTTAGGACCTGTAATAACTAAGATTTATTTTTTAGCATCCTTGATAATGGAGATCAAGCTCTGCATCTGAAGCTACCTCTGCAATTCATTCATATTACAGTTAAATCAACTATGCAAGTTTGAAATAGTACTATCATCTATTAAACATGTGACCTGTTCCTAAAAACTTAACTTTATCCAGCATCCGAAACCAGACTCAGCATTCAAGCCTGTCAGGTGCATCAGTATCATAAGACACACCATCCATGGAAGTCTGGTGAAGTAAGGACAAGTAATAACTAAGATATCATCATCAGAGGGCACCTGTTTCAAAAACTTTATTTAACCAGCTCTTAAAACCTTAACCTCCTCCAGCATCCGAAACCTATTGCTCAGATTCAGCATTCAAGCTTGTCAGGTGCATCAGTATCATACGACGCACCATCCATACAAGTTTGGTGAAGTTAGGACCAGTAGTAACTAAGATATAATCATCAGAGGGCACCTGCAACAAAAACTTTAATCAGCTCTAAAAACCTTAACCTCTTCCAGCATCCGAAACCTATTGCTCAGATTCAGCATTCAAGCTTGTCAGGTGCATCAGTATCATAAGACGCATCATCCATACAAGTTTGGTGAAGTTAGGACCAGTAGTAACTTAGATATTGCTATCAATGGGCACCCGCAACAAAAACTTTAACCTGCTCCAAAAACCTTAACCTCCTCCAGCATCCGAAACCTATAGCTTAGATTCAGCACTCAAGCCTGTCTGGTGCATCAGTATCATAAGGCACACCATCCATGCAAGTTTGGTGAAGTACGGACAAGCAGTAACTTAGATATTGCTATCAAAGGGCACCTGCAACAAAAACTTTAACCTGGTCCAACAACCTTAAACTCCTCCAGCATCTAAAATTTAGGACCCAGATTCAGCATCCAAGTCTTTCAATTCCATAAGTAGGTCCAGATGCATCATCCATGCAAGTTTGGTGAAGATAGGACAAGTAATAGCTTGGATACAGGACCTGCAACAAAAACTTTAACCAGGTCCGGACGCCGACGCCGACGCCGACGCCGACGCCACCGCCGACGCCGAGGGTATAGCATAAGCTCTCCTTGACTTCGTCTCGGTGAGCTAAAAATGAATTAAAAAACAAAACAAAACAAAAATAGTTGTCAAGGCAAACAACAAATTACGTAACTCATTGGGGGAATTATTTTTAGGTCTATATGAAATAAGCAGAGGCTTTTAGATCCAAACTTGTTAAAACAACGTGCAGACTTATGCAATCGATGTCTAGCCAACGTACATGTCTGTTTGAGACCCCAGGGGGAAGAAGTAAAAGATAACCACCCTAAAAACAGCTGCACCTTTTGATTCTCATTTTGTACACAGTTGACAGTGTGACCCACGGAGTGTAATTTGTGTTCACACAATTACAAGAGAATTCTCACAAGTACATGTAGTTGCATGTAGTTCCATGAGAGAGCCGTGGTATGACACTCAGGGGTCGTTTTTTGAACGTTTCATCACAACAACATAAAACAGAATGGAGAAACCGTTTAGTTAGTTGGCATTTGAACAAGCCAGACATTCCTTTGCGGTGGTTGTAGTGGTATAGATAGGAATATATATATTAAGAAAGGAACAGCTACCTAAAGATTGACTCTTCGTTATTTTAAAAGCAAGAAAAAAAAACCGAAACGGAAAGCGAAAACGAAATTTGTCTTTTTATAGCATTGATCAATGGGGATATGCAACCGTCGTTTGACTGTTTGTGCAGATAATATACATGCTTTAATTAACATTGATTCATTAAGAAAGAATGCACTCAACTAAGCCTGCAAGGGTTCTTAAGAGCACCTGTTTCAACTGTGTACCGAAGAGCATGTTGAAACCCAGAAACTCCATTACAAAAGAATTTGAAAGATGCCAAACAGAGATTCAGAGGAGAAAATTTTGGGAAAGTTTTGTTTGAACGAACCATTAAACTCTGGGTGATACTTTTGATCTGATTTAAACGCAGTATAAATAAAAGTAAATAAATTGGACATTATCTTTTCACAATTGGCAATAAACCCACAATTTTTTTAATAAAATGTCAAAATTCCCACACTCTGGTATGATGGTGATCTAAGATTACTTGTAGTTCGTCACAAATTGGAATTGTCAAACTTTGTTGTAAAACTTCCGTATCAATAATTCAGTTTATAGTAAAGGAAGTTATTCTCTAGAAAACAGGACAGGTCTTTCTACTACTATTGGGATATGCGGTGTCACCTCTCTACACAATTAAACCTTCGTGAATTACAAGTGTAATTGAATTCCTCAAGGGGAAAAAGAACGAAAAAAATATTAAAGAAATTATCTTTTAAAACCCTCGAGCTTCGGCAATATCTTTAAATTGTTTAAGTTTGATATTGATAAGTCTGTGTCCTAAAGACTAACAGTAGTCTTATAAATACACGTTAAACCCTGATGTCTTCTCCTCCAAATGAATTAAATTAGGGACAGAGATAAACGTACATTTCTAAGGCTTCATCAAAAGAAAAGCAAGAGTGTAATTTGTTTTCTCTGACTTGGCATGTGTACAAATAACAACACGGCCCCCGCAATCATCGTAATAAATTTTTAGTCAACGGTAAGGTTTTGTTACTCCTTATTCATCAAGGACCCATGACATAAAAGCATAAAATTGCAATCCCCCCCCCCCCCCCCCCGCCCCCAATGAAATATACAAGTATAAACGCTCCATTGCTCGCAATATAACAATCTGAAACTTTTTCTGCATATATAATTATAATTCGATTTTTGTTGGTCTTTACCAAAGAGGAATTTAGTGCGAAAACGAAAAACAACAAGGTGATAATCTCGGCTGAATGCCCGCACACAAAAGGCCGTGGGTCACACCTTTGTAACTTCATCTAGTTAGCTTTATTTCGCACAGTTGTACCTGCTGGCAAGTTATAGGTTTAACAAACACACGGGGCTGAATGAAAGTACCGACCGTCGCTTTTATAATAAGTGAAAAGGGTAAAAAAAGAAACTAGACATACAAAACACAGGAGTTATTCATATCATGAAAGAAATTAAGCTTGCAAGCCCTTTGTAAAAAAAAAATTCATTAGAACGCAACATAATCTGAATAAATTAGTTTTGCATAAGAATTACTATGCATTTTCATGTTCTTAAAATAAAACCAAGTCATTCAAATTTGGGTTTTTCTGTAATTGATCAAAACGTCTTTACACAAAGTTGAAGGTCATTGTTACATTGTGCTGTGTACAAACGATATTCATTTTTCTTCTGAAATAGAAAACCTTGGAAATAAGGCAAAAACGATCAGTTTCGTGAAAAGAAAAATTCTACAAATTCTCTCCCATGTGACCCCAATGTTCATTCATTGTAAAATGAAGTCCAATTCACTGACTTTAACTTTGCTGACAACTTGCGCACTTAAAATGCTTTTCGCAGTTCTGTGGTTTTCACTAATGACAAGAGACCATAATGACAAACTATACACTTTACAACCAGTGGAGTCAGTGCAACTCGCATATAGAAAGAAGAATTTTTTTGGCGGCGAAATTTGTACAAACATTGCTCCTGGTCAACGGGACCTTAATGACCCCCTAGCTCCTGAGTGATGGTGCGTTAAATGGGACCAGATGTAGCGATAATGGCAGCGGTCTCGTTATGACATCCCAGCCTGTGGCTGCTGTGACCCGAGGAGACGGGACCCATCAACCCGCCCTCATTTAGGACCCTCTATCGATGTACACTAATGAAAAACCTTTAATTCTGTAGACTTTGAGAAAATCATAATGATACTAGTATTGCATAAAGAGGTACGTGTACATGTATATGTTGAGTATATATTTTGAAGAAAAAAAATGAAATGTTCTAAACCCAGCATAGGTATCGTGTGGGACAAAATACAAATAAAAAACCACAGTTTGTAAAGATATGACGGTGTTTATTTAGTTATATATGTCTTCTCAGGCGGACATTTTAATCAAAATATATCCTCGTTATCACACAATTATTGCATTTTATAACGTTGCTTTGGGCATAACTTTTACATATTAAAGTCTGTGTACAATTTATTGGCGACTACCCTTTACAAATAGTGTGGTCGATATCTGCATGTACAGGGATTCCGTGAACTGATTCACTATCCATGTAAACTTATCAGAATGTGGGGGGAAACACGGCACAAACTGTCAGGAGCCACAAACTCTGTTAAGAGATAATCTCATCTTTTGATCCCCTTACATGTAGTGTGTGTGTGTGGGGGGGGGGGGGTGTATATACATGTGTGTGTGTATCTAATCCCTCCTAAAAATGCATTGCTCGGCTGATATGGCTCGCTCGAGTACATACATTCCAAGGTTGTTGAAATGCTAGTTGTTTGGGAGCTAATAAATGTCCTATCCGTCATTCAATGTCGTAACGAGCAAACATGCATGTTGGTTTATCGGAGGTGTAGAGGTGTTCGACATCCGGGGGGAAGGCATCCCCGCGGCGACCTATTGCGGGGGTCGTATCATCACCTGATAACCATCAGAGTTTACGGATTCATCGTGCCACAAATTCTTATCCCTGTAGCCAAACTCAGGTCTATACTACCGCCAGTGTGCTTCCTCTTCTACCGGGGCGGGTACCTATTTATAGATCAAGATTTGCAGCATCCCACACCTATCCCATTGTGGGTACCTTACATCCTCTCGAAGTTAACTTTCTAAGTGGCGATCTCAGTGATTGCTCCTTTTTGTTTCGTCGAAAGCTTTGAACGATGGGTACCGATATCCCTCTTGATATTACAAGCTTGCAATGCTGTTGTATTTATTTACATTGTGGGGCGAGTGCATGCCATTCCTGAGATAATTAAGGAAGACAACGCCACAAATACATAGCAGGATCATTCATTTCGATGTTTATAATTTTCTTGGAACCTTGTTGTCCATCGATTTACAAAATGCGTTCTTTAGATGAAACGTCTTTAAAAGCTCCCTTTCGACGAAAAAGTGTGGAATCGGCGCATTTCTTTCATTGATTTCGCCGCCGCTTTATAGGATAACTTCTTCCATAGTCATACCCAACTTAACCTGTCTGAATACGGGACCGGGTTATTTAATTCCACATTGATCACTAGTTAAGACCTATTATGTGCATTTAAAACGCACCTATTGTCATCTTCTTTAAAGTCTTTACGATAGTTTGACCGAGGCCTCACATTGCCCAAGAACTAAACGAAACCCGAAGAATATGAATATGCATGATGTGCGGTGGGATATAAACACACACACTCATACACCGCGTCAGGGTCGGAGTAGCGAAACTACAAATAGATTAAAGACCACTTACCCAAAACAGAAAGTTAAAGGCAAACATCAAATATTTGATGCATGTGTGACAACTTCCAAGAGCCATTTTTCCTCCTTTTAAATTACTAATCCGATATCTTCGATAAATTCACAGAGTAAACTCCAAGGATGTCTCACACCTGACACACTCAGTATAGAATGTCGATTCTGGCCGATGGCTGGTTCGGTCGCGCTTCGCTGAAGTCGACGCTTATACCGTGTTGTTGTGTTAAGCGCAGCGTGAACGCCCTATATTTCTGAAATATTAATATATATACGCACTGCTGAACGGTTCAGTTTGGATTAAGCATGTGAATCGTATGCAACGAGCTGCTAAATTCGAGTGATTTATCAAACATAGGCGATACTGGAACTATTTTAAGAGCACCAGTGTAGCATTTAAACAGACGCTCTGGCCGGTAATGAAGGGCTAGCTTGGCTAATAGGGGTGAACGAAGGACAAATGAATACTAGGAAGAAGAATATACTAGTCCTTCTGCTTTCTATAGATTCAGCCTATATTTAAGTTGGTAAATCTATCCCAAGAGTCAATTATAGTGAAGATACAATTGATTTCATTCCTCAAATTAGGACAATCACGAATGCATCCTTAGTCATGAGAGTGACTGCGATTATGACGTTCATTTAACTCAGTCCATTTTCAGAAATTTGTTTTCATCACAGATTTGTGTGTTTTGGTGTTTTTAATTCTTTTTTTAATTAATTTTTTTTGGGGGGGTGGGGGGTAATTATTTTTTTATTTTAGGGGGTGGGGATGGGGGTTGTGGGGGGTCTATTTAGCATGAAATAATTGTATCTTATGAACACTCCAAAAACTCCTGTATTTTGTGAGGTTTTGATTAAGTTGAAATAGATTTGTTAAAATCGTCTATATTCCATAAAGTGTGCATTTTGGCATCTTTAAGTTTTTTATCACCGTGCAAAATTCACTGTTTAATTATAACTTTATTTTGGACTTTACTTTAAAAATTCAACATCTGTTTCGTAATATTTTCTCACAATTTATTTCTTACTAAGTTACAAGTTTATTTTGTGATTGACACTTTTCGGACTCTATATGTGATTTCAAAGAGACAGAGTGCCACGTCTCAAGGACTGTTAATCTCTTAAAACAACAATGTGCAATTATCAGCTTTACATGTCTTGGACATCAAAGACTCATTGAGTTTATTTAATTATTTTATATCTGTGAACCTTTCACTCAGCTTACTTATGTCATCACCTGTCAATTTATACTTATTGTTCAGATTCTTATAAATAATTATGTACAATTGTCAATCGGCAGTCTGGAATACGGCGGCCAGCCTCGGCCACGTCCGACTCACCCAGAGTCTTGAGTCCGGAGGCCACTACTGGCCATATCCGACTTGTTTGTACAATGTCTGTCTGTTAAAATGTTTTAATGTTGCCATCGTTGAATCTCGTCCAATAAATACGGAATCCTTCATCACTTGGTTTATTTCTCTGGAACTGTATACTGGTGGACCTTCGGGAATACGGCAAACCTACCCCCCTTCGTTTTTACCTTACGGCCCACAGCGTGCCTCAACCTTATACCTTATACCCTTTACGCCAACATTCCCTCACCCGGTTCGTACTGCACACGACCGATGCAGACCCAGAAGAATTCTCTAGCACCGTAAAAACTACGCGGTCACAATCACCGTGCAAAATTCACTGTTTAATTATAACTTTATTTTGGACTTTACTTTAAAAATTCAACATCTGTTTCGTAATATTTTCTCACAATTTATTTCTTACTAAGTTACAAGTTTATTTTGTGATTGACACTTTTCGGACTCTATATGTGATTTCAAAGAGACAGAGTGCCACGTCTCAAGGACTGTTAATCTCTTAAAACAACAATGTGCAATTATCAGCTTTACATGTCTTGGACATCAAAGACTCATTGAGTTTATTTAATTATTTTATATCTGTGAACCTTTCACTCAGCTTACTTATGTCATCACCTGTCAATTTATACTTATTGTTCAGATTCTTATAAATAATTATGTACAATTGTCAATCGGCAGTCTGGAATACGGCGGCCAGCCTCGGCCACGTCCGACTCACCCAGAGTCTTGAGTCCGGAGGCCACTACTGGCCATATCCGACTTGTTTGTACAATGTCTGTCTGTTAAAATGTTTTAATGTTGCCATCGTTGAATCTCGTCCAATAAATACGGAATCCTTCATCACTTGGTTTATTTCTCTGGAACTGTATACTGGTGGACCTTCGGGAATACGGCAAACCTACCCCCCTTCGTTTTTACCTTACGGCCCACAGCGTGCCTCAACCTTATACCTTATACCCTTTACGCCAACATTCCCTCACCCGGTTCGTACTGCACACGACCGATGCAGACCCAGAAGAATTCTCTAGCACCGTAAAAACTACGCGGTCACAATTGGTGGATGAATCCTAAGGGTAACAACAACGCCCGGGGCTGCTGCATATATTTTGCAGTAGTCAGATCCTGGACCTCTTCAGCCAGCAAGTTTCCCCCATTGAACATCAACTCAGTCTCAACGTAACAACGATGGACAACAAAAGTGCCAGCCGCCATGAACTATGCAGACATTTTTCTCTGTTCATCAACAGGAAACAACGGTCAACTGTAGAAACTTCAGCTGTCCTCAAACGTCCGTCACCGGTGTAAGAAAATCAAAGAACATAGGAGAAATGTGATATTCCATTCAAAACACGAGGACGTGTTTTCCCCGGAGCGGTGGGAAACTATCACCGTGCAAAATTCACTGTTTAATTATAACTTTATTTTGGACTTTACTTTAAAAATTCAACATCTGTTTCGTAATATTTTCTCACAATTTATTTCTTACTAAGTTACAAGTTTATTTTGTGATTGACACTTTTCGGACTCTATATGTGATTTCAAAGAGACAGAGTGCCACGTCTCAAGGACTGTTAATCTCTTAAAACAACAATGTGCAATTATCAGCTTTACATGTCTTGGACATCAAAGACTCATTGAGTTTATTTAATTATTTTATATCTGTGAACCTTTCACTCAGCTTACTTATGTCATCACCTGTCAATTTATACTTATTGTTCAGATTCTTATAAATAATTATGTACAATTGTCAATCGGCAGTCTGGAATACGGCGGCCAGCCTCGGCCACGTCCGACTCACCCAGAGTCTTGAGTCCGGAGGCCACTACTGGCCATATCCGACTTGTTTGTACAATGTCTGTCTGTTAAAATGTTTTAATGTTGCCATCGTTGAATCTCGTCCAATAAATACGGAATCCTTCATCACTTGGTTTATTTCTCTGGAACTGTATACTGGTGGACCTTCGGGAATACGGCAAACCTACCCCCCTTCGTTTTTACCTTACGGCCCACAGCGTGCCTCAACCTTATACCTTATACCCTTTACGCCAACATTCCCTCACCCGGTTCGTACTGCACACGACCGATGCAGACCCAGAAGAATTCTCTAGCACCGTAAAAACTACGCGGTCACATTTTTCTCTAGACTTTTTTTAAATTCCATTGTTACAAGTAGAAAGATTCATAATACATTTCAAGCATAGAGTACAAATGCATACCCCTTATACCATAAAGAAAACTTACCCATATAGACTTTACTTGAAGATAATATGCGTATGATGAATTGCACGACATATATAGTGCCCTATTAAGTCACGTAAATATGTATGATTCAGTTCGAGAAAGAAAACCCCGTGCAAAAAATAAATAATCAATAAATATCGGGAGATGATTTACATGACAAAATGCAGCAGAAAAATAACAGTTTTATGAGGGGTGGGGGCTGCAATGTTGGTGACTTCTACACTGTAACGTTAGTCGAGGCATTGGTCCTATCACTATTACTCATGCGTGAAAGAATTATGAAAAGGAAAAGAATGAAATAAAACAAGTACAAGTTTGTACTTGTAAAAATTCTAAATATTTTGACCATGCAAAACAAAAATTAAATATACGAGTCATTGTGATTCAATGGAAGAATATGGGAGGGGTGTTTCCGCAAAGCCATATAAAATGAACAAACACTAGACGTGAGTTAATGACTAATTCATTAATCATGGACTCATTGACAATTAAAATTTGTTAAATAAGTAAAAGACACATGTATAACGGAACGACTACTTTCAACCATGTTTATTTTATGTAATGCATGCAGACAAACGATCATGATCCACTGCCGTCACAATGTTTGTATCAACAAATGATTATTTATATGAAGATGGATGCTTTGGGCGGTAATATTAGACTATCGTCTATGTCGAGTTCATTTTTTTAAATCTTTTTTTTTTTTTTGGATTGCCGTGTCTTTCCTCCCCCTCTCAAAGATTCAAAAACAATATAGAACAATAAAATTGTTGTTTTTTTCCCCAACGAATTCCAAATAAATGTCGGAAGCAGGCTTCAGTTTAAAAATATTTTCTTTGATATGGGTTTTTTTTTTTAACTCTTAGCTGAGAGCTATGTCGTTTTGTATGCCTATGCTTTTATCGACACTTAAAGGGACTTGGTCACGATTTGAGCTCAAAATTTAAGATTTTATTTTTCCAATTTTAATGTTTAGAATGGTTAATATGGGTACGTTTAATGCTTTGTCAAATTTTGAAAGCCAAACATTGAGTTATAAGCAAGATACAGAGCTTGAAAATCTTTGTTTTGTAAACAAAGCCCGAGCTTTGTTATGGTTTACATAATTATGTGTTTTATTGGTATAAGACTCAATCAAATGTTGCTTTTTTTTGTTTATCATATTATCTATGAACACATTGAATCAGTTTACCTTGTTTGCCATGAGCCATTTGCTAAAAAAATGGTAATTCCATACTTTACATTATTTTTCAAGAAATATAAGACTCGAGCTTTGTTTACATAATAATGATTTCTTTCGTCTGTATCTCTCTTATAAGTTGACTTTTAAAATTCAAATTTTGGTCAATCATTCGAAATGAGCAAATAAACCATTTTATACATAAAAAAGAAGAAGAAAATTTTGATCTAAAATCGTGTCCAAGTCCCTTTCAGAGGGCTTGATGGTCGTGGCCATTTTTAGACTGTATTGATCTCCTTTAGAAGGAGAGTTCTATATAAAAAAAAATATAGGCAAACTCCAAAACTCATAAAGTGAAATACATGCATCTTTTCTTTACTAAATAATAGTTTATACATAATCAAATCACATCTTAAAACTATAGGTAGATCTGATGGTTAATTTGTTGACACCTAGCCTCCTTAACGGTGACATTTCAGCTCTCCGATTGTAAACTGTTATCACTGCGAGCTGAAATTGAAAATAAATAGTAAACGTTAATCAAAAGTGCATTATGTTCGTGATATTTAAAATCAATAAGAAATCTAATTTTTTTTAAAATAAAAACTTGGGAGACAATACAACATGATAGAGATTGTGCTATTTGTCAACACTTCAAAGTATTACTGGAGTAGCATATAGTACATTCTATAACTCAACATCAACCGACATTATTATGTGTGCCTCTTTATCTATAGAATAAAGTTTCTACCAAATATCCAAACTCGATTGTAACTGAGGTTAAAAAGATAACGCGGAATTCTTGGGGAAAGGAATACATACTAAGTCGGAGATCAATGTTTAAATTTCACACTGAAAATTTCACGATATAAAACTATCGTATTATAATCGTTGAATACAATTAATGTGTTATTCATATACACGTAGTTATACATAACTGTAATCAATTGACAATGCATTCACTATTTGGATTTCACACTAAGCAAAAAGATCAATCAAATACAATGTTGTGACAAACTATAAATAATGTTATTCATATATATGTAATCATTATATTGATAATTTTTATTTTAAAAAAATGCATTCACCATTTGGTGCGGAAATGTGCATCAAAACAGTTACCAGGTCACGTTACCCTGTTTGTTTTGTAAAACATCAGAGGAAAATGAAAACTCTGATATTTTACTCATCCTTTGTGTTTTAATTTACCGATTTTGAGTTTTTATATGTATTGTTACATCCACTAAGGATCTCCTTGATTTATCTATATAATTTATATATTGTATTCACACACAATCACGTTGTCCTATTCATGTAACAGTATAGCTGATGAAACGAAATATAATTTCTTTATTGCATAGGATTTTTTGTGATCTTCAAAGACTTATCGGGACTAAAATTAGATGTTTTAGACAGTCGATCAATTGACAACAAAAACGTGCATGCAGTTGTTGCAAAGTTTTCTTATCATCAACGATAAATCCGCAGACAGCACGGAGAGTTGTCACACCCCAGGGACAAAAATAACGACTTTATAATCATGAATAAAAGCATGTATACAGTTTATTCTCGCCAGAGTATGGCCGTGGAGTTGTCAATTACAGGCTTTGCTATGCATATATACAAGATTCCCTTCATGGATAAAGTCACTCTGACTGCGAAAAATCAATAGCGACATTTATTAAAAGCTATTCCTATCAATGTAAAATGTACGGAACTTTTTTATCGTTTAGTAAAGTCTTATCGAATACAGGTTTCACTAACTCCATCGCGACGAATTCTGTTATTATTTTAGATTATATAATATGCATGTAATTTAATAATGTATGGTATAAACTAAAAACTGGGGCTACAAATAGTTAATGGTGTTATTTTAAACATTTTAAACGTTGATACAAGTATCTTACGTCTATTTTATATTTGAATTAATAAAGGTTTATCAAAGTTAACACTCTTTACATAGACATCTTTCCTAAAACTTGGAATTGTGGTTTTTTTAAAAGATATGATTATATTTAATAAGTATACCCTTGTTATCAAACACTCCTGTCCTATTTGTGAATTGTATTCTAAGGCCAATGAATAAAAAGAAAGATAACTCTCATTAAAGCGATCAAAGTAGGACAACCCATCTTTCTTTTAATTTTTCATCAGTAACTTCCTACTTTTGAACTTCTGCATAGTAGATTTTATGTTGGGGATAAAAACCACAAATGGCACATCTCTTTACAAGAGTAATCCACAAGGTTCCAAAGAGATGTATATACCATTGCATTTTGATATTGACATAAATGCATGTTTCGAAAGGGTCTCTTCGACACTCAATAATCTACTCGCGTTCACCTTCATCTGATCGAAACATATAAAAAAAAAAGTCCGCAATTTTTTAAATTAACCAACAGAAGACAGAGAGTGTTGTCAAAATCATTGCAAACTTCAAAACAAAGACGATGGATAAAGTTCATATTCACTACTCTGAGGCTGTTTCAGATATTTTGATTTCGTCACATTTTTAATTCAAGTGTCTTTATGATTTAACTACGAATCAATGAAATTTGTAAGGCATGGTTATATATATTTCACGCTTGGCCACACCAAAATAAAACTATACAAATAATATCATTATTAATTTCCTGCATCCAGGAAATTCTGTGCCATTTTCTGTTCTATTTCCGCTCTATTTTTCGTATTTTAAATAGTTTTAATTTATAAATTAGAAACAAGTAGAAAAGATATAACCGTCCGATAAATTCATTGATGTACCGCCATAACAATGTTGGCTACAAACAATAATAATTTTATTATATCATCGCTCGCCCGCTCGTAATTTTTTCATTGAATGTCCGATGAACAAGAAATTATATTGGTGTGGCCTTTCCCCTTTGACTAGTCATTGGAAGACGTTATGTCATTGGATAAGACGCGTCACGTGAATGCCGTTTAAATTTCTTCAGACGACAGCGTACAAAAGATGGCAACATGGCGGACGTAATGTCTTTAACTGATTATTAACCAAAACTTGGACTTTGCAAAGTTAGGTCACTGACAATATCCCTTCACCTCGTTCTGTCTTGTACTAGCTAAAGTCTGTCTACTTCAGCAATTTTTTCTGCATCAATTTCTGTCTCTATTGATAGCTGTCTGATGTGTACGGCAATGTCATCTGTGAAAGCCAGGTCATCAAGCTGAGCTGTGAGATATAGGATTCACTAGATTCCGTCGTACCTACTGAGGGTGGCTTGATGTGATCAAAGCAAATGCTAAGAGGAACAGCAAAAGTGAAAGAACGTATCCTTGTCTTATCCCTGTGGCAATGTCGAAGCTTTCTGTAGGTTGTTCTTTGTGTAAAACGCGATCAGTGAAAGTATTTCTGATGATGTTTATGAATTTGTCTGGAATGCCACAGTGCTTCAGTTCATTATATTGCAAAGCGTTTCTCTGACAAGGCTGTCAAATGCTTTCTCAAAATCAACGAAGGCGACATGGAGTGGTGACTTGAATAATTCAGAATGTTTTAATTAATTTGCAGTGCATGATCTGTTTTCTTTGAATCATGCTCAATTGTCGCGAAATCTGGAACCTGCTGCTCTAAGTCACTGTAGTATGACTGTTAGTCACTTTTTCTGAAACAGATAGAAGCATCTATAATTGTAAGAAATCGTAAGGTTTTCCTGTTTTGGTAGCTTTCCGATATGTCCTTTCTTTAAGGCTGATGGTACTTTCTTTTTTTCTAATCAGGCTACCGTATCGATGGCTGTTTTGGGTGCTTCCGCAGATGTTGTCTGGTCCTTGAGCCTCAAACTGTCGATTTTTTTCAAGATGATTTTATAATTAAAATGGGTTCCTACTCGAATGACATCATCATTGATAGTTTTGTATACACCGCATTGAAAATATGTAGCTGTCATTATTGGAATATCACAGAATTATACATACTTTGTGGTAATGATGTTGCATTAGAAGCACAGCATTGTATACATACACTTTTCTGCATGTTTTGAATTAAAAGATTTTACGAAAGCCGAATGAGCTCATTTTCGTAAGTAAAAAAAAAATACATGTATTTTTAACGCGATATAACGCGTAACTTTCGCGAATAAACGCGTGACTTTCGCGAATAAACGCGAAGCTTTTGCGAATAAACGCGTTACTATGTAAATAAACGCGTAAGTTCCGCGATATAACGCGTAACTTTCACGAATAAACGCGTTACTTACGCGTATTAACGCGAAACGTTAATATAAAAAATTGTCATTTTGATCATTCAAGAACTCTTATGAAGCACAATGACTAAAATTAAACACATTTTAGTTATAAACAAAATAAATCATTTTTTAATGTTTAGATATAAATAAGTCTGATAAAACTTCATAGAAATTAATATGAATTCAAACGTGGGAAATCTTTACATTCTTACATATAGTACTACAGGCATGTTCACGAAACTTTCCTAAGATATGACCTGAGTGTGTTCCTAAGATATGACTTAGGAAGAAAGTTAGGAACATCCTAAGATCAACTTAGGACACGTCTTAAGATGTAGATTGACGGTAGCTAAGGAACGTCTTAAGTTAGGATATCCTAACCTTCTACAACCATTCTTATTTTTCATATTTATTCATACAGATCGATTTTGAGAGATTTTTGTGGTGATAAATCATTAAACAGTTTGCCAGAGAAAAGTGTGCGTGTCGGTAGTTTACACAATATGCCTAAAACCAGTAATTTTAATGTATACATTTTTTAAATTTACAAATACTTAAATATATATCAGTGTCCGATAACAATTTAGATTAAAAAAAACAAAACCAAAAAACAAAAGAAAAAATAAAGCACCCCCGCCCCTTTCGATCTCCAAATGACTGTGTTTTTTTTTTAAGAAAATATGTATCAGGGTCCCGTTTCACAAAGATTTCCTAGGATGTTTCCTAAGATATAGAACTTAAGATATGCTAAAGTTATAACTTAGGAAGTTCCTAAGATTTGTCATAGTTGTTTCACAAAACTTTCTTAGCGTAAGGCAGTTGACTATAAAATCTTATCTTCAGATACATTGTAAGCCACTTTTAAATCATTTCGGTTTTTTTTTCGTCAAACTTATATCGATCATGTAATTTTTTTTCAATATGGCGTGGGTGTAAACTTTCTAAGTTAACGTAAAGACACATTACCTTATTCACCTAGAAACAAATTAGAAAAAAAGGTTAAAACGTGTAAATAGAGTGCAAATAGTGTAGTGCCTATGTGCATGTACTGAAATTTTGTATAATATTTTACCTTCACGATTAGATAAAAATAACGTAATAAAACTGTATGTGTACTCTTTGAAAACGGATTTTTTTGAATTTGAGAGATCGCAGTATCTTTCTTGTTTTTTGCTACATGTACATATAATTCTTGAAAGCATGAATCATTTGAAAACATTGGTCAAACGATTGAGTGCATTTTTTTGTCTAGTTGGGCCATTATAAATAGTCCGTGTTAGCATATACAGATATGCTTAATCCTAAATTAAAAATGCCCACTGAGATATCCAAATATTATGATTTTACTATATCTTACGTATATTTCAAAATGGAATACACATGCAGTGACAAGTAGGATTTAGAATGGAAAGATGTGGAACTTTTAAACTAAGTTGAATTTAACGCGTGTTTTCTTGTAATGGTTGGTATAAGAATAGGGTTTTTTAAACAAAAGGAAACATTGCAAATACTAGTAAATGCATCTTGGCTTAAAGAGGAAGCGAGGATAAAAGGCAACAATTTTTTTAATGAAACAGTATTCCTAAGGATGATTTAGCATCGACATACCTAAACCATTTGCCGGTTACTCCTACCCCTCCCAACGTTAACAAAAACTGAAATAAACAACCCCTCATCCCACCGCAAAGAAAACACCTAGAATTTCTTTCGTAAAAGAAAAGCTTATTTGGTGGAGGGATAGGACATCTGTAATTGAGTTTTATTTAGTATTTATTCCTGTTTTTATCAAACTATCTAAGATATCAGTGATTCTGGGGCATGACTAATTTCATCATCATTAGTGCACTAGCTTTAACAATATTCGATACCCATCTGCGCGTGCGACCAGATAATCTTTAAAAAATGATAAAATTAAAATTCTACACAAAGAAATTAATTGAAGAAATATATGTTTATTTTGATAGTTCTAAAGTTTCCAGTTAACAAGTAAAGTGAACAAGTCATCATGATTCGTTTTTTCTAAACGTCATTATAAAATAAACAGTCGCAATGTTAAGTTTGTTCCTAAGACATCGATTAACCTGATTTAAAGTTAAGACATAACTTAGGAATTTCATAAGATCAGACAAAAATAGTGAAACGGATAAGTAATGAACTTAGGAAAAAGTTCTTTCCTAAGATATAACTTAGTCCTAAGTATGCTTTATGAAACGGGCCCCAGGACAGAATTGGCTTACAAAGCAAATAATTATTTAAACAACACGCGTGCATTCTTTGAGTGTATATTAACATTTGATAATCTTGTCATTCTAGTACATGGAATACATAAACACGCGCTTGTCTTAGAATTTAACGTTACATGTAGGATAAACACACGTACAAACACAACCATTTTCCCTTTAATCTGCAAAATATAGAATACACGAACATATTAAAGGAGAAATAAGTCAAAATATACCTCGAAAATACATAAATACAGTTTTTTTTAACATTACGAATTTTTTCAAGATTATTTGTTTCAGAATGAAGTGATAAAAATTAGCCGATGTAAAGAAGATGGGGGAATAAGATGGCGCAAATGCCCATTCAGTTTAGTAGTGAAATACAATTTTGAATTTATTTTTTTCCAATTAAATTTATTCAAATATATTATAATACAAGTTTGCAAAAGCACCATTTCTAAAAATAAAATAAAAATAATAGATAAGTAAAACAATATTGCCAGAAATTTTTGCGGTATCGAACCCATAACATAAAAACCCTAGATATATAAGGTTAGCTTATATCAGGTACTCTAACCACTGTGCCATTTCAGACACAACAAAGTAGGCTGTTTAAATATTATTTATGACTTTGACCACGAATTTACGGACTTGTATTATTTTTTCAAAAAGTTTAATTGTTGGATTTAATGTGGTTGGTAATCTCTCCACGTTTTTGTTGATTGAAATCGGTTTGTTTTCCAATAGACCTTATTTAGACTATGAGAAAAATATGGAGCACAGACCCACTCTATAAAAGAAAATACATTGAAGTTCTAAAAAAAATGACAGGATTTGCAGGTTTTGAAACGTATACACCTGTTTGAGTCAACATATTCCAAGTATTGAGCATGTTTATAGGTTAAAATCAATATTTTAAATGTATATAGTTTAAAATGATTTTTTTTTAAAAATATATCAGATTTATTGATATTTTAATTTTTCAGTAGCTTGTCCGACCGTGTATGGGCATTTTACACGCCTTATCCGCCCATCTTCTTTACTTTTTAGCCAAGGATATTTGAAAAATTTACAAAAGAATCAAAACAAAAAATGTATCTCATGTAGTGTACATTGTAGATATTAAAAATAAGTTGAAATAATTTTCATTTGCCAAACAGAGACAGTATTTGCTTTAAAAAAAAATTGCCTTAAGGCAACGGAGAAGGGAGGGGGATGAGAGTTTGGGGTCTCTCTCCACATAATTTTGTTAAAATGAACATACATGATCGAATATGACTATCCCCTCCTCCTCCCGGATTGGGAATTTGAGGTTTGTCGGAAATGGTGGAACTGTAGAAAATATGGCTTTATACTACCGGTCTTAAGAAAAATCTTCAAAACAGTCCTAACATTCCCAAAACCTTAGGATGGTCTTAGGACAAGGTAAGTGATGTCCTAAAGTTAGGACAAAGTAATGGGGGTTCCTAAATTTAGGAGAGCTTCAAAAAACAGACTTAATTAAGACTAAGACGTATTCTATGATGTACTTGGGACGAACCATAGTCCTAAGATAACTTCGTGAACATGCCTGCTGATTTTCAAAAGACATAATGCATCGCGCTTCTTATATTCTTATGAGCTTGTATTATAGAAAATAATGCATCAATATTTGCATTATAACAATTTTAATTCGAAATAAAAATGTTTTATTCAATATTATTGTAAATTGAAAGGCTATCATTGTTAAAAGGTTATATATGTTATATGCCCGCGACATAAATTAGCGTCTACTATGACGGCTTTATTTTTAGAAAAATACGTCAACCTATGAATTAAAATAAGTTTAATATATACATTTTTTAAGCTATTGTTCAAAAGATAACATAAATTTGTCCTCTCAATTTATCACATGTGTCCAATGTTTGAATTTATATTATCTTAGAAAAAAAAAGATAATTCATGAATGCCTGTTCGAAAACAGGGTCGGCGAACTAATGAAAATTGATGCTATGCCTCCTTATCTACTTGAACATTTTATCGAAGAGTTTTATGGAGTTTTGTACGATATATTTATAGCTATATATTTACATTTTCCAATGTCTTTGTCTGTGATAACACTACGTATCGATTTTGTATTATATAACCCATAACTTCAAAAGACGTATAATTGGGGCGCCAGCGGGGTTTGCTTTTTTATATTTAAATATTTAATCGTACAATGGCTTTAAATTATGTAAATATAAGTAATAAGGAATCATTCTTTGAATATAATGTGATGATAATTTCGGTCGGGGCGTGATCAAATCTATCATTAAGCCATTTAAAGGCTTTATTGGATTTGATCACGCCCCGACAGAAATTATCACCTCATAATACCCAAAGAATGATCCTTATTCCTTAAATATATAAAAAGATAATTTTGTTTTGATAATTCAACGTAAAACAAATGATATAATATTAATAATGAATAATTTGTATCTATTTTAATTTTTAATTAATCATTATTCTTCATAAGGGTTCTTGTATGATATGACAATATTTATGTTAAAGTTTCGCATTTTATTGCGAAGGTTTCGCGTTTATTTTATTGGTTTCTGTATATGCATTATATCTATATATTTGTACATGTATAAAGACAAAGTCACATATCATTTTATCTCAACGATTAACTTTTTTAAAAATTTTAAAAGCACGTGCAAATATTTAGATATCATCACTGTGGAACATATATGATTATAAGTATCAATGGTTTAACCATGCATATATCTTTTATTATATACTTCTATAGGTAAAACTGTCAAAAGAATTAAAATAGCGACATTATAATCTGTTTTCATCAATAGCTAATTTTTTTTAAAGCATGCGATATTGAACTGATATTAATTGGAAATGCACTTTTTGTACATATATCTCGTAAGTGAAAAATTTAACGCGAAAGTTACGCGTTTATTCTCGAAAACCTCTAGTTTATTCGCCAAAGTTACGCATTATATAGCGAAAGATCAGCGTTTATTTGCGAAACTTTAATAAGTAATTTTTTTTACTTACGAAAATGGCTTATATGAATGTTTTCAAAAGATTAAAATCAATAAATACATGCATGATGTTTTACGTGTTGTATTTGTATGCAAATATCATGCATAAGTACAAAACAATGCCCTTTAATATTGGAGAACTCCATTTCTCAACAAATGGTTGTAAAGTGGACACAAATAATCTCCTTTCATATTTTTTCAGATTTTTTATATTTTCAATTGAAGTCTGCGGCTGCGCAGTTTGAAGTGATTATAGATGCTTTGTTCTGTCCTTGTATGCGTAATCTGAATACAAAACAACATGTTAAACCTCATGTTTATTGCTTTTTATCTTTTGACAACTTTTGGCAACAGTTTTGGTCAGAATTTGACATGAAAAAGCCAGTTCAAGAAATGTTTACATTTTGGTCCTGAAATGTATAAGACGGCCGGACATCCTCCTTAAATGACTTTTATTTACAGTCCTCTTCGTGCTGGTCAGCTTATGAGACCGCCACCAGAGACCCTCATGCTGGTCTTTCTTGTGACTTGTCTACGTGTTCATTTCTTCCCCATCATTTCATCTGCATCCATAAAGCATAGAGTTTAAGCGAGTTATTGCTCTTGCATTATCCAGCCAGCAAAAAATGTATCAACACCGTTTACATGTGCTTGTATCATACGGTAGCAATGTAGCAAAGGACATTTCACATGCGGTATTTAACCAAAGTTTCACTACATTTTTTAAAAGAATTGTTTCTTTTCAGTAGAAATTTGAAAAAAAATATATGTAGACATGAAATGCTGTCAATAAACAAATGCCTTAAATGTTGGCGAACTTATATCATACCCTAAAGATAACCAGCAGAGAAAACTTTAAAGTGAGTCTTTTTATTTCGTAAATTATTGACATTGCTACTTATTGTTTTCAAGTGCATGTACACGTAGTATGTGTTCCTAGTGTACAACTAAGTATGATTCCGGTTTTAGCTCACCTGAGCCAAAGGCTCAAGTGAGCTTTTCTGATCACAATTTGTCCGTTGTCTGTCGTTGTCGTCGTTGGCGTCGTTGCCGTCGTTGTCGTCGTCGTTGTTGTAAACTTTTAACATTTTCATCTTCTTCTCAAGAACCGCTGGGCAGATTTCAACCAAATTTGGCACAAAGCACCACTTGGTGAAGGGGATTCAAGTTTGTTCAAATGAAGGGCCACGGCCTCTATAAAGGGGAGATAATTGAGAATTATTGAAAATTTGTTGGTATTTTTCAAAAATCTTCTTCTCAAAAACTATCCGGCCTGAAAAGCTTAAACTTGTGTGGAGGCATCCTCAGGTAGTGTAGATTCAAGTTTGTTCAAATCATGGTCCCCGAGGGTAGGGAGTGGCCACAAGAGGGGGATCAAGTTTTACATAGGAATATATAGAGAAAATCTTTAAAAATCTTCTTCTCAAAAACTATCAGGCCAAGAAAGCTCAAATTGGCGTGTAGCCATCATCAGATATTGTAGATTCAAGTTTGTTCAAATCATGGTCCCAGGGGGTAGGTCGGGGCCACAATGGGGGATAAATTTTTATATATTAAGAAAATCTTTAAAAATCTTCTTCTCAAAACTATTAGGCCAAAAAAGCCAAAATTTGAGTGGAAGCATCCCCAGATCGTATAAATTCAAGTTTGTTTAAGTAATAGTCCAGGGGTAGGGTGAGGCCACGATGGGGGATGAATTTTTACGTAGATTTATAGAGAAAATCTTTAAACATCTTCTGTTTAAAGACTATTTGGCCAGAAAACTTAAACTTGCGGTTTGAATTTTTACATAGGAATTTATAGAGAAAATCTTTAAAAATATTCTGGGAAAGTTTTCGGTCCAAAAATCAGTACTTAGTGTGAAAGCACAGGTTATGCAGATTTAAGTTTGGTAAAATCATGATTCCCTAGAGAAAAGTGGGGCCACAAAATAGGGGGGGGGGGGGTGGGTACATAGGAATAGAGAAAAATCTTCTCACAGGTACAACAACAAATGGGGCTTGGTATTTACCACCAAAAAAAAAGAGGTGGATAAAAATTGGCAGATTTTCATTTTTATTTTTTAGCAAGATCTACTGTACTTAGTTGTCAAGATATTTTGATACTGTAATGCTCATTTGATCAGAATTAAGGCAATTGTTGCTCAGGTGAGCGATGTGGCCCCTGGGCCTCTTGTAAAAACTGACATTGAAAGGTGACGCAGGAAGTTAAAGACCTACTTTTCTGTAGTTATGAGGAAGTTTTTTCCCAAAAAGTTTAAAGTATTTTTAATTTTTAGAAAACTTCCTTTATTATATTAAACGTTTGTGGAATATATTGTAGGCATAGGACTCAAATGATAGCTATATATTTGATATCATATAAACCTTTGGAACACAATAATCCGCGGATCGGTGGGATGTGGTTGGAGTTTTCTCATTGTAAATTCAAAATTATGAAATTCTGTGCGTATTAAAAACATACTCGCATGTGTTTGTGTATGCAGAAAAGATATTAGTAAAAAAGGGTGTTTTATTTTATATAATATCTAATCATCACGTTATCTAATCAAGCTATAGTTTTTACATGATAGAAACATTTTTTTGGTGTACTGACAAGGCGAGTCCTACTTATTTGGCAGGAATACACAGGTTTCTACTGTGTCGTCCAGGAAGTACAAAGTTCTAATTACACTGATAGATAACATTGTGACCCGTGAATATTGCGGAAACGTTGTGAAATCGTTTCACAAGATATGTTGCACTGTCTGAACGATGTAACATTATTTTACATGAAGTTTTATCTAAGTAAAGCACTTGACACAGTTTTTAAAAGTTAGAGGAATGCGTTCATACATATCCATGCAGACATGAACACAACGTTTTGAAACTGGCTAGACCTGGATAATGTGGATTTCAGTTTTGTCGGTTTCTATATGAATCACAGTCGATTTTCTAATGAAATAGAAGAAATACAAATACAAGGGAATGTAAATATAGGAAAGTAAATCTGCAGAGCCATTTAAATCCAAGGATAAGTTAGATAAACAGAATGTCAATTGGAGAGTCCTAATCAAAGACACTTAACGATTAGGACAGGGAAGAAGGCGAGAAAGAACATTTCACATGCATGATAGTTGCCTCTTACCATGCGCAGAACTAGAAAAATTTTCCACAGGGATAGGGAGTCTAAGGGGTAATTTTGTTTTCTAGAGGGGTGGGTTCTGAGGCCTATTTTTCGGAATTTTACTAAATGAATTTAGTAAAGAAGATGGGTGGATAAGGCGTGTAAAATGCCCATACGCGATCGGACAGACTACTGAAAAATTAAAGTATCAATAAATCTGATGGTTTTTTTTTAAATCATTTAAAACAATATATATTTAACGAATCATTGATTTTTAACCTGTAGGTATGTTCAATACTTGGAATATGTTGACTCAAACAGGCGTATACGTATCAAAACCTGCAAATACTGTCATTTTTTAGAACTTCAAGGCATTTTCTTTTATAGAGTGGGTCTGTGCTCCATGTTTTTCTCATAATCTAATTAAGGTCTATTGGAAAACAAACCGTTTTCAATCAACAAAAACGTGGAGAGATGACCCACTATACATTAAAATTATCATTTTGTATCCTAACAATTGAACGTCTTGAAAAAATAATACAAGTCCGGTAGTTCGTGGCCTAAGTCACACATAATATTTAAAAAGCCCAATTTGTTGTGTCTGAAATGGCTCAGTGGTTAGAATAAGCTAACCTTATATATCTAGGGTTTTAATGTTACGGGTTCGATACCACCAAAATTTCTGACAATATCTTTTCTTCTTATTTTTTGTTAAATATATTAAAAACTGACTATAGTTGGAAATTTTGCTTTTGCAAAGTTGTATTATAATATATTTGAATAGATTTAATTGGGGAAAAATAAATTCAAAATTGTATTTCACTACTAAACCGAATGGGCATTTGCGCCATCTTATTCCCCCATCTTCTTTGTTTTTTTTTTAGGGGGTAGGATCTCCTTCCGGCTCTCTGACCCTCCTTCCCAAGATCCGCCCATGCCTTCCTACTTATGAATACGTCCCCGGGTTCTTGAGATACACTTAGTTGTTGAAATTCTTTCCCGGTTCTTCCTGAAATTTGGTTGATTACGCTTCCACCCAATGACTGGTGGACTAAAATCTCTTTGAACATGGGTCGAATTAACCATAACCCTATGAAATTGCCCACTTGACTCGCTTAAAGTTTGTCTTCTTTATTTCACCCTGTCCCATGTTACTTAACAGAATATGTTTCTTATAACAATAGTGCTTTGATTAATTGTCGTTTTGCTACATATGCTGTGCATTTATATGCAAAATGTGTTACACATTTGACTAATTTCATGAAGCAAACAATTTTCTGAAGTCGGCATATTTGTTCGATAAAATACGGGTTTAAACTCAAACAACAGTATATTTAGTCATCCAGGGTTGATAAAACAACAGAAAAAATGTTCATATATCGATAAAACAATGCAAGAAAAACGAACAGTTTTCATTACCGTCTTCCTTGGAAGACGGTATAAAGAGTTGAAATAATTTACAGTCTCCGGGTTTCGCACTTCCTCTCCTTTGTGATTGGTAGAAAATACATGATGTGAAAATTTACATTTGTTTCATTGGTTGAAATATTGTTCGGCACAAGGGAGATAATTTTCTGATGATCTTTTTTAAGGTACGACTTAACAAATTTCTTACATTTCAAATCTTAAAAAGTGAGCAAACGAAAAAGCAATACAAATATCTATAAATAAAATTCAGGCTGAAATTGTTCAGTACAACTTGTTGAAAGCAATATTTTATAATATCTATAGAAACTACTTGTTCTTTTCTATTTGTATTGTTTAAGCAAATAGAAGAAAATGTGAAAATTTTTGATACGGTATGGCTAATATCAGTAAGGAGGTTTGCTATCAAATACCAATCGGCAATCCTCGGCTGATTCCGCTACGCTCCATACAAACGTCGAGTGCGCGAGACATCCGAGTAGTTCCGAGTGATCAAATACGGTAAAACTAATATCAGTAACAAAATGCTGAAAACAGTTGTATTAACTTTGATTTTTTAAAAAATAAATGACCATTCCTAAGATCTCTTTTCCCTACTATAGTCAATCTCAGCTTACAAGCATATTATATGCATTTCTCCATTTTGGACATTTTTAAAGGGCACATATAAATAAAGTTCCATACGTCATATGGTATGTAGAGGAAGGTGACATTTCTATAAAATAGAATTAAGTTTTCTTTGACTTATTGCTGTTTAGGGTTTGATCTAAAGACGGTAAGCTTTTTTTAAAAAAAGCTAAACTTGTACGATATTCCTGTTTCTCATACAGCGGCGTTGACCCCGTGACGTCACAGTTCATCTCGCGCCAAATCGGCTTATTCAAAACTCGTTTAGGTGTGAAATCGGGTTTCCCCCAAACTTATGCGATTGCTGTAAAATTTTCAGATCTCCATTATATCAAAAATTGACTGGCACTGCAGGTACCCTTTAAATGAAAATACATTTGGGACCCCACCCAAGCGTTTTGCAATAATTATGCATCTATGTCGATATAGGAATACGATGCTGTTATCGAAGGAATGCAATTTTAGGGATTTTCTTTTTCCTTATTAACAGATTTATTTAACCCCCCCCCCCCCACCCCTTCTGAAATTTACTTCCCGGTCGTGTATATTAACCTACGTTCGCATTTCAATCGCCCTTTTCCATAAATCCACAGCAAGAAGTATGCTGGTTCATTATTTGTTGAGAAATATTTATGCAAAACATTAGTTTTTTTAAAATCCCAAAACCACCCTTCCCTTACTGATTTTCCCTTATGATTGTATGTGATTATTCATTGAAACACGATACTGTTGGTTCTATTTCTTTATTGCAGACTATCCACCATTTATCATATCATCTGGCACGGCTGACAACCAGGAAGTGTATCGAGCGGCCCTTCTCTTAAATGACTATTTGTTGTTGTTGAAAACTTTGGCCTTTACCACTGCACATCCCTGGGTCAAGGTCATATATGCTGCCATTTCGGGTCCTGTAACTCACAGGAACAAGGTCACATTGAATTTTGAACGAACATTGTATTTGACTTCTAATTTTAAAAAAATATATATACATTTACGTAGATATCAGCCGTGCCTATTATCGCCAATAAATAAATTACAAAATCTTATTTGTTTTCCTTGAAATCTCTGAGATAATACTTTTTATTCTTATTTGTTAGCTGAAAGAGTTCATTACTTCCGTGATTATCTTATGTATCCGTTACGAAAAAAAAAACTGATCTCATAGCGATTTCTTTGTACAAATGAATCGGGTCGTCATTATTTTGGTATTTATTTATATTAAATACATTTACATGTAACTATCTTTGATACCAATGGATAATAAAAAAAAATATTTGCACGGAAACATTCATGCTCAACAATGTTTCATTTGAACGTCGTACACGATATAAAATAATATATGGTTGATAAAAAAAATTATTAGCAGGGAAACATTCATGCTCAAGAATGTTTCATTTGAACGTCGTACACGATATAAAATAATATATGGTTGATAAAAAAATTATTAGCAGGGAAACATTCATGCCCAAGAATGTTTCATTTGAACGTTGTAATTCGGCAATAGCTGGGTGATTTGCTTTCCTCCGTAGAGATTGACTTCTCTGAATCAGGGCAACGAGAATGAAAAAAGGATCCCACGGGTTTAAACTTTTTATTGCCTTCGTAAATGTGAATGCCTCAGTCTCAATTGTTTTATGATTTTTGAATTAGATATTACAGGAAAAGTTGTACCTCTGGATTCAAGTCCCTGGGAAGAACTGAGAATCTCACGGCTTTTTGACACCCTTCCAGATGTCATTCTGATGCCGTAAAATGTCATAAATTCTAGAGTGATAACATAATTCTTAGAGATAATTCGACAATGTTGAACTAAATCAAAATCGAGGAGAGCGCGTCTAAAAGCAAAACAATACAGAATCACCATTTTGAAGTTTTCGACAACTTTTCGGATTAAATTCGTATCTAATTCACATTTCTTTTAAAGTTTACAAATTTAATACAGGAACAGGGAATCACTCTCTGACATTTATGGGTAGACCATTTCGGTAGGTCACGTGATCAAATCCAATAAAGCCCGATTCCCATTGATTATCCCCCCCTCCCCCGCCCTCTCCGCTAAAAAAATAAAGAAAGGAGGAAGCCTTTACTAGATCTATGTCTTCACATTAAATCCAAAATTTCTGTGTTGCATAATATAGCAATAAGAACTTCATGTTGGTTATACAAAAGAGAACGTGTCAGGTGTCACTTGGAAACGTCGCCCCACTGGTTAAAAGAAGGTTTCATTTCTGTTGGACAAAAATAAGTTCGGTCTCACTTTACGTAGTCTAGTCATGATTCGGCAATAGTTGTTTGGTTTTAAATATCAATTTCTTCAGTCGTTTCAAGTCTAGCCTAAACTTGACGGAAAAAGGCTAAGCGATGTCCTTTTGGATTGTTTATTACGCTGGTCCGGTGTCGTACAATTAAAGGCCCACCCGTCGTATTTCATTGATAATTCCGTGTTTGGTCTATATATTATCGATTGTGATTATTGAATAGTTACAAATTCCAACACTGGTCACCTTTACCTTTAATTGTTATTTTTTTTTTATGTCAGAGTGACTTATGATTATGTAATGCCGTTTTAAATGCTTAGTATATAGACAATCCCTGTTGATCAAATGTATAACATTCTAAGATTTAAAAGCAAAAATTGTCACATAATTGTCAAATAAGGAGGAAATGTCTTTTTACAATTGAGATAAAAGCAAAATATTTTTCACGTCATTTTAACATTCCATATTTGCATAATATTTTTGCCGCTGGAAAATCAGTTAACGTGCGTTTTAATTCAAACTGTTTAAAAATGTTTTAGTTTAACCATAACAAAATTTGTCAATTTTAAGTTTTTCACTCCGTTTAAATAATCAGACACTTGATCTGAAAAACCTGAGAAATCTTCCTTTTCGTAGACGCAGCCTATTGTAGTGTCAAACGTTTCCCCCTTTTTAATCTGAGAAAGGGGAAATCACGATGGGTACTTTTAGATATATTTATTGTTTATATGGTTTGTTCTTCCTCTTTTCGTTGTTCTTTCCCATCGCTTTTCCTGATTTGATTACAAAGACCATGAAGACGTCGGCATTTTGAACGACTTCATTATTATTCAAGAAGAAGTGGTTCTTGGGATTATCATGACACAACTTTTCTGTTTAGTTATATTCTTCCGACAAGTAACCACCAAATACCTACATGTACAAGGAAATAAAAGATACCCCCCCCCCCCTTTCTTCCCACGATTAAGTTTGGAAAAGGGGGCTTTTTTTTTGGGGGGGGGGTATTTTTCAATGTTTGTGGTGGAGCCGGGGAGTTCACAGTGGTAATTGATCACTAATTCTGCTCTAAAACCCGTTTTCTTCTTCAATTTTCTAATAAAGCAAGGGAGGACTTCAAGGTTCGATGTTTACCCTCAAGTTGGTCAGGTATTTAAAAGGTCAAGGGTCAGCATTCATATTAACATGTATGTAAATTTATCGCGGGTGGGGATGGCGCACATCTAGTACTCTGCTTGTGCCACACTCTCCTCCCAACGAAAGGGGGAGGGGGGTTCTACAGACTGGTGTATGTCTCCGTGGCAACGACAGGGTGGTCTACATGTTGGTCCCGGACACCGGTCATGCTTTCAGACCTGGTAGCCCTCGGGGGACGGGCAAGAAGAGCTGACGCCTTAGAATGAGGTGTCTCGTTCAAGCTCAGGGTACTTATGTATACATAATTTATTTTATATGCAACCTTATTTACCAAATTTTCGAATGGTTCTATGTTTCTGTCTGCGCTTTGATAAATAAATGGTACGTACAGCGTATGATAAAGTCTAGTTTATCTTTTTATTTTACCCATCATAGCCTCATTGGGGCCTTATATCAACATTTATTATTATATCAGTATTTGTAAAGCAATTTAATCAAAAAACAAAACAAAAACATGATTGTGTTAGCAGTTGGCCAAGTCTTTGATTATTTTTTTTCTGTATTTGTTTTTCCTCTCTTCATTGTTCCTCCCAAACCCTTTTTCTGGTGTTTTCAAGGCATTTATTTCCCGCCATAAATTCCGTTGTTTTTTAACATAATTTGTAATTAGAATTTGTCCAGAAAAAACACCTGAAGGGATCGGATAAAGTAATGTGTCTGTTAATCCAACTGTGCTGAGGATTGTAGAGATAAGGATATTGATGTTGACGAAATTAAAGTAGCTATTAAGAAATTAAAAAAAGGTAAATCACATGATGACGACTGCTTACTTAATGAATATTTTATTGAATTTGAAGAATATCTGTTGCCTTTCCTACATAGATTTTTAATTGTATACTACAAACAGGATTCTTCCCTGAATCATGGCCTTCTTCTATTATTGTGCCTATTTTTAAAAAGGGAGATAAATCTGATCCTAATAACTATAGGGGAATCAGCCTTGTTAGCAACATGAATAAAATTTTTACTTTTGTACTAAACAACAGACTTATAACATGGGCAGATGAATAAAATCTCGTTACTGATGCACAATTTCGTATTAAATCTAAAAGTGCAACAAGTGATCTTCAATTTTTTGCTCTACAGACCTTAGTTACGGTACTTCATCGTCGGCAAAAAACAAAAAACAAAAAACAAAATTGCTGTGTCTTTATTGATTTCAAAATAGCATTTCACTTTGTTGTTGAAAAATAATATGCTTTATTTTTTTACTACATAATAAATTTTCTAGAGCTGAGAAACAACTTGCTGAGTTAGAAAGGCAATATTTGTATTGAAAAAAAAATATCAGAGACTTGTTTTTTAATAATGATACATGTACTTTGCTATTATTGTTTGGTTGTTTTGTTGGCAGTGTCATTAACTATGCCTCTAAAGTATGAGACTCACTTAAAGCACCTTATATTGAGAAACTTCATTTTGATTTCTGTAAACATATCCTGTGTGTTAAATGGTCAACTTGTATTGTAGCAGTTTGTTCTGTCTGAATTAGGACGCTTTCCTCTGCTGTACCAAAGAATGTTTAACATAGTTAAGTTCTGGAAAAAATACTGCTCCATAATAATTGTATTTTTCAACATTGCTATCATACACACTATGAATGTTTCGAAAACATAATGCAAAGAACTGGTCGTCTCATGTTAAAGATTTTTTTTTATACAATATGGGTATGTTTGAATTGTTGGAAAAACAAAAAATAACAGCTACAGGTCTCATTGTTGTCAAACAACGTAAATTTGACCAAGCTACACTGACTGTGTTTTTTTTTAACTAGATAGATCTAGTAAATGCTCTTTTTTCAAATACTTAATTGACTTAATTTCCAATAAATTACCATAATGTACAATTTTATGTAAGGAAATCTATTCCGATCGTATATCAAAAGTGTATTTCAAGATTCAGGTTGTTTTCACTTTAATAAGCAATAGAAACGGGTCGATTTTATAATATTGAAAGACGCAACAGAAATTGTTTTCTTTGTAAAATTCTATTGAAGAAAAATTTCATTTTATTTTTTAAAATATGTCCCATGTACAGAGGCTGTCGCAAAAAATACATTAAGCCTTATTATTGAAAAAAAAATCCTTCAATAACTAACTTCTGGAACTTTTTAATGTTGAAAATGAAAAAAAAACTATGTAATTTAGATACATTTATTTACTTTAGCTTAAAAATATGACAGATTTACTTAAGGCAAATTAGATGTTGATATCATATGTACACTTCTGCCACATTCTCCTGTTAACCTACCTGTACGTGTATATTCTTATACTTATTGCACCGATAGGCTGTACAGCTTAAAGTTAATTTTAAAAACCTGAACTGAACTGCGGGGTATAAAAAATGATCGAGAGCATAAGATGATATATTTACTTTCAAATACAATGTAGTTGATTAAGGCAGCTTATATACTGTATTACAGCACACCCTCTTACTATTAGGCATTAAATAAGAAGTTAAACCTTGATGACCAATCAACGACCCCATTGTTAAAACCCAAAGAGCTCACAGGACCAAACCTAGGAAATTATAGCAGTATTTTAAGACAGGATAACCTATGGATTTATCTCCGGATTCTATGAAGATCTCGCGATCAGAGAGAGAGGGGGGATATTCATTCGTCATTCTTGACAGGGAAGTGCATAGGTCGGGGCCATAGTTTATCTGCTTGAGATCGAGTTCCTGTTAAGTCTATGTATGTCTACATGTGAAGCCACGGCAAATCGGGTAAGACATTTCTATTCAGTTTGGATGTATGTAATTGTAATTTGTTTGGGAGATACAAGGGGGGGGGGAGAATGGAGGTTTAGTTCTTGCTCGTTTGACATGACTATTCAGCTACAATGTAATGTTTCTGTGGTGTAAATGAAAGCATTAATTCATCATATTCAACCCCCACACCACCTCAAATATTTATAATAAATAATCGTAAGAAGTGTGGCAGTATATCTATACAGCACATACATGTACAGCGATACAGGTATGTTGTTCATGAGGCTATGATGGGTTAAATTGACATTCACGCCACAGAACTGTCTTAAAATGCAACACAAAAATCGTAAAAAAGAAAATTATGATTTTTTGATTTCTTCCTAAAACAAGTAGTCAGCTGTGATCATTTGATGTTTCTAAATGTTCGAGATGGAGCATGTTGAAAACACATTTTGTTTCACACAGTCTATCCATAGTCTGCATACATAAATCCAAACTTTTGCAAAAAATAAATTAATCGGATCGCAATTGGCAATGGTGTGTTCATGTGTTCTACATGTTTTATACAATCGTGTACATGTATGTATCGTCCCGTCTCTTCATTTGTATGGGGATTTAATGACCAGATGTGGAGCTGTCTTTTAAATTTTGAAAGATTTTCTTGACCTTATAGCATTTAGATACGATTTTGTCAGAAGTGTTTTTGTTTCGGATGGGTGTTCACTCGAAGATTTAATTCACAAACTCTTCGTTTATATATTTCTGGTCACTGTGGGTTTTAAGACGTCCCAGTTCATGAGTTAATTTTGCAATGTTACAAGTATATTACGGTACCCATCGCGAATGACCTGGGGGGATGGGGGTCCTGGTAGAATATTACATAGGTAGGTTAAATGCCCATTGTAGTCCAGTTTATAATGTTTATTAGTCTGTTTGTTGTTTGGTTAGGGATTCCATTCAATAAAAGGACTGAAGAATAATCCCAGAAATTATGCTAGAAAGTGATCTACTGATCATTTACATACTGTGTAGGATATTGAATGAAACATAGCACAAGACATTTGAGAGCTCGTGTTTTTATTACGACATAATTATGTAATTAGTTAATTAATTTTATTTAGCGAAATAAGTGAAATTCTTTTAATAATTTGTGTCTACTTTACCGATTGGCGTTTATCATGACCTAAGTAATTTGAAGCGTTTGTGAAATGAAGTGCTTTTGCGGAAATGGCTAATTGAGGACTCGGATTCCTTCATTGCCATGTGTAATGAGTCACGTTTTTTTAAAATTCTTTTTTTCATTGATAATACATTTTATTAAAGGCGTACATATTAAGCTAACGTTAAATTAGAAACCCAAATCCCCAATCAAATTAGGTTTGGCGTCTAATTTCACCCTTTGAAAAATCACAAACATATTTGAACCAATGAAAATTTAGCAGAAAACATCTTCGTTTTGGTCTAATATGTATGTGTATTTATTGCTAAAAAAATCAATTTTTTAGAACAAAATACTTCATTTTGTTATTTGTGGCGTTACCAAGTTTCATTAATGGTCACTTATGTTGGCAACAATCAGCATTTTCTTTGTCATTTTTTACTGAAAGACATGTGAATCATTACCGTAAACCAATGCACGCGTGCCTAGGCTGGCGAGGTTCTGCAGCTTTAAACCAGTGAAGCAGAAACAGTGCAGCGACCTTTATATCTGAAATCAATAATGGAGGAAAAGTGCAGCTGCATGCACCCAGAATTTTACTTAAAATTCCGACTGATCTTTGCAAATGGACCCGTTTAACTTGGAATGGTATTGAACACTGTTACATCGAAAGGGAAAATAGACAAATCAAAACAATACCGGTATAAAGAATTTCACCGCAATATTGTTTTCATCAGTATTTCAAAATTCATTGCATTGCCAATTTTATGAAAGAGTACTTCTCGGTTTGGAATAAGTTATCAAGATAATCATGATATGAATACATAATATTTTTGATTTAATTAAACTAACGATAAACGAATAAATCTCGTTGTGGATGGAAACAACTGATTCAACCTCAATTGGATATTTCCGTAAAACCATAATTTTATTTCATAAACATTAGATATAATATCAAATCGATCTGTAATAAAAAAAATAAAAATATCTGGATAAGTTTCAAACTGAACTAAATACATTTTTATTCAATATCAGAAAATACTTATACGCTTATATGAAAAAAGCTTTTCAAAAACAAGGTAAGTAATTGATGAATCATTTCTTAAGATTCTTTGAAGTAGAATAGGGGAATAACCATGATCCAATTACTTTTATTTTTCTCTGTGATTCTCGTGGTTTTTTGAAATATATTATGGAGAATTTTGTCAATTTTAAGGATAAAAAATGTGCATAATTTTTTTAATCATATGTTTATGCCATTAATGCCACAAAGTTCCTACAATTGCGTACACAATGTTATTATATTTTAAACGAAATCGTGTACAGTGTACAAACGCTAATGGTTTCAAAAGTGTTTGACGGGAATTTTTAATTTACTTTACAGTCTAATTCAAGTTTAGTCTAGGTAAACAATATCAGAATTACAATTGATATACACTTAAATTATACTGTATATAGGGAAATATTCGTCTCTGTTCTACCCCCCCCCCCCCCCCCTTTTGCCCTCAAAGTCAGCAGACTTAATATGTGGCATTGGAATTTAAGACCGCTCGAATGTCTCATATTATCTCTCTTTGAACATAACTTTGTCTAAGCGAATTCAAACTGGTTGCAAGTGTAGAAGGGCGAAAATAAAACAGGGCGAAAATAATCCAATATACATATGGGAAACCTATATTTTTATGGCTCGTTGCAATTTGCCAATTCTAATAAACCATATGAAAAACATATTGAATCCATATAAACTTGTAACAATGTAAAAATTTAACTCCAGGTGAATAACTTATTTATACTGGTATATGTATCTCAATATATCATGTCAATGCCCGTTTAAGCGATTAGTTTTGGGTTTTGAGGGTTTTGACCTTCACTATATACTGAACGTATTGGGGCTTGGAGTTAAAGTAGGAATTTTCTTACCATTTACACACATTTTCGAACCGATTCCTTTGTTATCGTATTTTTTTAAATTTAAATGGACTTAAGCATGTGGATAGAAGGCTAAGTACGAAAAGTTGACTGTTTAATCTTTTTTTATCATCCTATTCGATCACCATTTTTGGACAGAGGAAACCACATTCAAGCATATTGAAAGTAAAAAACAAATAAATAAGAATCGTTTACAGAGCTATACCAAACCGTTTATTTGAACAGAGCATATTCCACTGATGTCACATATAGCTGGATTGTCAGTGCACTTAATTAATTTTGATGAAATTATAATTAATAACTAAAGCTTAGAAATTTTCAATCAGTATTATGATAATCATTTAAAATAGGGCTTTAAAGCCCTTGTTAAGTTAAGATTTAAACTTTTATAATTATGAAACATTTACATGTACTTGATCATTGAAAAATGTTTTTAGAAGAAAAATTTCATTGCTGAAATACATAGATCAAGCTGAGCGCATTGGTCGAATAGGACCCGTCCAAGACCTACTTTAAAACGGGAAGCATTTTACGCGGGTTTTGTTCAATGAAATGCAAATACCTATATCAGTTTTCCGTGTCTTATCAGTAAGGAGCCTCTATTTTCTCGGGCTAAATTACGTGTACGTAAACCCGTGGTTGGAAATGAACAAACGAATTTATTTGCTACATAACCTTTAATGTTGAACGATGCATCGAGTTGAAAAAAAGATATCGCGCAGACTGTACATTGAAGACTTGTAGAAAATGTATCGTGCAAACTGTGCATAGAAGAGTTACTGTTGTAAAAACGGTATCGTGCAGACTGTGGCACCGTGCATAGAAGAGTTGTAGAAGGGTATCGTGCAGACTGTGGCACCGTGCATAGAAAAGTTGTAGAAGGGTATCGTGCAGACGTTGCATACGAGTCGTCGAAACGTTTGATCCGATATTACGTTTTTTAAACATTATTTGTATAAATAACTGTAGTTGAATAAATCTCACCGATATTTATATATAAAGCAAAAGCGTGTACATCACAAATTTTCAATAAAATAAGTATTATTTTACATCTATTTAGTTATTCAGTCAGAACTCATCTTTCAAGACAAATAATACTAATAAGTACCTTGCTAAGATGCCTGATTCATCCCAATGCGAACTTTACTTCCTTGTGTAAAGCATTGTAATCCAGATAAAATTGCATCTATAATTAAACAAGTACCGGAAATGCTGGCAAAAAGGCAGACTCAAAACACTTTAGAATAAGATCTTAGTTGAAGAAATAGTGACATTAGATTGTCAAAACAATGGAAATGAATCCCAAAAAATGAAAAAGTTACAATAAAAAAATCTGAGTTTATGGATGTTATTGCTATGATTGTACAACTGATCAATGACTAAATGGCTAGCAATAAAATAGACAGGCCTACGTCACAATGCTGTTTGACACAACACCTCAATTGACCGGGCACCTGATAACTAAGTCCATATGGACTGTAGAGTCTCCAATGGTGCTTTCTTTTCTATCATCTGAAGAATTTACATTGAATGAAAATCTATTATAGTTATCACTATTTGTAAATCCACATTCGGAATTTTCAATTGAAACGTTTGTTTGCACTCAGTAAGATAGAGAGAGAGAGAGAGAGAGAGAGAGAGAGAGAGAGAGAGAGAGAGAGAGAGAGAGAGCGCTTATCAGCAATGAGTGAGGTTGTTAAGTTGTAACTGTCCCCACAATGGCACTTTCCCGCTTCTTTATGACAGGGTTTGGTCAGTGAACGAGGCAACTTTAAATTTCAAAGGGGGCCGATAGAATGTTAACTTAACAATTATTTACATGGGACTGTATTCGTAGACACACGTGATTCAGTATGCGGTTGCTGATTTATAATTATACGTCCACACTATGCTAGCGGAATGATTTTTACATAAATGTAGAGGTAGGTCAGATAGACATTATTTATCATTGTAGCTTTTGTTTTAAAACAACTTTTTCAGGAAAGTGTCAACTGGTGTTTAATTGCCTGGATTTAAACGTCAGACTATGAAATTTAAAATTTAAAGGAAACACTGCCCTGAACGCGTCTTTAAGCTGTCCTTTTTTTTAAGAGGTTTAGTTCCAAATTGATACTAAAGGTTGAGAGCACAAAGATACTCCCTCTCCTCAGTGTGTGTGTGTGATGGGGTCGGGGTGCATGGGAGGCGGGGGGGGGGGGAGGGGGGGGGGGGTTATCACCATGGATAACAATCTGCCTAGATTTACGCAGTGGAATGCCTTGTAAAGTCCTGTACATGTTGCATTGATAAAGTAATTGTGTATTCAAATCTTTAGTGAAAAAAGAATCCTCCGAGAGCCAAAAAATGTTATTCAAACTTAGAGGTTAGTTATTGATAAACAGTTTGAGGTCAATACGTAGCGTGTATACACAACATATACATGATGATAGAACAGTATTTGTCAAACAGAACAAATGTATTTACTGTGTAAGTTCTGTAAACACAATTAAAACGCTTCGCGGTATTTCTTACATCAACAAAACTTACTTTCGAATAGTATTTCTACAAGACTAAATAGGAGGTTTCAAGACAAAATATAAAAGAAAAAAAAATTACCAAAGTGCCTGATTCAAAAATTTGTTTTTTGATGTGTACTTCCAAATTATCAATTGGGAAATTTATAGACAAAATGTTCCTGGCTGCCGTACCCCTGCCGTTTCATATTCACGAGAAAATCCGCAGGATAAAGAAAATGGGATGTTAAATTTGCTGATACATGTATATATCTAAAATCCAACTAGACATAAAACTGCGCTCTTTTCACGTGGTTCTTAACAAATAAATACTTGTCAGCTGCCTTTAACCATCAAGTTTTCGCTTATTTCCGACGCAAAGTTGGGATTTACGAAGCAGCCCAAAAAATCCGTACATGACCTCCCTACAAATACTTTTCCTTATTGGTATTCCAGTGTTTCTAATACTAAAAATACTCATTGAATACCTTTATTGTGTCCTCAGAATATACCGTTAAAGCTTCCATATATCATGTCACAATAAAACAAATTGCCTTTGCCAAAAGTACAGGTGACCCAAAGTGCAAATTACATTTACTGTATAGTACCGTAATTATTGTAAATTTTGAATTTAACGAGTGGTAGTAAAAACAAAATCGACAACATGACAATATAATTACTGGAGAACTTTCATTGGATCTTTCGCTATAAAGATATGTAGAAGTTTCCTTTCTCCAGTATATCATTTGCGCCGTGGGTAATTATTCTTTTAATACGACGTTTTCCGAGATGTTATCTTTCAAGTTTGTCGAGTTTTATGTACATGTGCTTACATTTTTTCAATATAAACATGATTAAGACTTATTCACCCTGGAGCAATTTATAGGACCCGGCTGATTTTATTGAACACCCCATTGCTCCTTTCAGTGTTGCTGGATTGTGTGAATTATTTTGATTTAAGTAATCGGTTCTCTCTATATATGGAATATAATGCTGTATTTGGTATTCATACCGACTATTGTTGTGTATGAATACGCCATGTGCGGATCCAGAAATATTTCGGGGAAAGGATGGGGATTGGGGTCGGAGGGATAATTTTGTTTGCCAGGGGAGGTTCGAGTCCTATTTTTGGTAATTTTACCATGTAAAGTTAAGGAGTTGGAATTTTCCAGGGAAAGGGGGGGTCTATTGAATGTGATTCTTTGAAAAATGCTCAAACAAAATTATTTTTACATAAAAAATACTTTAAAGAAAAGAATTTAAACCGAAAATCAGCTTCAAACATCTCCTCCCTCCAAATTAAATACAATTTTAAAATGTAAAATTCATAAAATCTCACTGATAAATATAAATTTTGGTGTAATATAATGATTTTAATATATCCACACAAGAACTGGCATTCAGTAATTTTTTCATGAAAAACCGTATTGGGATAAATCCTGACTTCAAATAAGAAATGGACAGTTAGTCTTGTACAACAGAAAACGCATTCTAAAGGCAGCATCCAGGTGTTCCGACTTGGATACATCGATCGATCAATTTCTGCAGAACTTTAATTCGATTCTATCGGAGATGATTTGAAAATTTAATTTTAATCATTCAGGTTTAAATGCACTTTATCTACGCTAAACTGGAGACGCCATGGTGAAAGGGAAGGATATTCATTTGAGAAAGGGGCATTGATCATGCCCTTGTAGTTGATGTTTTGCTTGAATGTTTTGGTAAAGTTTACTTAACAACTGCAGCAAACAGGATATAATGCAATTCAAGGATAGAACAATCTATAACATATAATTAGATTTTGTACCTTTAACAACACTAACCTCTGTGATAGCTACATCCCTACGCCATATCCCATCGCTACTACCCCTATCACAAACCCTCCCCTCCTTCAACCCCCAACGCCAAAAAAAAAGAAGATTAATAATGGGTCCCAGGGATGATCTAGACGGGAAGCGCAAATCCGCAGTAAACCAGGATCAATGAGCGCGTCTCATCAAATGTCCTGTTTTCTTCCTTGCCCGAGCTGAATTAGCTATGTCCTCAATCGATGGCCGTGGCCATTAGACTAGTCTGTCAGGTTGACACTCATTGCGCGAGTCATGTGTGTGCGCGTGTGTGGAACGTGTATATATATATAAGGACTACAAGTGTGACAGGTGCTCGTCAAATATCGTAGTTCAAGAAAGTTAACGCAGCGTTTGTGAGGTAAGGATAAGCTACAGTATGTTCTGATTACATTTAATGGCATTTGATAATCATTTATCTCGCCAACTCTTGATCCTGGTTATTACATCCTCCAAATTTTATTTTCTTTTTTTAATATTTTTCTTCGATATGTTGATGTTGTTGCAGTTAATGCTAGACGATGATTCAAAACGTATCGGCGTTTCATTGATTTGTGAAACCCATTCAGTGATTTTGAAAAGCCGCTCATCTCGTAAATATGGTAATTAATGTATGAGCCAGTAAAAAATTGAATATTGAGGAAATCAACGTTTAGTTTGTTTAACATGGTCAAAATTTTTGGCACGATATCACCATGTTTGTATATTTTTTATTCACCTCAAACCGTATCCTTTCTTGTTCATGCTTAAACCATGAATACAGATGACAAACCATGCTATCAGGTGATATGCTATCATCTGGCAATAAAAGCAAAGCATTCATTTTTAGTGAAGCGTTGCCTTATTGCAACCCTTGAACTGAATGCGATACACTGTGTAATATATATGGTTCGGAGGTACATTGTACTGTATGGAGGGAAATCGATGGAAGGCAACATGTGTAATAACTTAGACAACGGACACAGTGCGTGTGTGTGATTCCTTGTAAGTTGTTTGGTTGTTGAGTTGTGTAGTTTAAAATTTGTTGCTTAGTATACAAGGTGAGTTGAATGTATGCATGGCGACGGCATATGGTCGATGTGCAAATGAATGGAGACTAAAAACTAGAAGGAAGGAAATTCCTCTAAAGACGGTAATTAAGCTTTCCAGCTAAGGCGTGCACACCTGGCATACTCTAAAACCTGGCCTGGCCTGGCTTGGCCCCATTGGCCTGGCCTGGCCTCAAAGTTGGCCTGGCCTCATTTTTGGCCTCAAAATTGGCCTGGCCCCAAATTTTGGCCTGGCCTCAAAAATTGGCCTGGCCTCTAATTTGGCCTCTTCAAAATTTTTTGACCTCAACATTTTAAAATTTCTTTTTTTCTCCTTTTCTTACATTTAGATTGAATTTTTATTGATTTCTTTTAGAAATTGAATATTTTAAAGGAATAATCATATGAAAAAATATATAAGACAAGATGACCGATTTTTCAAGTTGAATAACTTTAATCCATGTCTAAACACACAAAAAATACCTATGACATGCATGTACAGCACTGCTCTTATTATAAGGAATAGATTTTGCAAATACTAAAGCGATTAAGTTGCCACTCCCATCTCCCATTTTAAATTTAAACATCATTTTAAGAGACTGACCTGGTTGATATCCAAAACATTTGTAAACTCGTACATAGCATTTAATTGTTATCACTGTGTAATGCACTTTAAAACTTGCTGTTTGTTTACATTACCTGTCAACACCAATCGAGCCCAAATCCCCCCCCCCCCCCAGCAGCAATTCGGTCCCTACTCTGCTACATTAAGGTCAGATTCATTGCCTATCCTGTCGTTTAACATTTCACATGTCTAATTTAATTAATGGCATTTGTGAACGACTGCAACATTGCATCCTTCGATAGCTTGACTCAGTGATGTTCATTAATCATCACCTCCTGATTATAGAATAGAGTTTCTTGTATGTGTTGCTTGTATATTTAGGAAATAATTGTTCTCCTATGGGGAATTGTCATTATCAGAATTTTAACAAAGCAGAACATTTTGTGATTTTTGATGTTGGTTAGAATAAACAAATATTGGCCTCCTTCCATTACTTTTTTCTCAAACAGGTCATTGGTGAAAGAAGAGTTACATAGATATTGTCCAATCCTGAGAGCATTTTATCTAAATACATTGCAAAAACATGCCATGGTTATACATTGGCAGGGCAAAATCATATTCTTAAGTTCTTAAGAATTTAAATCAGACTGAATAAAAATCTGTTAGAATTGATTACTCAACATACTTGTAGTCATAGATATATATTGTTAGTACTATATTTTCAATTGTATCTATTATTATTAATACACTATCACTTTAAGACACAATAGCCACCAAACAGGATGTTTAATGTGCATTGAAAATAAATCAATAAAAAATTCATAAAAACATCAAATATGTAAAGAAAATATAAAAATAAATTTGAGGCCAAAAATTTTTGTAGAAGCCAAATTTGAGGCCAGGCCAATTTTTGAGGCCAGGCCAAAATTTGGGGCCAGGCCAATTTTGAGGCCAAAAGTGAGGCCAGGCCAGGCCAATGGGGCCAAGCCAGGCCAGGCCAGGTTTTAGAGTATGCCGTGCACACCTAAAGCAATGTTGATTTCTCGGCAACCACAGCCATTAATTATCGCTTTGTCGAGGATTTGTTGTCTGGTCTAGCGCTTTCCGAAGGCTGTTATTGAACAAAATAATTTGAAAACAAGAATGATATGTCATTTTTTTTACTAGCCTGTGGATTTAAAATGTCTATGTATAATTAATTACCATATATATTCATCACAATTTACGACCCTAATTTTTTTCGTCATTCTCTTTGTATATGCCTTTGACCATGTTGACAGCAGTAGCATTATCCAATATATAATCTGTCGATAGCATGTTCTTTGTACATTCATCATTAGTGTTTCTGCATAGGATTTTCAGTTCTACGTGGTAATGGGAATATTCGGTATACTTTGGGGATTTTTATATTAGTATATTAGTAGTTTGTGCACAATCGATCATTGATATTGACCAAACCCCCCCCCCCCCCCCCCACCCCACCTCCACTTGCACAAGGACCAACTCCTTTTGCTTTCACTTTGTACGAGTACAGTTGATTACGTACACAAGCGTCCTGCTGTTATAACACCTCCGATCGGATTGAGAAGGATGTGACTTGCTTGTAATAATGCTACATGGCATTCTGTGCTGTGTGGGCCTACAGCTTTAATCGTGGTATCAAGGTATGCTCGGAATGTTTCAAGACGCCGTTTATGTTATGCAATTCGTAGTTTGTTATGGCGAATAAGACTCTCTCTCTCTCTCTCTCTCTCTCTCTCTCTCTCTCTCTCTCTCTCTCTCTCTCTCTCTCTCTCTCTCTCTCTCTCTTTGCCAAAACCTGGTATTCTATCTTGGAACCCCTTTTTAAGCCTAGCTTAGCGCACATACCAACTTTATTTTTACTGATTATAATGAATATATAAAACTACTACACGTGTTTGCAAATCGTGCATTCTGCAATGAAAGCCTGGCGCCCGATATGTCTGTTCAAGAAGAATGTTGAAGGTTTCATATGAATTGCTTCAATGTAATTCTTTTTTTTATCACAAGATATGAATGGATGATATATATTATTTTTCTTTTCTTCTTTTAATTTCTAAAGAGTTATCATATAATACTGAAAGAATTCAAAATTTACTGTCAGAAGCCATTTTGTTGAAGTAGAAAAAAAGATAAACAGTCTACTCTACCCTAATCGAATTATCTTCAAAAATAATATTTTGTTATGCAACGTCGTCTGTGTTGCCGGATGCAAATTGTTTTGCGTGACATTGATTGACGTACTCTAGGGTTAAAAATAGTACTGTGTACTTTATTGATTAATCAATAACCATGTTTCGTTTTAAAATACCAAGTACTGTCAAGTTATGTAACCGCTCTTGGAACTCTTGTTTATAAAATAGTTTTTTTTTTAAATTGAAACAAGCATGCGTTCAAAAAGTTAATGAACATCCCTCCTCCAGTGTCAATTTAAATGAGATTTTTATAAACATGGTCCTCTTCCTATTCTTCGGTTTCATAGGGAAACTTTTTGACGGAGAAATATGTAAATATCAACATTTATCTTGGACAAACTGCAAACAGTTTCAATTGAAGACCGGAGAATTTTTTCAATATGTTATTAGCATGTCGTCTAACAAAGTATTTTTACCTCGTGCTTTGTTTAATTTTCAGTAGATCAGGATTTTATGATAATATACTTAAAATTCATACGTCTTTAGGTAGAGTCCATTATTATTTTAAGATAACTAATAAAAGGTCGCAGATGTCCATTACCTGGACAGAAGGTATACATTCATAAAATAGTGTACATACGTAACTATGGTAACTATAAGGGCGTGAAAAGACAAAAGAATTTAATTAGATGATACATGTCCAATGTACTTTTAATTAATAAACATCTTTTGACTGACTGAAGGTAAGGTGTTTAAAAAAAGGATTAAGAGTCTGATAATTTGTTAAGTTATAATCTCTCTCTCTCTCTCTCTCTCTCTCTCTCTCTCTCTCCTCTCTCTCTCTCTCTCTCTCTCTCTCTCTCTCTCTCTCTTTTAAGGTTTCAAAAAAAGATAGACGGTATATAATTTGTGATAAAATTGCTATGATACAAAGCGTTTTGATGCAGAAAAATATTTATAAACTGCCTAGCAATTATCTTCAGATGGCTGTCTGAGCGCATTTAAAGGCACCACATAAAAAATTAAAGAATGATTTAGTTTAATGGGAAATTTGGAGAAAAATTATCATATGACATTCTTTAATCGGAGCTAGAGATAAATGAAAAATAAATTTTTTTTAGCAGTCAAATAATATCTATGTCATTCGAGCTTGACGTTAAATGAGACTTTCACATGGATAGCATTCGAAGACATTTAAACTATGTTTACCCATTAGCGGGTGACTGTGGGTCCTTATCAGGTCTCCTCTTACTAAAGAGTTCCTTTTATTTCTTCTACTTGAGATTTCAGTACATATACCATAATGAAGCTTGTATTGACATGAATTTGAGGAAAACTTCGTGCCGTTTAAATGAAAGTCAACACTCAACAATTTATCAGTCAAATTCAAGAATTATGAAGTAAATCCTATTGACATAAAGAATATATATATACCAAAAAAACACCCAGATTGTTCTGTTAAACATTGCTGTAATGGTTACAGTGAGGCCCCACTGTTTTTGCTAAGTTAGACCGAACCATTAGGCACATAGCAGAATAGAGGGTTCAGCCCCCCCCCCCCCACTTTTTTTTCGCATGAAACGTAATTGTTCCATATTGTACGTTTGAAAGATTGAGAAGTTGGAGTCAAAGCCCCCCCCCCCCCCCCCAAGTCCCCCCCCCCCCCCCGGATTAGGATTTTCATGATTTGGGAAAAAAATGTTATGGCCGGAAAGATTTTTTTGTTTTGGATGTATAGGATTACTCCCCCCCCCCCCCCCCCCCCCCACACGGATAAGGATTTTCATGATTTTGGGAATTAGGTTTTTTCTCTCAATATTTCTGAGGATCAGTCTAGCCCCCCCCCCCCCCCCCCCCCCCCCACTTTCAATTTGCTTCCGACGCCAGTGGAGAGAGAGAGAGAGAGAGAGAGAGAGAGAGAGAGAGAGAGAGAGAGAGAGAGAGAGAGAGAGAGAGAGAGGTAAGACACAATGAGGACAAATTGATATATACTTGACCGAAAAATTTTAATTAGAAGTCAGAGGTTTACATGCCGACAACCCTTCATGTATGTTTCTTAAAACACCTCGTGTTTTGAATAAATGTAGATAAATATTTACATAAAACCTTTATTAAGTACTGAAAAGTTAAGTCTGAAAAAGTTGGTCTACCCAGTCACGATGCTAGTTTAAAAAACGTCTTGTCTACACTTCCACTGTTTGTATTAAGTTTAGGCTACAACTACAAGGCCCTTCCGACTAGATCAACCTGTAAAGTGACATATTTCTCGTAATCAAGTTAAATGTTTTGGTTGTTCTCTCCATACAGAACTACAGTTGGGGTGGAATCAAGACGGACATGTCCAAGGTCTGTCCGTGAATGTCCATGTTAACGAACGCTGGGAAATTTTCGGACCGAGCTGCATGGACTGTAGGGAGTATGGAACTGTTCACGTCTAGTCTCTGGCATAAAAGGTAATTCAAAAGACTCCCATCAGTGACATTATTATCACTGTCATCACAATAGCTTCATCACGATTATCATCACTGACTTTAACATGACCAATTTCATCGTAAATTGTATTAATACAATCATTGATTGTGTCATGGTTGTTGTCATCATCGTGAGATTTGTGTTTATGTAGATGGAATGACAATAATGAATTTATTTTCACAAATTGACATCAAGCATAGTGTAGAGACAAATGCAATTCAAAATGAACATAGATAAATATAGATGCACTACATGCATAAAAAATGATAACCAGGTAAGCTGTCCGATCCATATTAGGACCAAATTTTTCTAGCCTTAAATATCCATCATGTATTTAATACTTTGATATTTATTTAAAGCATTTAAGAGTATAAAAAGATTTACCGATGGTAATGTTCACTAAGCAGTAATTAATTAATGAAGACTGCATTAAGGTCTATGGAGACAAGCACATTTTTTTAAGATAAAAAAGTAATTACTAGTATTAGGAATATCAAAAATTGCTTAAGTGGAAAGTAAAGGGACTTTTTCAAAATTTATTTTTCCATTTTCAATGTTTATACTGATAAATATAAAAGTTTATAATGCTACGTAAAAATTTGAAAGTCAAATACCAAGTTATAAGCAAGATACATGGTTCATAATTCTTTGTTTTATAAACAAAGCTCGAATATTGTCATTTTTTACATATGTGTTGTATTGGTGTTAGTTTCAGTCAAATGTATATTACTTTTGTTGATAATAGTATTTATGAAGATGTTGAATTAGTTTAAATTGTTTTTACACGTCATTTTGTCTAAGAAATGGTAATTCTCTACATTACATTTTTTGTAAACAACTATAAGACTCGAGCTTTTTTTTTTACATAACAATCAATTCTTACCTCTGTAGTCACTATCTCGTTTGTAACTTGATTTTAACATTCAATATTTTGGTCAATCATTTAAAATGCACCACTAAACCATTTTAGACATAAAAAATAAAAATAATTTTTTTTTTATCTCAAATCGTGTCCAAGTCCCTTTAAGAACAAAAAACTATTGAAAATAAATTTTATACCGTGTAGATTTTTTTTAGAATTAATTTTTATAGAATAAAAACAAATGGGGACAACTCTTCAAAAAAAAAAGAAAAAGAAAAGGTCATTGATTAGGACCCATTCCACACTTACATATTGATACTAAAATAGGGAAATTATGCTCAAGTATACTGAGTATTAAGCCCATACAAATCTGTTATGCACCCAGATTCATTGAATCTGAGGCTGTTATGGATCAGATACCTTAAATACGTGTAAATAAATAAAGTAAAGATATGGGCATCGACAAACCAGGTATTGAAAGATTTCTCATGCTTTAAATTTCCCCCACATTTGATATTCTATGACACAAAGTAAATATTTAAATATCTTTTGTTGATAAATCTTTGTGAATTCCAAATGAAAAAAAGTGGAAGCACACACAAAATAAAAGTAAGGAAAGGTAACGACAATTTCATGCCTTGGGTACTTTCTAAATTTTTCCACAGACCGTCAAAGAATCTTATAACCATTTTATTCTGTAAAACAAAATTATTATGACAAGTACATGTGGACACTTGCAGTTGATCTATAAGAGGAAATCACCAACCAAAATGGCCTCCAAAACCCGATAAACTTAACGCATTTGGTCCACAGAAAGCGCCATTTTATTTGGCATCTGGTTTTAACGTTTTGTATTGGACGAAATCTTCCAATTGAGATCTAGTTTTCCTTCCCGAATCTCCCTTTTCCAATAGGTTTGAGTATTGGCGCATTGAACGGAATGTTTGTCATCGCACTAGACATTCTCGAGCACCAGGCACCTGGAATTAAATATGACGTCAAAGTTTGACACTGATCAAAAGGAATTTTTTTGTAGGGATTATTACCTTGCACCAAGAGTAGATATTTTTCCGTGTATTAAGTACACAATTCAGCCCATCAAACCCCCATATGTATGGACCGTGTGAAGGTTTTTAAACTTTGAATTAGAAGCATGTTATTCTTGAATATCCTTCATTTGTTTAAAACAACATCCCTGTCCATGAGCATCCCCTCTATTTTAAGAGGGAGAAGATGAGGATATGATTGGCAAAATTAATCAAACTTTGATTTGAAATAACATGCAATGAAAATCTTGACTGGTTAATGGTACATCTGAAATTGTATGTCAATGTGATGAACTATACCAACGCATATTTATTAAATTTCTTTATAATGCACGTTGTATTAAATTGTTTGCACGGTGCATTACTAATATTTAATATGATAAAAAGCTTATTGTTGGTCTATTTTAAAAATATGCATTTAACTTATTATATGTCAATATTATCAAGGATTATATTTAAAGCCCTAGAGCTTGCGTTGAGAAATAACTCAAATGTGTAACAAAGAAATTTACTTTATCTATTTACAAGTATTGTTATTCTTCATATGTACATATGCATATCCTATTGAAAATTAGTAATTCCACGTATAATGAAATTATTTTAATGACCTGCCTCTTACTGTTGCATTGTTGAATTTTTCTGATAACAAAAGCATTTTTAATATATTTACCTAAATTGCACAAATCCTTTACATTTTGTGTTGACGATAATAGAATTAAATTAAAGACAGAGGGTTTAATATAATAAAACTTCTTAGGGAATTTTCCCGTAATAGGGACATTTCAATATAAAATGATATTCATCTTCTATATCTAAAATACAAAGAGAACATAAACGTCTTTGTAATGGAACATTGTTATATCTGCCAGTTTCGATGGTAAGACCTTAATTTACATATAAGTTTCTTATATTGTAAAGGAATTCCTTTTGTTATATATGACTGCAAGGTACAATGATCAACTAAATATTTATAGATTGTACATTTGGATGAGGCATTTATGTCAGCTAGTAGAGACTGTTTAAAATTATCAAAAATACGTTGCTTGGTGATTGTTAAAATAATTTCTGGCTTTTCAAAAAGTTGATTTTCCCATAAGTCTATTAGCCCAATACTTGTTGACATGTTCTTAATCTCTGCAGCCCAGATTTTACATTTGTTTTTACCTAAAGTTCCATTAAACATATTAACATAACATGGATTCAAAATGCAATTTTTGATGATAAAAGTTTCATCCAGTATCTTAAAATACGTATTTTTCTGATACATTGCAGAGGCATTCTGCCCAATTCACAATAAATAACTGCATTAGATGTGCCCCTTTTAACATTAAGTATGTTTTACAATAATTAAGATGAATTTTTTGTCTATGTTTGTTTGAAAATTTATGACGTGCGTTGAATACCTATTTTGTGTGATATATGTCTTCTGCAATACAGTTCAAGTCGTTGAATAGGAGACTTTTAGCACTGCTAACAAACACTCTTCACAAATGCAGATTTAAAATACATGTAAGTGTAGAAACAAATTATAGGTATAAAGTAACTTAACTATACTTGCAGAGATCTGTATACGTTTAAAAATTATTGGCAACAAAAGTTGTTTATTAATAAGTACAAAAAAAGCATATACAAATAATAAAAATTATTATTGTTGGCATAAAAAATAGATTATGAATGAAATACAATAACATTACGAATCAATTTTGAACCCTAAAACCGAATAACTTCATAAAACATAAGTGACACAAAGTGGGCGCGGTTCTGATAGCCTAACCGAAGAACGGTATTGGCTGCGCCGCGTAGGAATACATAGCATTTGCTACATAAAAATAGCGGTTTTAAAATAGTGTTGTTTTAAAGTGTACAAATTGGAAATAATATAAATATAAGTAATAAGGAATCATTCTTATTCTCATGACTCATGAATATTATGAGGTAAAAATTTCGGTCGGAGCGTGGTCAAATCTATCGTAGAGGCCTTCGGGCTTTATTGGATTTTACCGCGCCCGACCGAAATTATCACCCCATAATACTCAAAGAATGATTCCTTGTTACTCAATTAAGTCTTCAAATCGAGTTTTAAGCGACTTCTCTAAAAGAACGATTGTTGTAAAATCCCAGATCTTTTCGCCATTGAATTACTCAATGAAGATAATATTTCAATATCAGGCTTTTTTAAAAGTTTGTGTGATTGAAATGAAATGATTTGTAAATAAGTTTCATTTTTCCCTTTCAGCACGTGGAATAGACCCGGAATCAAAAGCGTGTTGTCTATATACTTCAGAAGTCCCAAAAGAGCTCTTTTTCTGACCATCCTAATCTCAGCCCTATTACTTTTGGCTATTCATGTATGGGGAAGTTTATTACACGTTCATCAATTTGTCTACAAATGTCATGAAGAGTATGGATATCCCTTGAACGACACAGTTGTTAATCCACATCCTTATAAATACATAACGAACGCGTCATCCACTTGTGCTGACATCCCGGAAGTCTACGTCATCACTCTTGTCAAATCTGCAGCGGGAAATTTCAAACAGAGGCATTTCATACGTCAAACATGGGGTATCGACGCTCGGAAAAAGAGACTTAAATTATTATTTCTTTTAGGATACGACATAGATAACCAGTTTATGGTAGAATATGAAAATAGAGTGCACGGAGATATTGTTCAACAAGATTTCCACGAAAACTATTACAACAACACTGTCAAGGTAACGTCAGCGCTTAACTGGGTGACCACCTTCTGCAAACATGCAAAATTTATTCAGATTGTGGACGACGATATGTACATTAACTTTCAAAATGTTCTTGACTTTCTTGAGGACAAGAAACAAAGTGATAGGTTCAATCTGTACGCTGGATATCTTATACGCGAGCCGATCCCAGATAGAGTCCTTGAATCTAAGTGGTATATTTCTCCCAGCAACTATTCGTTTGACTGTTTCCCGCCCTATATAGCCGGGGGATATGTGTTGATGAACAGTCGAACTGTTCGAGAGTTTCAGAAGATCATTCCGTACATTCCACCCCTACCTTTTGACGATGTCTATTTTGGCATCGTCTCCCAGAAATTAGACATTTTTCCGTCCAATATTAATACTTTAGATGTTAGCAGGTCTCTTACAGCGCGCGAAAAAGTGAAGTGTCTTATAGCAATACATGATTTCAAAACTCTACAAGATTTTATGTATGCATATAATGTTACTCACAATAGATTCATTGAGGTTAGGTGACGACATGTATAATTTAAGATATTAGAATTTCTTGGGTATTTTAGAAAACTTGTTTTATTTGTAAAAATAATACATATGGTTTTAACTTAACTATCTAGTGGATTGATAAACGTAAACGTGTCAATACATCTAAAGTTTGGGAAGTGAAATATTTTTTCAAGCAATTGTTCATTGTTTTTTATTGAAAATTCGTTACATAAAATGTTTGCAATCATAATGATGTTTAGTTTAGTGACAAATTTCTATACATTCTCTAGATGGTGAATTGTATAGTTTAACAAAGAGCAGTTTTAATATGGAAATCCTCACATAAAGTTTCTCAGAAAAACAATTGTAGATCAAATGAGGATTTTCCTTAAAGTTGAATACGCGAAAGAAATGTTACACCATTGTATTAAATTTTTTTAATCATTATTATTCGCTTGTTAGTGATAAAAACAGCTTTTATAGCTCAGAAGATGATATTTATAGCAGTTTATGAATTGTCTAACAAGATCTCTGCATCTATTTTTATTACATTTTTATTATTTATTTTTTATATGTATTACATGAATTACCTGTCTGCTTTGAAGTGCTTTCCCCGATACCAAAATGACGGGAGACAACACTGCATGCAAATATTTTTTGTATTTATTTTTTTTCTTACAAAAATAATATATATACATGTACTTCTTTTATACTTGCCAAATAGTTTATGCTGTCTGTAGCTAAATTATTAGTCCTATTATTAGCCCTCTGTTACAGTGTTGTTGTAAATGCACAGAAAGTTTTAGAGTATGTCCATTTAATACTCAAAGGCTTCAGGCATTTGAACCTTCGTTTCCAGGATCATGAAGCAAACTTAGACTTAAGTCAAAAATTGTAAACTGTCTTAATGTCTCTTGATTGAAATGACTGAAAAAATAGAAATGCAATGAAAAGGGTCTTGATACAAAATTTACAGTTACAAATTTTGATCGTCGTTATAATGATAAACAATCATTTTATGACTGACTGAAATTTTGACGTAAGTCTGAAATTACGTCATGATCATGAGGCCTGACTGTTATATATATAAACGTTTACGGTGTTACTGCAATTCGGGTTTATTGCTAGTATATTGACCATCGCATTTTGTTGATTTTATATTTAATTCATGGAACTCTTAAATCATACATAGTTCATTTCTTACTGGTGTTCAAAGAGTGATTTGAGAAGACAACAACAAAAATTGTTTTCTTTTGGTTGTTGAATAATCTTCTAAATATGTCGCCTCTTTGCCTCCATATACTAATAGCTTCAGCCCTTTTTAACTACGCCCGTATTTTAAGTGCTCAGATTAAGCTATTGCACTCGATGACGTCATCGTTGACTACACATTAGACCCAATATCGTATATTGAAAATGTATAATATTATATTAGTAATAGAGAACACAAAACTATTCTAAATCTTGTGTTTATAATATTGCATTGCATTAGGTAAGTGGGTCTGTGTACATTATGAGTGTCTAACACTTTAATCTCCAACTGCATTTAAAACAATATTCTATCTATGCATACAACTGTGTAGTACTACATAAACTATACATCTACTGTTCTTATAAGAATTATGAAGTTTTAATGATATGGTTCTATCTGAATGATATAATTTATATTTTTTTACACTTTCTAGAAATAAAAACAGTTTTTGTTTATCTATGCATACAACATTGTAGTATTACATATATTATATACAACTGTTCATATAAAGATTATGAAATTATAATGTTACAGTTCTATCTAAATAACATAATTAATTTTTTACACTGGCTAGGAATAAAAAACAGTTGTTTTTTTGCTTTTTAAAATCCAACAGATGTACATGTAGATCTAATATTCTATAAGAAAAAGTAAATAAACATGAACAAATGTCCAGATATGTTAAGCTTTGCAATAATTTTGAAATTTCTTATTTGGCATACTTTCCTCATCGACCTCCATCTTATCTCCTTTTTAATAGAATAAATTCAAACAAAATATCAAATGAAAGGGATTTAAAACTTGTTTTTTAAAGTTTCAATTTATCATTTGAGATCTCTGTGGAAAAAGAAATTGGTAAAGGTTTTATGGATAATACAGAGTAAAAACATGTATGTTTTGGTGCACAACCAACCAACCCAACCAGCCCCCCCCCCCCCCCGAAAAAAAATATCGAATGGGAATTCACTCATTTCCATCTACACAATGTCAAGGTTTTGTGAATACGGAACTCCACACAATTCACAAAACCCTGACATTGTGTAGATGGGATCCATTCTGATACATTTTTTTTAAATATGTACTTAGACACTTTTGTCTGTTTGAAAACTGCACGTGCATGAAATCTTTCAAAACATATTCGTGGGCAGCCAGTTTTCTTAGATCCAGTTTGAAATGCAAGAACACCGGTCTGTCCGTAAACATGATAGCTTCAACGATAACGGTTATTAGGCATAATATAGCGGTTGTTATGAGGATGTATTGATCCGTGTGAGTAGTTCAACTTTTGTGTACTCATGTACAGAATGTGATTATTAAGAATGATTGTCTTAATTTTGTCCCAAATATTAAGGGCCCTAAATATGGTATTGAACAATTTACGTGCAATAAATTTTTCTACAAGTGTATTGTGTTTGTTTTTGGTGTTGTTTTGTGTTCGAGGGGAAATCACATTTGTTGATCTGAACTCTTCTCCTGTATCGGTATTTCAAACAATCGAAAGAGATGATTTGATGGTTTGTTAAGAAATCTGATAAATACCCACTAGTATTTTGTGCTTCATGTAGGCAATGTACATCCTGGCACTAAGAGTTTTTAATGTTGAAAAATAGATGTCCAAAGGAAAAATACTTTTGATTACAAAGTGAACTTGAGACATATAGGGACTGTAAGCTCGTCAACAAGATCGCGCGAGATTTGAATACTTCCAGTGACAAACAAACAAGGTGACTGCTATGCGTATGGTTGTAAGCAATATCTAAAACACCATTTTATTTTATTATACTTTCATGTTAAATGCTGAAATCTGATTGGTTTAGACGCAGCTGATAATCCGTTCTGTTACCCTTAGCGTTAGCAACACACTTGGCAACGGGTAACACAACGAATTGTTACATTCGCTTAAATTATGCGCGTACGGTTCGCCGTAAAATTCACGTCATTTCTATACAAAAGCAGTAAAAATTTCTCTAAAATTAAGACATTCAGTATAATAAAATAAATAGTGCCTGTTTGGGAGGATAACAGTTGAAATTGACACCCCTCGAAAACCATTGTCAACCTCCGCTTCGCGTCGGTTGACAATGGTTTTCTCGGGGTGTCAATTTCAACTGCTACATGTACCCTCCAAAACAGGCACTATTTATTTATAATTGGCAGTGACTATTTTCCTACTTACAGGTGAATCATATATATATATATATATATATATATATATATATATATATATATATATATATATATATATATATATATATATATATATATATATGTATGAACTTCGATCTCTCGAACACCGATATCCCGGATATCATGGAATTGAGTTGGATATACCAACCACTGTTTCTTTATATATTTTAATTAATCTAATATCTCGATTTCTTGGAATATCTCAAGTTTCTTCTCACTCCCATCGAGTTTGAAAGGACGATGTTTAACTGTTTTCGCACCACACCTGAATCGGTCATATCACTATATAAATAGTACCTGTTTGGAAGGGTAACTGTTAAAATTGATACCCCGAGAAAACGCGAAGCGTCGGTTGACAATGGTTTTTACCGGGGTATCAATTTCAACAGTTACCCTCCCAAAAAGGCACTATTTATTTTATAATACTGAATGTCCTAATTTTAAAGAAAATTTTACTGCTTTTATATAGAAATGAATTGAATTCTACGGCGAACCGTACGCGCATAATTTACGCACATGTAACAATTCGTTGTGTTACTCGTTGCTTAGTATGTTGCTAACGCTAAGGGTAATAGAACGGATTACCAACTGCGTCTAAACCAATCAGATTTCAGTATTTAACATGAAAGTAGCCTATAATAAAAAATATTATGCATCGATTTAGCAACATATATAAAGTTCAGAGTACATGTAAGTGCACGCCAGCTACATTTATAAATGATAATAAAATAAGGATGACATTACCAACAGGTTGAAAATCGAAATAAATCACAAATTCAACGATAGTGAGTACAAATTGATATTAAGTGATAAAGGTCTTTCGGTTGTCGCATGACGTCATTGGGAGCATTCCGGGATATTTTACCGTTATCGGTTATAATATTAGTGTTATGTGATGTATGGTTTTGCCAATATTTCTTAATTTAACTTGTGTTTTACACATTTTAAGCTATGAAACGTGAATTGACACCAATGTTAAACAATTTATAGAGGGTAGTTTGAGTTGAAATCGCTGAATTCAATGAAAAACTGATAAAATCGTACATAGGAAAAGTCGACAGAGACTGCAATTCATTATTTTTCACCTGGCAAGGTCATCATTTATTTGCAAATTTCGATAAGATATACATAATGAGTTACAAATTTACCAATTTTCAGTGAGTTTGCACCATTATTTCAAAGGTTATAGACGTTTTATGTTGCTAAACTGTACTCACTCTAAATGTGATGGCTTTCATACTGGCAAGTTTAAATGGCCTTTAAATGTTAAAATACATAAAATACAGGATTGCGATTAATTTCTTTAAAAAAATTGCTTTATCAGATAGAAATCATTAAAAAAATGTGATGTTTGATTGGAGAGCAGTCGTCGCTTTATTTGCGTTGCTAGTGTACCTGTGTTAGCTCCTACAGCATGAACAATTTAAAATATTTGTAACATACCAATGTTTAAGTTCAATTTGAATGTTTACAAATTAATCTTCAAATTTAAACAAATATTTCACGGATTTAACCATAAGAACATCAAGGGTGGAGAAACCTTAATTTTCTAAATAACGAGTTCTGAGAAAAATGGAGAAAAAGACACATCAACTTAGCTACCCCATTAAAAATTGCATAAAGTGAAATCAAACCAACTCAAATTTCTTTTCATGATATATATTACCAGATATTTAAGTATCTCAATGGATACTCGCCATGAAAGTAGTCTGAGGAAATGTTTGACTTCCTGCTTTGTCTTCGAGTCAAAATATGGGTTTTTTTTTTCAATTTGATATGATTTGTACAGGGACACATCAGATACTCTTTATGAGACCAAAAAAGAATCCCATCCATGCGTCAAAGTTTGTATACTACAGATTGTCTTTTAAATTGCGAGTAGTCATATATTTTAGGACTCAGTTTTAGTCAGCCCTACCCTAGCTTACTTGATACATTCTAACTATAACTGTGGTAAAACCAATAAGTTTCCTCTGCTTTAGTGGCGTCAACGTATGAGAGTTGTACTGGAGTTGCTCTCTCGTAGTAAGACGACAACGATAAGTCACCCTTTCCTTTGATGTCGTCAAGCTGCTTTATTATTCTGTCTCTTAGCTTAGTTTAATCCAAAGTTAAAGCATAAAGTCTCACACAATTTCTGTCTGCAAATAAAACCCCGCGTCGTCTTTTAGCAGCCACCGAGTGGCCTCACGGTAACGGTATTCAGAACGTGCTCAACTCTCGCGAAATTAATAAGAGATCTCGGACAGATCGGCCTTTCATCAAGCTATTTGATGACAGAATAAAGCATAAAGTCTCACACAATTTCTGTCTGCAAATAAAACCCCGCGTCGTCTTTTAGCAGCCACCGAGTGGTCTCACGGTAACGGTATTCAGAACGTGCTCAACTCTCGCGAAATTAATAAGAGATCTCGGACAGATCGGCCTTTCATCAAGCTATTTGATGACAGATTAATGTACTCAAGACATGCGTTAATATAAGGGTGTTTTATCTTACGTAACAATTATAAATATCATTAATAAAGAGGCTCCTTTTTATTAGCTCACCTGAGCTGAAAGCTCAAGTGAGCTATTCTGATCACATTTTGTCTGTCGTCCGTCTGTCTGTCTGTCCGTCCGTCTGTCCGTCCGTCCGTCTGTCTGTAAACTTTTCACATTTTCAACATCTTCTCAAGAACCACTGGGCCAATTTCAACCAAACTTGGCACAAAGCATCCTTAGCCTAAGGGAATTTAAATTTGTGAAAATTAAGGATCAAGCCCTTTTGCAAAGGGAGATAATTAGGAATTTATGAAAATTTTCGAGAAATTTTCAAAAATCTTCTTCTCATGAACCATAAGACCAGGAAAGCTGAAACTTGTGTGGAAGCATCCTCAGGTAGTGTAGATTCTAATTTGTGAAAATCATGACCCCCGGGGGTAGGGTGGGGCCACAATGGGGGGTCAAAGTTTTACATAGGAATATACAGAGTAAATCTTTGAAAATCTTCTTCTCATGAACCATAAGACCAGGAAAGCTGAAACTTGTGTGGAAGCATCCTCAGGTAGTGTAGATTCTAATTTGTGAAAATCATGACCCCCGAGGGTAGGGTGGGGCCACAATGGGGGTCGAAATTTAACATAGGAATATATAAAGTAAATCTTTAAAAATCTTCTTCTCAGAAACTAATCAGCCAGGAAAGCTGAAACTTGTGTGGAAGCATCCTCAGTTAGTGTAAATTCATAGTTGTGAAAATCATGATCTCCGGGGGTAGGGTGGGGCCACAATGGGGTGTCGAAGTTTAACATAGGAATATATAAAGTAAATCTTTAAAAATCTTCTTCTCATGAACCATAAGACCAGGAAAGCTGAAACTTGTATGGAAGCATTCTCAGGTAGTGTAGATTCTAATTTGTGAAAATCATGACCCCCGGGGGTAGGATGGGGCCACAATGGGGGTTCGAAGTTTTACATAGGAATATACAGAGTAAATCTTTAAAAATCTTCTTCTCAGAAACTAATCAGCCAGTAAAGCTAAAACTTGTGTGGAAGCATCCTCAGGGAGTGTAGATTCAAAGTTATGAAAATCATGACCCCCGGGGGTAGGATGGGGCCACAATGGGGGGTCGAAGTTTTACATAGGAATATACAGAGTAAATCTTTAAAAATCTTCTTCTCAGAAACTAATCAGCCAGTAAAGCTGAAACTTGTGTGGAAGCATCCTCAGGGAGTGTAGATTCAAAGTTATGAAAATCATGATCCCCGTGGGTAGGGTGGGGCCACAATGGGGTGTCGAAGTTTAACATAGGAATATATAAAGTTAATCTTTAAAAATCTTCTTCTCAGAAACTAATCAGCCAGGAAAGCTGAAACTTGTGTGGAAGCATCCTCAGTTAGTGTAAATTCATAGTTGTGAAAATCATGATCTCCGGGGGTAGGGTGGGGCCACAATGGGGTGTCGAAGTTTAACATAGGAATATATAAAGTAAATCTTTAAAAATCTTCTTCTCAGAAACCATAAGACCAGGAAAGCTAAAACTTGTGTGGAAGCATCCTCAGGTAGCGTAGATTCTAATTTGTGAAAATCATTACCCCCGGGGGTAGGATGGGGCCACAATGGGGGTTCGAAGTTTTACATAGGAATATAAAGAGTAAATCTTTAAAAATCTTCTTCTCAGAAACTAATCAGCCAGGAAAGCTGAAACTTGTGTGAAAGCATCCTCAGGTAGTGTAGATTCAAAGTTGTGAAAATCATGACCCCCCGGGGGTAGGGTGGGGCCACAATGGGGGATCGAAGTTTTACATAGGAATATATAGAGTAAATCTTTAAAAATCTTCTTCTCAGAAACTAATCAGCCAGTAAAGCTGACACTTGTGTGGAAGCATCCTCAGGTAGTGTAGATACAAAGTTGTGAAAATCATGACCCCCGAGGGTAGGGTGGGGCCAAAATGGAAGGTCAAAGTTTTACATAGGAATATATAGAGTAAATCTTTAAAAATCTTCTTCTCAGAAACTAATCAGCCAGGAAAGCTTAAACTTGTGTGGAAGCGTCCTCAGGTAGTGTAAATTCAAAGTTGTGAAAATCATGATCCCCAGGGGTAGGGTGGGCCACAATGGGGGGCCAAAGTTTAACAAAGGAATATATATGGTAAATCTTTAAAAATCTTCTTCTCAGAAATTAATCAGCCAGATGATTCTTTATAATTGTTAAGACTTTAATTGGCCCCAGGACAATTCTTTGGCCTCATAAGAAGGTTCAGAGTTTATGTACGTTTATATCCCATATATAAACAATTGTTAAGGATCTTTTTGAGAACTGCAATACTCAACATATGATATGACTATAAAATCATCCTGTTAGAAAAGGGACTAATGATTATAAACATAAGAATATCCAGGGGAAAAATGGATTTTATTTATACAGGATCAACATGTATTATTGTACATTGTCCAGATAGTTTGTATTATGACTCCATTAAGCTGATTTTATCATACCTATTGTTCCTCAGGTGAGCGATTTGGCCCATGTGCCTCTTGTTTAATAGACTGCTGCACAAAAATTCGAAAACCGAATGTTAAAGGTACAAACGAAACACACCTTTCTTCTTAATTGATATTCGTCTATTAATACTTTATATACAAAGGTTCCGTATGGATCTTTATCAAGTCCTCCTTTATTTTTGGTGTATGTGAACGATGTATGTTGCAGCAAATGATATCTTCACTTTTTGTAGACTTTTTGCTGACGACAATAGTTTACAAGATTCTTCAACAAGTCATTGGTGATGATTTAAAGAAGGATCTTGAAGAACGGAAGGAATGGTCCAAACCGGCTCCATGAATTAAAGCTGACAAGAGCAAAAGCTGTGTATTCTAGCATACGGAACTCTTTAGAATATCGTTCTCTGATTTTCCAAATTAAACAGATTTTATGTTTAGTGAGTCATTAGCACTTAGAAATAACGTTCTCCGAAAATTAAAGATAGACGGCATACATTGATACCTGTATAATTCATACTTTTATCCTTGGGATAGGTTTTAGGATTAAGATACTGTGTGTACAGTAACTAAACGCCAGTACTGCATACTAATACAATATACTGAATTGTAAGTTATTTAAATATGGTAATTAGTCCTTTGTGCACATTTAAAAAGGTTAATTTTATTGTAATGTTCGAGTGTTGGGTTGTTAGTTTGATTTAAAGATACGGTGTATTTTATTTCATTACAATAGGATTTGTTACAATACCCAGCCCTTATATTACTCTCCCCCTCTAATGACAAACCGATTTTTGTATGTATAATAAAACGCCAGATAAATAAAACAACAAACAATAATTCAAAGTTTCTATGAGGGCATATTTATACAAGTCATGTTAAAAGTAAAGCATTGTATGAAAATCTTTTCAATTTTTTTTTAATAAAGAGGTAATTATAAACCACGGAAAACAAGCAATCAACATTTTTGTTACAAAGTTTATCATTACCCTAAAGTAAAAAAAATCAAGGTACTGAAAGTACTGTTAGACGGTGGCGCCGTTTGAAAGTGGCATATTACATGTATGATAATTATTGTTGTCGAAAATCCAAAGCCAGTATCTCATTCATGTACTAATATTTAACACTTACTCCCACAACTGGTCGTGAGTTTCCTTCATGGATAATTCTGTGGAAATCGTAGTTGTGATCACAATCCACACTTTACAAATGTTGTGTCTCTTTATCGTCATCTTTTGGGGAAAACCCATAGATTTATCACAGTAGCCTTTGTAGTATAGAAGTTTGTATCTATATGTTTGTATCTATATCAGTTGACATTAAAACTCCGTTTTCGGCAATACATGTACTACATGTATGTATTTTGATTGCCCCAGAATGACTCATTAAATAGGTGGGTTGCCACCACATATTGAATGAATAAATCAAATCCAAAGCGATTTCATCACAGTACGCACGAATATTTGATTGCATAAAGAAGGGGATTTTTGGTTTTTTTCCCTTTTGACCTTTGGGTTAACCCCGTAAAGGGGAACAACTTTTGAAAAGTGTGGATTGGATATAATAAATGGATAAAATACTTATCAGGTTTTTACTAATTATTTGGTAGACATGTAGTATGTTTATTGTCCCTCTCGACAGCATTTTCCGTCAATTTCTTCATGGGGAAAAAGTTGCAGTCTTGTGGACCAACACACTTGCTTTTGTCCTCATAGTCAGTTTATACATTTTGGTGTAAAGAAAACGGAATGGTTTACAAGAACCTGTTTGATAAAACTGGTATTGCTTTTGGAATGCATGTCATCATGAAAGAGAAGAGTCAATCAATATTTTATCTTCGACTTTAGTGGATTATTTCCATTTGCTCACGGCGAAAGTGAATAAAAATTTGAAAAAAAATATCATACAATATTCAGTCGCGGCAGTTTCATTAATTGTATTTAGCTATAGATTCATTCAAATCATTTGAATGGATTTGGGAAAGTCACGTGTATATTTTATCGCTTCTCAGTACACTTTAACAGGCAGAATTTACTTGCTACAAATAGCCACGGTCTATTGCTACCGTCCTGACCGGAAGAGTATTTCTCACGGGGTCCCTAGCGGATAAGGAACGATAACTCTGTTAGGTATGCAGTGTTACAGAAAATGTTTTATCTATGTGTCGATTTCAGTATGAGAACTAATTTTAATCTGATCAGATATTTTAAGCATTATAGCTGCTAATTATTTTCTACATATATTTAAATAATTTATGAAATTGTGTTTTATTCTAAATTGGCCGTTAGCTTGTCTGCTTACGCTGTATCGATAATTTATGCACCAACTGCCAGTTGTGACGTTAAACTCTGAACTCTGTATCAGGGCTGCATAAACTATATCACTGCGATAATTTGCTAAGAGATCTCAAAATAATCGCTTCTTGGTTTTTTTATGATGTAAACAATTGCCAGAAACACATCAGACAATATTTACTACTGAATTTGACGCTTTACTTGCTGCTGACTTTCTCTCAAACACGCTAATCGATCGACCTCGGATTGTAAAATTCACGTGCAGATTGAGTCGCCATTTTACAATTTTACATGTATAAACAAACCACATTTTACGATGTTTCAAAGATTTTCAGTTCAGATTTTTTGTAAGCAAATAAGGGATTAAAGACATATGCTGTAAAACGTCTTATAGATTTCACGGCGTGTCAGCTCGTGAATCTCTAAATAATTTGCAGCAAACGCTAGCTTTTTTGTGAGAAAATAAATCGGTTCAACTCATGCAATATTCCATATACATTTATGGTACATTGTGAACGGTAATGTAAGATATATTAATTTTGTTCACAAACAGTTTCTGACGAATTTTTTCACAATAAACTGAATAACGCAATTTGCTGAGCGAAGTTCAAACTGTGACTTTATTCCATATGCACCCGTCGACGTCTCTGCTATTAGAGAACCTTTTCTTTGGTTTTGGGGGGATTTTTTCACTAACAGATTATTACACATGTACGTAAATATCGCCCCTCTTGTTCTCAAATAATTTTTATTTCGCGAGTACAACTCTATTATGACCTTTCTTCGACATTTGTTTCCATAATAGGCAGGCCTGATATATAAATGCGCCAGTTTGTTGCGACTCGCAATCGAAATACACAACGGTTAGAAAGTGTCATCACTCAACGCAATGCTACATCAGCTGTAGCGTGTACATCCATGCTATATATTTGCGATAAATAAACATGAAGCATGAAGGCAAAATATGTGCTTCATAGATGACTGTAGTTTTCTGCTGAGCTACAGAACTACAGCTTTCCGGAGATATTGCTGGGATTTGCGAACCCTAGATATAGTGTATATACAGTCATTTCATGCATATCTTTTACAAATCTATGCTATTCTATGGTATGCGATTTTAATGATATGCTATGAGATTTGTATGCTATGCTATGAGATTTGTATGCTATGCTATGAGAAATTGAAATGAAGGGCTTAATGATATGGTATGCTATGCTATGCTATGCTATGAGATTTGAACAAAAACGCCTCCATACAGAGAAGAGTTCCACACATTTCGAAGTAAAATAATTAGAAGCCAAAGTTTACCACAAATCTGTTATGTAAACATTTCTTTTTTCAAATAAAAACATTTAAAACCGAGTTAAAAGAATGTTGTATGCTATGATATGGTATGCTATGGTATGATATGACGAATGCAGTTCTATGAGATTGTATGCTATGGTATGAAATTCCAATGCTATGCTATGAGATTTCAATGCTATGCTATGAGATTTCAATGATATGCTATGCTATGGTGTATGTTGTAAAAGATATGATTGAACTGACTGTAGTACATGCAAAGAATAAAATGAAATTTTTATACACAGCTGTACGGTTAGAAAAACATGCGTTCAACTTGGATTTTGTTTGTTTGGTTTTTTTGAAAACTAATTTTGAATAATTAATCAATATTTGTTGTAAGTTTACTAGAAGAGTTTAATGTAGCAAGTAAATTCTGCGTGTTAAAGTGTACTGAGAAGCGATAAAATATACACGTGACTTTCCCAAATCCATTCAAATGATTTGAATGAATCTATATCTAAATACAATTAATGAAACTGCCGCGACTGAATATTGTATGATATTTTTTTTCAATTTTTTGTTCACTTTCGCCGTGAGCAAATGGAAATAATCCACTAAAGTCGAAGATAAAATATTGATTGACTCTTTTCTTTCATGATGACGTGCATTCCAAAAGCAATACCAGTTTTATCAAACAGGTTCTTGTAAACCATTCCGTTTTCTTTACACCTAAATGTATAAACTGACTATGAGGACAAAAGCAAGTGTGTTGGTCCACAAGACTGCAACTTTTTCCCCATGAAGAAATTGACGGAAAATGCTGTCGAGAGGGACAATAAACATACTACATGTCTACCAAATAATTAGTAAAAACCTGATAAGTATTTTATCCATTTATTATATCCAATCCACACTTTTCAAAAGTTGTTCCCCTTTACGGGGTTAACCCAAAGGTCAAAAGGGAAAAAAACCAAAAATCCCCTTCTTTATGCAATCAAATATTCGTGCGTACTGTGATGAAATCGCTTTGGATTTGATTTATTCATTCAATATGTGGTGGCAACCCACCTATTTAATGAGTCATTCTGGGGCAATCAAAATACATACATGTAGTACATGTATAACCGAAAACGGAGTTTTAATGTCAACTGATATAGATACAAACATATAGATACAAACTTCTATACTACAAAGGCTACTGTGACAAATCTATGGGTTTTCCCCAAAAGATGACGATAAAGAGACACAACATTTGTAAAGTGTGGATTGTGATCACAACTACGATTTCCACAGAATTATCCATGTAGGAAACTCACGACCAGTTGTGGGAGTAAGTGTTAAGTATTAGTACATGAATGAGATACTGGCTTTGGATTTTCGACAACAATAATTATCATACATGTAATATGCCACTTTCAAACGGCGCCACCGTCTAACAGTACTTTCAGTACTTTGATCTTTTTACTTTAGGGTAATGATAAACTTTGTAACAAAAACATTGATTGCTTGTTTTCCCTGGTTTATAATTACCTCTTTATTTAAAAAAATCCAAAAGATTTTCATACAATGCTTTACTTTTAACATGACTTGTATAAATATGCCCTCATAGAAACTTTGAATTATTGTTTGTTGTTTTATTTATCTGGCCTTTTATTATACATACAAAAATCGGTTTGTCATTAGAGGGGGAGAGTAATATAAGGGCTGGGTATTGTAACAAATCCTATTGTAATGAAATAAAATATACCGTATCTTTAAATCAAACTAACAACCCAACCCTCGAACAAACAGTCATTTAGTTGAACGGGAAATGAGCTGTTGTAAATTCTTTATTAGCGGCCTTGGTGTTGAACAAAGCGCTCATCAGACCTGCCTTTAAACTCCTTAATGTGATATGTTCGATAGTAAACTATTATTTTTTGTTTCTAACAATTACAAAAACCTCCAAATATTTTAGCTTTAAATTTTGAACATTTCTTCTATCTTTATACAGCGCCCTTTTTCCTGAGGATGTTAATATAGTATGAATATAGCTACGACCGTCCATCTAAGGTGGCATAGTTCTGCTATCATATGTCAGGTAACTTTGACGGGAAAACATTTCACAATCATCGCTTTTTTCTATTTTTCCGGGCTGTATGGACGTTTCTTCGCGAAAGTCTGTAAGAACCCGTCTAGCGGCTTTTTCTCGTTATAAATCTAATCCTATTATCTTAAAAGTACGTCGAATAAAATGATACAGAGTAATACACACCAAAGCATTCTTCCAATACGTTGACTCAAGGGTGTGTTATAGCAGAAATCATTAATTACTTCTTTCAGACATTATACGTCATTTTAGAAGACGATAAGAAAAAAAACCCTGATCGATTCACATTCATCGTTATGTAATATGAGGTGCTTTACAATAAACGCCTGTTGCAGTTGTTCTGATAAAATGTTTTTTCGCATCTAAAAATTAGCGATTCTTCATAAAGTTGAGATTATTGTTTTGATGGTCATCATGGAACATGAATATTAGGGAAAAAACACGCCAAGATATGGGAACAACAAACCGTTTAAACTTGTTCAAAGTGTAAAGAAATACAATAATTATTTGTAATGAGGTTTCATCAATTTTTCGTTGAATACCAATTTTTATGGATTTCGATGTTAAGTTGATCCACAAAATTCAGGATTCATTGAAGTGATTTATCTAATAACAGACAGAATCCTTAGCCACGAATTTGCCTATCTTTAAAACCGTCATTTCTACGAATATTAATGTCCACAAATATTAATGAAATCACAGTATACACAGTATGTATTTATGTAATTACAATACATTGATTATCTCCAAAACGCTGTGACTTCTTAAAATTCAATTCAAGTATTTTAGTAGGACCTTCCAAAATAAAAACATCTGGAGTGAAAATGTAAACTACTACTACTACATTTGGTTTTTTTTTTAATATTACTGTGCCATTTTAAAAATAATATGTTTTAGCTTTCAGACAGGATCTGTAATACGCTAAAGGAAGCGTTTATGACAAGGATATGTTGTTGTTGTTTTTTATTTCACGATCTTATTGACTTTCAAAAATGTAGCATTGTGGCATCTATATCTACCCACTTTATTTACTTCGGTAGCAAAGATGATTATATTTCACTTCATCGCTACTTTTAATAAATTATATCACGTTCGAAAGTCATTGATTCATGATTTCTTTGTCGTGTTATAATCTTTTCATGAATTATTTTGTTTGTTTAAAATATTTGACTAGTGCACGCTTTTCGATCAAAAAAAAACCAAACAAACGAATTCTGGAAACCTAATTAATTAAATGCATCTTAAAACTTGTAAACAAAACTTGCCGAAACTAGAAATAATTAACTTCCTTTTTCAATTAACCTTCCCCTTTCCAATCCACCTATTGCATTAAGTATTCAAAACTTTATGGTTCAAAGGGACAATAAGGATTGGTTCAAATAGCATGTACTTATAATGTTTAATTAATTAACCTGATCTAAAGTTCTTATATATTTGATGAAACAATTATGCTACATAATTTATAACTGACATATAGCTCATAGAATGAAATTGATAGTCAACATCGTCGGAAACGAAATCCGAGTATCTGTGGAAGACGAAATTAGCTATCGATGTTTCAGGAACCACCATATTTATATCAAGTTTCCTGGAAACAAAATCAACCATGATGTGGGCCAGGCAATAGTGGTCATAATATTTTATGTAACAATAAAAGGTGGATTGCTTTTTTGTTATTGGTACTAGTTAATTTTTACATATCAAACATCACATCGGTATACAAGTTGCAATTAATTTTCCTTTGTAATTACCCAATAAATATTGTTGGTTATGTGCAGATACCCGATGGGCGTGGTCATTATGGAACGAGGGAGCGTAGCAGCTAAGAAGAAATAGGATATCATGTACAAAGATTTTGTAGAAATCTTAATCACGTGATAAGAACGCGTTTGAATAAACAACTTGTTTTGTGGACAAAGTATAAATAGCGCCGGCCAATCGGAATTGACGTGTATCCTTTATGGTTTCGCGACATACATTTCACAATCATCTTTGTCGATGCGCGATCAAAATACACTCACAACTTTTTTCCATGTAAACACAAACTGTATGCATGGCACATAATATTGGCATCGTAACACTAACAATATGGAGAAAATATAGGAACTGGTGAGAATACAAAAAAATTACAGAAATACTGAAACACTATATTGCTGGTTAAATTATTTAACATAAATATCCATTAGCTTATAACTCTGTACCGAACCAACAGCCATACGATTGTCCTCTAGGGAATTGCATTCAAGGATCCCTTCATCCTCGGTTCACGGCGCCGCCATTTATTTAAATGTGTCCTTTGGAAGACCCCGGGAGTTACCGTCGATCGATCAATAGAGCAAGAGAAGGTCATGACACAATTTATTTCCTTTTGAAAGTGACCATTGCGGATCTCTGAACCAGGCATTTCCGTTAATTGAAATCCCAATTAGCATAGCAATACCTTAATCATGTCTGTTAGCTCAATGGACAAAGCCAAACGTTGTATGCCAATGTTTATTTTGTACGTCATGCAACGTACCAAATGGTTTTTGCTCTGTACGTTAACCTATATCTCGTCAGCTCGGAAACTTATGATTCTGGATGTGAAACAACAACTTACTATTACATTGTGTATCAATACATGTCGTTTTAATATGCTGTGCAACAAACAAACAAACAACACAAAAAATAAAAGGAAAACCCATAAGATAATACAAATATGGACTGATTGCATGTCAGTTTGCTTTCATAATGACCTCACACTAGGTTTATATTTCATTACTATTTTTTTTACCCTACAAGCAGGATATATGAAATAAATACGAGATATATAGGAGTGCCATGATTTTATCAAATGTGAGTCATGTGGGATTTTTTTCAAATATAAATTAGGCTTCATTGAGAAACTTTTTCATATCAGTGTGGACTCTGAATTAATTATTGGAGTTAATGATGAATTATTTACATTCACTTTCTTTCTCCCTATTAAATTGCAATGATTGATTTGAGTGATATTTAAGCATAACATAGAAGACCCAATCACTAAATCTGGTGCGTATAAATACATTCAATCTTCCTTCAGTATTTCTCGAAGAATATGACTGACTCTCCTCGCGACTTCTAAACCGGATCTCGACCTGATGTTATAATGACTCTGACATTTTTTTATGTCTGATTTTCGGAAAAACTGATTTTTTAACAGTTAAATAAATTCAGTTTATTAATTTCTTAGTACACCAAAAGTTTTATTCTTCAAATAACAGAAAGAAAAATGAAATTGTGTTATTAGGAATATAAAGCGCTTTGCACTATTTTTTTCAGCATAATTCGGTTGTTCTAATGGCTATTCCGTTAACTGCGCATCACTCGTTGAATAAGGCAGATATTTTGAAAAATGAATAATAATTGTGGAAGTGGAATATATGTTTATTAACCTAAATGTAAGCGATGAATCATTATTTTTTGAAAGACTACAACGGTGTGTGCAAACAACTTTTCATAATGCACTAGCGCACGGTATTGAATTCGTATGCACAAACCACCACATCTTATTAAAAAATAATGATTTAATGCTCAAGTGCTCTAGGAAGATTATGACGGCAAATAAAAGACAAGTCTTGTCATGTGGTCCCGTTGCCATGCTTACAGAGGGTAGACATGAAAGAGGAACATTTTAATGAAGAAAAATATCACCTGACCAAAACTTTTCAATAATTAGTGAAAGTGTTTTTATTGAGTATTCTTTTAAGAAAACGTTTGTTCTATTGTAAAATAATCGATGAGAGTACCGGTATGTTGCAAGACGGCTTATTTTGTTAACATATACACGTACGAGTTACACGTTGTTAAAATATGTTAAAATGTGCACTTTTGAAAAGTAGTCCGATTCTTGATATCTTTTCATTTTGTGGGCATACATCTTAAGCAATTTGAATTCCAAGTAGATTAAGAGAGAACAAATTCAATTCAAAATATTTGTTCTTATTGATTTTGATTAAACACGTGCAAGTTCTGATGCCAACAACCATTAAATATGCAGGCAGGTACTTTTATTCCGCTTTGCATCAAGCTGTTCTGATTTCATTTAAACAATAAAATGCTTTCTTTTGGTAATTAATGGGGGAAATGAAAGTGGCGACAAATTTATAAATTTATTCAGAGTGTTGGTCCATACAAGGTGATAATGTAAATTGCACAGTTGGTTTTAATTTTTAAATCAATGATACACGAACCACGGCTTTCTTTTTTAATATCTTTGATGTGTATATTTCAATTTTAATTTTGCAAGCAAGAAAAATATTCAAACACCATCCTCGGTTTAAGCACGTTCTTGGTCCGGGATAATTATGTATTGAAATCATCAAACTTTAAACAAAGTATCTATCAAATAGGAGTGTGATAAATAGTTTCTGCTGATGTGTTTGATTTACTCTATGTTAAAAAAATGAATACCGGTATTCTTTTTATGGCTATTTCCAAAATCTTTTTTAGTAATAAGGAATAAATGCTGGGTAGGCGTTACTGAATTAAGGCCTGTGCTGAATAGGAAAACAAACAACTGCCGGGGAATGTTGTAAGAGTGGGGTTGTTATTTTTTCATGTTGGGTGTCATTTACTGCCAATCTCTTAAAAGGTTTATTTTGTAAACCACTGCAAATCTAAGCTTTTGATAAACGTCACGGGACTCTATTTATACATCAAACATTTATAGCTTGGAATGAATATTGAAATATATCATACATGTACATGTAGTTAAGTACTGAGAGGGCATAATGTTAAATGACTTCTATCAATCTATGGGGATATAATTGGTGCTTTTCCCCCTAAAATCGGAAAAAGAGCCGAGAAGTTGCAATAGTAATTGGGGACCTCAATCTCGTTCACTTATCAGCCTTTACCAGTGTCATAATGAACTTAATTCCAAGATCTGTATCTGACTAATACTTTTCTAGATAAAATGCTGGTGTTGCTAAAAAATCAACATTCAATTCTATTCGATCCCAAGGATCGAGACGCCGTTATGTAATAGCAACCGTGAGAAGCCAACATTACAGAATTTTGCCAGAAAGCAAAGCATTAAAGCCTTTGAAATACTTTGAAAAATGATTGTCGATTAAGCAATTACATAATCTACTCATCAGAGCCCAGCATGGGATTTATGATATATGAATGCACAATTCAAATAAAATCAGCATTGGTTGTCAAGATCTTTTATTGTCGTTGTGATAAATTTTGCTGGCATGTATATTGGTGTGGGATATGGCAGCGTATCTATTTGTTTAGCTAGTTGCTACAACGGCCCCCTCCCCTCTCCCATAAAGAAGTGTCCCTAAATCTGGCACCGCTTGGATTTACTATGTGAACGTGTCACCTAACACTTGTTTATAAAGAGGACTCAATGGCAGTGGCCTCGTTTTAGATTATTAATAGTTACTTCGATCTTTAGACGAAGCTCTCTATCTAGAGATATAGGAAAATAAAATTCAAAGCTAAAATATATGGATTATTTCTTTACTAAATGATAGTTTATGGCAAAAAATATCATGTTTAAAAGTTCAAGGCAGATCTGATGGTTAATTTAATGACCACCCACCCTCCTTAGTATAGACAAATATGCACTGACCCCCAGCGCTTCTTGTGGTTAGAGGAGTAGGTTTGGGGTTCGTTTATTAGTTTTAGCTCATCAAGTCGAATTGAAGTGTGTAGCTTATACAGAGATGCTTAGAGTAAACTAGAATTGAAATTTTGTAACCGAATTAATGAGCTAATAATTGACATCTTATTGATTCCAAAACTTCCTTGACAGAATTTATCTTATATAGATCCTCAATCTAGCATATTGGATTTCAAACAGATGCTGATAAAAACATTTCATAACCTAATGGATTTCACTTAACAGGTGAAAAAAATTACCAATATCTGGATAAATTATATAGGTATCTGTATTTATTGGCCGAGTTAAAGCAATTAGATGGATTAAAGCATTGTACATTTCGCAAACAAAATTGCCAAGCTAATGATGCTATTATCAACGTAAAGAAATGGATCGTTGCGTGTGCTACATTTGTGGATAAAAATACTTATAGGGTGCAAGATCGATTCACAGTAAACCTACATGAATATGAAAATCAATTTCTTGAAACTTCAGAATGAGAATAATATAGTTCATAGAATATAGCGCTTCCTTTTATTGACCAAAGAAGTATGCGAGCGTAACGTTAGGAAATTTAAACTGAGAAACTACTAAAATATTTAAGAAAACTCCGTTCGACATTTTATTACCCTAACAGCTTAGACTATCCATTTGAATCGAATCAATTTTTTCCGCATTTGTTTTATGGTTCAAATTACACGACACTCGATGCATTTCGTGCTAATGCATAAATTAACCCATCAAAGCCTTATTTCTAGTAAGGGTGAATTTTGACCCGTTCAAAATTACAACATATCATTAACGGCGGATATCGTAAAAATGTGGCTTAGATGTCAAAAAATCGAAGTAAATTTCTATAGTATTCATACTTATTTATTTTATCATTCAAAAGATCAAATAAAATCAAATAAGCATCCATTCAGAGAGAGAGAGAGAGAGAGAGAGAGAGAGAGAGAGAGAGAGAGAGAGAGAATTTTTTGTTAAATTAAATATTCATTATTTCTAATATTTCATAATACACAAATTGAAGTAGTTCTCACTTTTAAGAAATAATTTATTAGACAATGTTTGTAACAATCATTTTGTAACCAGCAATAAAAGTTTATTGGTCCTTTAGCACTACACAATAATCAACTTCAGCTTGTGCAGGAATGAACCGGACGGTTTCACAAAATACACACAACGAAATACAATATCACTTTATCACATTACGGCATTAAAATAAATAGTTACAGCCCCCCCCCCCCCCCCCCACCTCCTCCGCTAAGCACAGCTTAGATTTCTCATTAATTTTTCATTTTTTGCATTCTGACATGAAACTCCACATAAAAAATACTTAACAATTTACAAAACAATGAAAAAATATAATTATGTACAAATTCATCTTACAGGGAAAAAAAGGAGAGAAATAACCCAGACCCCAACATAAGAAATTTGAGTGCATCAGGATATCCATTGATTTACTTTTAAATGATTAGATAATGACAAGCTTAAAATGATGAAGAAAAATGAACCCAAATTCATTTCCAATACTAGGCAACATTGAATTTGTTTTGATATTTCTGTAAACAATCAAACATTTTCTTTGTGTGGTTTGCAGTTTGTTTAAACCAACTAAAGGTAACTCATGACAACACACACGGATAGAATCAACGTCTGAATCATAGCACAGGAATAGCATTAGGATCAAAGTTAAGTGGCTGCAAAATTCTGATTTGTCATTAGACTATTGAAAACCAGTACAAAAACTGTTAGCAATCACAACAGATGTTATACCTCATTGATACTGAAAATCAGAAGTAGAAGGCAATGTGAGACCATTTCTTAAAATAGAAATACCGTAGTCATTCATATCAAAACTTATGAAAGATTAAAAATAAACAGAATTTCTCTAAATCAAATGGGAAAAACTCAACAACTTGGCATTGCAATGTATCTAAAATGCAAAGGGATTTTTTTCTTTTTTGGGGGGGGGGGGGCAGGATGGTGACTTGTGACAAACAAAATTAAACTCTTGAAACACTGTCTTTATCAAATTTATACATATACCATGTACATATCGCTGAATTAATGATGCTTCAAAGTTTGAGTCCTTGTCAAGTACTTAAAAACGCTTCAGAACTACCAATATCATGTCATAGATGAATCATTATGTTATATGAATCACAATCTAGCTTTTTCTATGAGTGATCATCACATGCCCAGGAAAGGGGTGGGCTGTTTAAAATTACTGATTGATTACACATAATTCATAATCATGCCACATTGATAATTAACTGTTACGAAGCTATGGACAGGGGCCAGAGTCCACTGCCCTGATATGTAAATCAAAATCTTCTAGTTATTACTAAATTTTAAAATAAAAAAAAAGACAAAGAAATGAACAGGATTCCAGCAAATAAATTACAATATAATTATCACAGACGATTGAGAGGTCAGTTGTCATGGAGACTGTTCAGAACCTGGCTAGATATGAGGGAAGGAATTCGTCCTCCAGTGTCTGTTGTTCCCGGAATTCTTTAGCTATGGTGTGGATCTGTGTCACTCCAGACTCCATGCAGATCAACTGTACATAATGAGATCACAATTTAATGCCAAGGTATTTTCATATTTTGGTAACAAGTTACTGTAAACTGGGAAATATTTGCTCCCGTTTTATTTTCGTCCCTTTCTCCCTTGTTTTCAGCGGGCGAATTTAAGGCTGGGCAAATTCTGTTCTTGCAAATAATACCTTGTTTATCACAATTGCATCTAACCGAATTCAAGACGGGACAAAACCGTTTGCAAGTGTAGAAGGGTGAAAATAACATGGGGTGAAAATCCTGTATACAGTATCTCATTGATATTATTATTAATGTAATGTTCATGTAAAATAATGGTTTTTAAATATTCATTTTTCAAAAATGAAAATATCATATCACTTTATTTTGTTGACAAAAAAAATCAGCAAGACTTCAAAGATGGCTTGTTGTTGCTATAAGAAGTAGGATAACTGTAGTTTACCATTTGTGGATTTCTGCCTCCTTGACCCGCTGTTCGAACGTCAGATGTGAAAGCTAAACAGGTTACCCTGAAAGTGTGCACATAAACACGGTTGTATTGCTTATCCATAAAAGCTTTTTTTGTTCTTTCATTTCTCAATTTAACATAGATGCAGAACTGTAGCTCTCCGGTTAGGAAAAACTTAGATGGCAACCAGTTTTTTTCCAGTAGAGCTACAGATCTGCTACTAAATCTAACATCATTGACCTTTATCTACTTGAAGTTGGTTTCTACATTTCTAATTTCGAATGAAGCAAACTGAACAGGAGTATACCTAACATTAAAACAAATATTTTATAATTACCTTGCTCAATAGTCAAGCAGTATCTAAATTTTCATTGAACAATATGACCTGTATCTAAGGGGTGACCTTGATCTAGCATTTAATATGGATATTTTTGTCACTGCTTTTTACGTCGTTGTTATAACATTTGGATGCTTTTTTGTTTCAGTAGCCAGGTGTGAGAGAAAAATATAAAGAATTAGGGTGATAATCAGTAACATCATTTTTGAGCGAGATCCTTACTTGGCGTCCGGAGACAAAGTTTCTATCTTAGCAGGCATGGAGTCGCCCTCTAGCAGATCAAACGTGTAGAGCCGGCTGTTGTCGTCGAGGACGTAGAACACACAGGGGCGACTTGGGGACCACTTAGCACACCTTACCCCCGTGGTTCCCCACACACGGGCGGGCCAGGACACAAGGGCCGTGTCTACAGAAACAACGATAGATATATACAGTAAAACACAGTTATAGGAAACACATCAGGACACAAGGACGACAGTAAAATACAGTTTTACGGAATATAATTGATAGACAAAGGCTGAATTTATAGACAAAATCACAATAGAAAAACATGTACCTTACTGATAATTTATAGAGTACTCATGATATACATACAGATACCATATAATATTTTGTCATTTATATGAACATGTCCCAGTATGTTGAAATGAGATGGATTATATACCGGTACTAGAATGTAATAATCTACATGTACAATACCAAGATACTCTAGATCTGCATTGCATATTTACAATGTTAATCTAGTATCTGCTGAAAATTTAACTGCTGCTCATCAAAGTTAATAAATATCATATTTTCTGTTGAGTGTATAAAACACAATAAAATGAGTTGAACGTGAACATGCGAAGAATCATACAGAGATAGATGTAGTTTTTAATTTTTAATTTTGAACTTTCTAGAGGTCGATATTCCTAAGATTGAGAGCTGACATTTGTACGGGCTTCAAGATTAAAATTTCGATTCATATCAAGATAACTTTGAGAAGTCTGTTGTCAATGATAAATCCAGTAGATAAATTAACAAGATTAGTATCTTATGGGCATAAAAGGCGAAATCTTGGGCGATCTTGTGATATCATATGATCACACTGCCAGATTATACCGATGTGTAGAGAGATAGAAATCATGTGATATCTTGAGGATCATAGTGCGAGAGATTGTGAAAGAGAAACAAGTACATTTATAAAGAGAGATGAAAAGAAAGCTTCACTGTAAATTAATATGATACAAATGTTTGATTTTGTGACACTTCATGGACATGTACCTGTTTTTGTGCTGAATAAATGAACATCGCCATCTCCTGTGGTTGCCTGAGGAGAAAAAAATATAAGATATTAGAATAAGATAATATCTGATTTACTTCTAAATATTAACAAATTTGGTTCAAAATAGTCTTAAACATATTAAAATGAGTGTTATCTATTTAAGTTTTACTTCTTTTTTTAGAGTACACACAAGGAAGTAAATTAAGACTCTTAAATTCAAATTTCTGTTGACATTTATGCTTTTAAGAAGGGATTATTCAACAATTTTAATCTTTATATTTGATATTAGCCATAGGACACCTGTCTGCACAGGATCTAGATATAAAATATCTTCACTCAAATTAACTACATGCGTTAGGATCCTTTTCCTAGGTTGATCAAAAGTAGAGTCTAAAAAAACATTGAAATGTTAGCTCCTCTGTAATTTTTATAAATTCATTTTTGACAGGAAAAAGTACACTGAAGTACACTTCAGCAAACAAGTGTTGAATATCTTACCAGAAAACAAGGATGACAAAACGGGGAGAAGTCGAGCGTCCGGATGTCCACAGGAGCATCTGAGAGGCAAAACATTGAAATACAGGCATTAAGAAGTAAACAGGAGCTTCAGCCTTTATATAGAAAATGAAGAGAATTGTTCATAATTTATAGATACTCTAAATGAACAGACTTCTATCAAGAAACAAACCACTGAGGGCTGTGAACATTCTGGGATAAGCTTTGGATCCAAATCTCAGCCCATGGTACACAAAACCCTGAAATTACAATGCACAGCATATCAACACACTAATCAATAAAAGAACTGACAATGCAGATACATGTATTGGCAAAAACTGTTTTCATTTGACCATCTGATGGACTAAAGGCAAGGAGGTTAGAGTTACAAAATAATCAGGTCCAATCATCAAGGCACCTGTTAAGGGATAATGCACTAATGACATTTGATCAGAAATCAATGCAAACCAAGACAACACTGTCAAGCTTTTAGCACTATGATTTGCACTTTAAAAAGAGTGTGAATAATAATATTGAAAATCAATATTTTTCTTAAATGAAGGCCAAAATAATTTGTTATCATATATCTTTTGTTTTAATTGAAACCCTTCTCTTCTGTATATATACATTTATAGCTTGCAATCAATATAAGGTATTTCAAAAATAGTCGGTACACAAATTTTAAAAGTTTGCAAACAATGATAGCAATATTCTGAAGTTTCTCCCAGTTAAATAAAGACACAATCTGGTTACTGTACAAATAATACTGAACAAAGAATATGTATTACCTTCTCAGTCCCGACGTAGTAATGATTCAAATCCCCTGGGGACAACTGTAACTCAAACGTACGTAGGTAACCCTGCTTCTCTTTGGTGGTCTCTGTTTTCTCTCTGCATTTGTAAACAAAAGAAAAGTACAGGCAACATTTACCCTGTTTGTACAAACTATGAAAACCTCCATTCCCAGAAGTTAAAAGATATGCCATCAACTTGCAACACACACTCATGTAAAAGCACCTATCCTTTAAATATACAATCTGAGCACTGTTATTGAGAAAGAACTTCTACTATCCCCCCCCCCCCCCCCCCCCCCAATCCCTCCAAAAAGAAAAGAAAGGTTTTTACCTGAGAGGGTTTCGTAGCTTCATGGAGGAACTCAGCACCAGTTTGATCCTTCCCCCTGGGGACAGTCCAAGGTCAACCTCTGACCCCGCCATATCAGGACTGGAGATTTCAGCTACAACCTGTCACATAAACCAGTACAATATAACTTATTTACATGTGTATGTAATATGTAAAAAGAACTGCAACTTCAAAAACTCTGCAAATACTCTTTCTCTCTCTCTCTCTCTCTCTCTCTCTCTCTCTCTCTCTCTCTCTCTCTCTCTCTTTCTCTCTCTCTCTCTCTTTTACCCAGAATTTGAGGATGCCCATCTCCTCACAAGATACTAGCTGGAATGTAAGTCCACCCGATGAATCTACAACAAAAATCCGGCAAAGATTCAGAAAAATGTCTTAATTTAACGAATCTACAAAAATAATACTGAGATACCACATTAAGTACCCAGTTAAAGAAATTACATTTATTACCTGAATTTATCAGAGTACCAAAATAGTTAGAGTATAAGACAAACAATATAGCCAGTACAAGATATTTGGTAGATCTGAAATTTATTTGAACTAAGAAACCAGAACTGCATTAAAAATTAATGGAAAGTGAAACAAATATCACAGGTGTCACTTTATGTAGTGTCTTATGAATATTATAAAGCCTTAGTCCGTTATGCTTTATTGGATTGTCCACATGTTTTTGGTCAAGCACTAATAGCCGACATAATGGGTAATATGAGACTTTAACATTACATAGAAACTTATTGGACGCCCAAAGTTTAATTATAACATGAAATGTGGGAAATTTACTACACATAAATATAAATCAAATAAAAGACATTGTCCAATAAATTGTTTAAGTATAAATTATTACCTTCATGAGAATCTTGACTTGCTGAGTCACTGTAACAAGACAAAATTTACATACTCAATTATTGTAATAGCTTGTTTTATAATGTAAACCAACTTTTAATTTCATAAGATTTGCTAGAGCCTCATCATCATGAATATACCTTTCACCATGTGAAAGCCCTTGCAAATAGCTGACATGAAACATTTTCTCACTAACAAATGAAGAATTCAATTATTGTGAAAATTTTTATGTAAGGCTAGTCGTATAGTCTAAGGGGAATAACTCTCCAAAGACTTCCTCATCTATATCTCTATGTCATGTTATTTCCTTTTGATCATGTTCATTGAGAATCCACCAGAGGATGCTTCCACACAAGCTTCAGCTTTTCTAGCCAAATAGTTTTTGAGAAGATTATTGAAAAATACCAACAAATTTTCGATAATTCCAAATAACTCCCCTTGAAAAATAAAAATTTGACAACAAACAAATCTGAATTTCCTTCATCTAATAATGCTTTGTGCCAAGTTTGGTCAAAATTGGCTTAGTGGTTCTGGAGAAGAAGTCAAAAATGTAAAAATTTTACAGGACAAACAGACAATCAGACATAAGACAGACAGGAGTGAAGAGACAGCTAGGAAAACTATTGTGAGCCCTCTGGGAGTGAACTCTGACCTGTCAGTATAGGACACGACCGGGGTGAGGGTGGTGATTGGGCTGTGATGATTGTCCACCTCCACAATGCCAGCTGTAACAAAAGGATTCAGTCACAGAACAATCATTCTTACGTTTATTGTAAATACATCTACCTAATTTAGTTTCATTAATGTGAGCGAATGATGTTAAACATAGAATTTACTTTTGATAGTCTTTGCATTTTCATTCACTTTCTTAAAATCTAGACACAGACATAAATATTTATAATGTAACATATATACATGTATGTTACAAACAATTTCTGATCTTTTCTCATTTTAAACTTATTGTTACTTGCAAGGTGTCATCCAATATTTGAAACACACAAAATCCTCAAATGAATACCTCTAGGAATGTCAATGAATATTACAATATTTGTCACTTTTTTACTTTTACTCTTTTAAGATCTGCATTGGATAAATTCATTAAGATATATGAAGGTTAAATGATCTCTGATTTGATTTGCATATATAAGTACCTATATACATGTACATGTAGATATGTACATTGATGGTTAAATGCTCATTTGATGAACTTACCTGTGTTGTAGGTAGGATAACGTAATAAATGGTCCGAGTTTTCATAATGTACAGACTTGTGTAGAGCCGGGGGTTCCCGGAGATCCCAGGCACATACAGAACCATCAACCTATGCAATATTAAATAAACTTAATTGCACAGAACAAAACTTTCTGACAATCTTGTGAAAACTTGAAATTATTGAAAATCAAGACAATATTTCATAATCGACCTAAATAACCTACAAAATAAAACTTTATACAATGTTGGTTAAATCAAACTTTAAACATATTTTCTCCCTCTTTAATCAGCTTTAAATGAGATGATAGGGATTAACTTACCATCCCTGCAAAGACTAGAGTGGTCTTGTATGGACTGAAGCAACAGCACACAGGTTGAGATTCACAGGCCAGGATCCTGGAAAGGAATTCAACAGCTAATAATCATAATGTCAACTCAAAGGGACGCTAGAAATATTAACTGTAACAGCTAATTATCATGATGACAAAGCCAGTTCCATGACACTCTTTATTTTCAATACGAGATCAAAATAGGATCCTAAGAAAATAATTCAAATTGATTGTACTGAGATTTTTCTGATGTTAAATATGATTTTTATTACAACAATATTTATGTAAAAAACACTCGACAGATATTGCTTCACATTGACATACCTTTGAGGATAAGATGGCTCATTCGTGTTCCACACACATATTATACCTTTCCTGTCTACAGGATTTGACTCTGATGCCTAGAAATAGAAAACAAACTTAAACTATGGAAAAAGGTAGAATCAAACACTCAAATCAATAGGCGTTGGGTAAATATGATATAAACATGTATTAAGATTTAAGATGTGCTACTTATAGCAATAGCCAATCCACCTATTCTTGGGTATGTTCTTATGACCTTGACATTCAGGTCACAACGTATATACTCTCTCTCTAATGTATGAAACTTAAAAGAAACTAAATACATGTAGTCTTAAAAACAAATATACACAGGCTCTATGATTTTGGTTGCAAAAAGTCATTGGTTGAAAAAGATTTCAACTAGCAGACAAGCTAGTACCTAACTGAGACAGAATGCCACAAGTTTCACTTGAAACAAGGTTTTGTTCAAAATTATTAACTATTTGTTTCCAATTATCTCTTTTTTTATTTTACTAACTGAATGAATTCATTCAAAAGGTCCATTTTCACTTCTTGTAGCATTTGGTGACCAAGAGGATTCTATATTGTAAATAATTTACTGACACACACAAGGTATGGGTACTTGTAGTCATTCCAAGTTACACATTGAAGATAGAATAGAAAGTTTATAGAAACAATATGCCTCGACTTACCTCAGCAGGTTTGTTGTATATAGTAAGTAAATAGTTTGGCTGGGTGGGAGAAAAATGAGCAAACTGGACACTGCGCCCTGCAAACAGAACAAAGAATGCACCCGAGTCCATCGACCAATCATTGTGTTACTTGTGTCACTATTAAACAATTGAACAGTGATTACAAATCATACCAATTCATCTGTTGATTAAATGCCAGTTGATTTGAAATCTAATGTTTGGCTTACAATGTTCAAATTACTAGTAACATTGATACATAAGGGAATTATTCAATGGATAAAAGTGGTTGATTATAAGTGACTGTAAGTTATCTTGTTCATTTTAAACCTAATTTAATGAGGTTTCATCAATATTCGTGGGCAACAATTCTCGAGGATTAAATGAAAATAACATTTTCAAGGATATAGCTACATTTGAGGACATTGATTCTATCAATACAATGTATTTTAATAAATTGCACTTCAATGAAAATTTTATTTTATGGATCAACTCATAACTGAAATCCAGGAAAAGGTATTCACCAAAAATTGCCAAATCCCCAGTACATTTTCAATGTACATGTAAATCTAAAGACAAAAGACCTGTCCTAGTTAGACTTTTTGTAGATACCTTTGAGTATGGAGAGACAGGTGAGCTGGGAGTAGCCCTCACTCAGGGCCAGGTTTGTCCTGTTATCTGCCTTCTCCTGTCTCTGTTGATCTTTCTCTTCATCCAGCAAAATGGATATCACCTACAACGTTCAAGAACAATCTCTTTTGAAAGATACCCAACTTTCACTTCTGTCATAAGCATTTGACAAAGGTCCCAGTCGAAAGCAGATATTATCTTCAATCCAGTTACACAACATATTGTAGCTAAAGCAAGGCAATTTTTGAGTTTTCTTCATTATAATATTGATTGCATTGGTTTTAGTTGACATTGGAATTTTACCTGTCCTGCTTTCTGTATAAAAGAGTTGAGGCGACCCAGATCTTGCTGTTTGTTCTGTTGAGCTGATTCCTCCTCATCTAGATCCTTCTCACCGTCTCCCCCTGAGAAGACACACCACACAGGTATAGATTATACTAAACAACTCGTATTGCAAATATTGTAGTGGTACATTTTAAATTTCCAGAATTTTTTTTAATTTCAAAAGAAAATGATACAATTTTATGCATGTTTATAATAAAGAGTCTCAAAGAAAACTTAAGTTTATTAAAGACTTCATTGAAACTTAAAGAAATCATTATAGAGTTTTGATATGTTTTGAGATGTTCCCTATTCTTGTCTGTCTGTGTCAGGGCTTACTTCCACATCCTGTGAAGTCCTCCGGAGGATGCTGAGTCCACTTCTGTCGGAGATCTATTTCGTCTGTCTGTATGTCTCTGTCTATGTTGTCATCGTTGGTCTGGACATAAGCCTAAAATATCAAGACCAAACATTGTTATTTCATTAAATAAGACGTATTATGATGTGCATAAAGATATTATATAAGTATAAATAAATTTATTTGTTTCTTTCCTGATTACTTACTCATCAACCCTAACGATGTGGGTGTAATTGTGTGTATGCTTGTATTTCATAAATAAATGAATTACCGTTATTTAAAAAAAAAAAAAAAAAAACTCACGATAAATGCTCAAACCAAAACCTTTTTTCCACAAATTATTTTAAAAACACATTTCTCAGAGTTAATGCAATCACACTTTCCCTTATTTTTAGCAATGGAATCTAAATTACATCCATAACTTTTTTTCTGCAAGACAAATTATACATTTCCATTATATTTCTTTGCCAAATGCTATTACATCAGCACCAATAACACAAAACAAAACCTCAGTAAAACAGCAATTTAGTGTGACCTGTTTGGTATCTGTCCTCCCAAAGCTTCTGATGTAGAGGTCATACTCCTTGACTGGAGGGAGGTCGAACAGGTCGTAGGACGAGACGTCCAGCTCTATCATCTGTAGTAGGTCGTGGGCGCGCTTGGTGGTCTTACTGTGAGCCTTTCGACTCATGGCCCTCTGTCTGGCCCCTGAGAAGTTGATGAGGCCCCTGGTCACTGGTCTAGCGGATTCTGAGTCTGAGTCCTGGTCATCATAGTTATTGTTGTAGCGGTTGTAGCTGGATTCCCTCTGATCTCTCTGCAAGTTTATTAAATGTCTATCTAAAGGCTCTTTCCGTGGTTACATTTTGTGGGGTTTCATAAAACATTTAAAAAAGAAAGATGAAAATCCATATGAAACATTTAAATACTTTCTTATTTTACTTGATCCACAAGATTTGGCCCAGTTATGCTGTTCTCACTTTAGAGCACCTCAAGATATATACATGTACAAGTTCCAATAGTATAGCCAATAAGCTGAATTTTTTACTCTTTTACAATCTCTGATTTGCATCTATATCTACATTAATTTGAATCTTAGACTATTTAAAAAAAAAAATTTGATACAATCTTTCCTTCTCAACATTTATCTCTACATTACAATCATTGCTGTTCATATTACATTTACCGGTGACTCGGGTTGTTGTCTGGAATCCTGTTGCAGTCTTTCATTCTCTTGATCCAGGGCCTTCAGCACTTCATCCATCTCTGAGTCCTAATTAATTAAATTAATTGTAATACATATATGTACATGTAGAATTAGAAGCTCTTACTTTTAAAACTGAAAATGAGAATAATCAAAGATTAAAATATAAATGTACAAGCAAAAATGTATCTGACTCAGAGATATGTGAGAAAAAAAACAATCCACATTTCACCACATTTCACCAGAATTTAATGATTTAAAAAAAATTCTAACACTTAAATTCTAATATTTCAACTAGTATATCTCTATTAATTTCACCACTGTTTTTTATACATTTACTTGCTCTATAGCCTTAATTTGACCTGACTAGCACTTTTTGTCTGAATTGACAAAAAAATGTAGATCATTTTAAGTAAGTACAATACATGTATAAGTAAACAGCATTAGTCATATACATTGCATTGTGATCACATCTTTAGTGGTTAAACTTCATCAAGCATTAACTGTTGTTCTTCAGTCCATTACCGGTAAGTATTGATCAAAACAAACTAAGGATATTGATTTGACCATCATTGACAGTCATAAGTTACCCAATGCAAAATTCATATTCATTCAATATTAAAAATGTTGTCAAAATTGTGATCTTTAATATTGTGCATTGTGTAGGAGTGTATTAGACACTGTAATAGTAATGAGACTATCTAGGATTTTGCGTACATTCAAAAGTATTTGGCAGTATATACATGTATATAGAGTGTTACATGCATAAAAATGGGATCAAAATTATAGCCGCATTACCAAAACTAAGTTATTTAATATTTCATTCTTTTTTTTTTTTTAAACCTGAATTCCAAGCCAGCAAAAAAAACAATTACAGGTTCTAGCATTATTCTCAACAGATATGTGTCATTAGAATGTTAATTTGAATACATAAAAATTGACTTGATATTGCAATGAACCCCATCAAAAGCAATTACTGTAAACTTAAAAATTATTAAACCTAGCTAAGAGACTTTTTAAAAAAAGTTTGTAATCAAGCTTAATGTCCCATATCCCCAAACTTTATTACACTGTGTACTCCAAACTGCCTTTGTTCCTTACAGTGTTGAGAATATGCTAGAAAACAAATCATTGCTAGCTAAAAATGCAAACAAATGTCAAAAACCAAAATACAGATAAATTATCAAAATAATTATAAATTTTTTTTAATGTCAATCATGAAAAAGAAAAATATATTCAAATTTAAAAAACACTCATGGATTTTTATCTTATCAGAGTATTCTTCACGCCAATAAAAATTTGTTTGACATACTGAGATCAAGATTTGCTGAGATTTAACAGTACCGGGTACATGTAGCATGTGCAAAGAAAGAATTAACAGTTCATCACAACTGTCTGCTCCTCTATAGTTCCAGTAGATCACAGAAGTGAATTGGGTGTACTTGCATGTAATTACGTATTTCAAAACTCCAGTAAAGGGAGATACAGGGTGAAAATTTGATCTGCATGCATAAATTAATTCAACTGTGTCAAACAAGACAGGAGGCAAATCCAAACACTAATCAATTTAAGGAACCAAAAAAAAGATTGTCTAAGGTGAATTTTTGCTGGATTGTCAATTTTTAAAAAAGTTTTGTTGGGATCTGTTTCAGATCTACATATATATGAATAAGACCGTGTTTTATAGTTTGTTGGCGATGTTAATCATTCTGTCCCCAATAAAATCCAGGAAAATTGAGAATGTCATTATTCCACATCATTTTATCCCATCTTCCTTCTCTTGAATTTTACTTTTCATGTATTTTAATGCTAAAAATTTGGATTGCCGCCCGAGTGTTAAACACGCCCAAACAAACAAGCACGCAATACAATGATGTTAACATAGTTACAGAATAGTCCAATCCATGCCCGCCCTTAGGTGGGGACTTGTGGAGCTCAAAGTCTGACAACTGTTAGGGAAACAAAAGGATTATCACCGGAATTCATAAACAGGGCATGCAAGTGCGGCATACACAACAATGTTTATTCTTTTAAAAAACATTTCAAACATCATAATTATTATGCTTTCAGCTTTGTAACACTCTAAGCATTCAGCTTAAGACTGTAAAATTTCACGGCATCTGATTGGTTAAGATTTTCTCACCTTTCCTTTCGCAACAGGTGCTTCATCTTCCTCATCTTCGAAATCATCTTCATAGTCCTACATAGATATACAATGTAAAACAAAAAATAAAATAAAGTCAAATTTTAAACCTCAGCAATGAACTCAATAGCAAAATCTTGTTTTAAATTCAACGAGAACTGACTAAAATAAATATGCAATATCTGGATTGGTAATACATGTGTAGTTATGGATGTATTTGCAAGAAAGTTTAACAAATTTTTTCAAATATTTACAAAGTGTTTTTCCATCTTATATGGACATGTAGAAGTATTTAGATATAAAAGTACAACAGGTGCTCCCTATCTATAAAATCAACAATCAAGGCTTGCAAGTAGCTGCCATTGTTGGCTCCTGATTTCAACTTAAAATGACTTTAGTCTGAAGCTATGCTTTTTTTTTTAATGCTATTTTTTTTATCAGAGTACAAACACTTCACATTTCTAGATGAACATGCAGTTATGATGTCTAGAAAAAAAGTTGACTATGCATTAATTAAACTTTGGCAGCTTCCGTCAAGATAATTCAGATTAAAATGCAGAAGGTTTTGTTGGTATTTTAGCATTAGTACATGTATAGGGATGCTATTCATTTTTTTTAAATACATGTATATACACTGATTAACACATAGAGGGGAAAGCCTATATATACACATGCTTTCAAAAGGAAATGTCTAAAACTGTCTTCTGACCTCAAAATCATCTTCATATTCATCATATCCATTCTCCTCCTCCGCTTCTTTGGCCTGGAATATAATTTCAAGTTAATGTGGACTCATCTCTGATGAAATACTGTCATAATGTATTTAACATATTTTGTAGAGATATTGTGTGATTTGGGATATAATGTCAAGTAACTGAAATAAATCTGTTTTTTAAGCAATACTTTTCAAACCTGTGTAAAATAAACGTACAATGAAAATAGGTAAATAGAGTGCTTGCTTGTAAGAAAGTTATCTTTATCATTAATTTATTCTTTTCATAAAAATAAAACATTTTTTAACTGAGATGCATGTAATTCTAAGATCATTATAATTTTTACCATTACCGTAATATATAATGTAGCACTCTACACTAATAACACTAGTCAGGGATATAAGTAGTAGAGGTAGAAACACGAGGAGACCGATTCAATCAGGGGTCTGCACTGATCTACAGAATGACCATTTTTTATTTCCAAATCAATGGAAATCTGTGTTTCTGCATACATCCCTGACTAGTATTTATATAGTCTAAATAAAATTTAACACTGCAAAAACAAAATGTGAATCTCTTTATTCTCCCATGCCTTATCAATTATTAAATAATTACATGTACAAGCATGAACAATAATTCACATGTTTGGTGAAAGAAGCTGAAAATTGTTCCCCCGGCCAATACAAAAATCTCCATTGAATGGTACATGTATATATAAAACACGGTTATAATTTTATTTTAACATGGAGATATATTAATCATTAAAAAAACGTGCAACCTTCTTTCCCTGAAAAGTCTCCAGTATACTGTAGATTCCTAATTTAAATGCGAGGATTTAATATCCCCGTAAAATCGCGAGAAGTAGATCTCGCGGAATTTAAAATCTTGCTTTTAATTTTTGGACGTATGTAAACTAAATGAAACTATGCTAACAATTTGGTGTTCGCGATTTTATATTCTCGCAATTTGATGCAAACCGATTGAATCGCAAAATTAAGTACTCGCATAAAATAAGGAATCTACAGTAATAAATTGTAATACATGTAATTTGCTGAATTTTCCCCAAAACCATAATTAAACTTTAATGTTGTTCTTTTACAAGCATATATACCACCAACAGGATATATCTTCAGATAAACCAAAACCCAGAGCTGTAAACCATCTTGGATATTTACCGGGTACATATATTTTTTAAAAAGAATCATTAGGTCTTATGATTAAACTGCATGGGAGGTACCAATAGTTTATGGTCTTGTTCCCATTAGGATTTGTTGGAGTATGGAAGCAAGCAGTTGGCTGATACTTCATTGTTATAATAGCTTATACATTATGTATTTGTATATGATGTAAACATCCATGAACTTAAACATGTAAGTATGTTAAAAGCCATTTTATTTGTACCATTCCAACTAATCACTGGTAAAATGTATATGTACTTGGGTGCATCTAGCAGGCAGCAATATATGTAAGCTGGTCTTAAGCATTGAGATTTCCCAAAATTCCAAATACATGTATATACTCATGCAGTACTAAAGGGACTTTAAAATTCACATTTGCATGAAGCATTTTTTTAATCACCAACACCTTCACTAGCCAAGGGTTTCTGATCCACACCGCTCCTCACAAACCCTTGGCATATTGTGCTATCAAAAGTAGAATTTTTTTCCTTGATTTTGACTGGGGTTTACTGAAACCGTTCGACCAATCAAAAAGTGAAAAACATATTTGATTCAATCAACAATGATTTCGTAGTTTATTTACGAGTTTCTCTAGCTCAAAATTTTTATTTTTATTTCTTTCTGTTCGAGCCTTCATGATACATGATTGCATGCAATGGTGCAATACCAAGTAACCCTGATTGTATATAAACAGAGGCATCCACTTGTAGATTGAGGATTTACCGCTCCAAGTCTTCCACCCTTTGAATGAATTCCATCTATATGTACCTATGAACACTGTTCCTATTTATTAAATACACTGGGCATTAAAACATTCTTTCTGCTTGTCAATATCAATGTCTTCCAAGGCTGCCATTATTGCACCCATGACGTTAAAAGTAAGGAATCTTTCATCATTTCGCTGATTCGTAAATAGACTAGGAGATCACATGGCAATAAGAATCCCAACTTTTGATAGCACGATATGCTAAGGATTCATGAGGAGAGGTGTGAGTCAGAAACCCTTGGCTAGCAAAGTAGCATCACCAAGTGATATACCGGTACATGCACATGTACATATATATGCAGTGCTTTTGTCCTTAACTAGAACTCACATGTTTGCTGCTAGTTTTGGCTGTTTTTTTCTGAAATATGTCACTAATTGATAACTTCATACTCATCTTATATCTAATCAAATCAATATTATATGATAACACACATGGGACTTGGCGAATATATAATATACTAAACTGTACAAATCCCAACTAAATACTGTACAATTATCACAATAAAGTAATAAATTTCTTTGTTTCTGAAAATATGAAAATGAACCAATGAAAGAAATTACAAGTACATGTTAGATTTTTTCCTAATACATGTATGCATGTACATAAATATTCCTATAAAATGACAGTCAGTTGATAATTAAATCAATAACAATAAGCAGCTCACCTTTTCCCGTTCTCTTTCTTTCTCTCTCTCCCTTTGTTTTTCCTTTTCTCTTTCCTTCTCTTTCCTACGTCTTCTTTCTTCATCCTGTTTATAGAATGATTGTGGAAAGATTCCAGTAGTACAAATAACAATTACAAAAACTTGAAACACTGGTTTACCTTAGCTATATCAGTGACAATTTACAAAAAAAAAAAAATCTCATTCTTCTGTAATACTTAAATATCTGACACAAATATTATCCAGAGGCAAGGGTTCTATTTACTTCCAAAAAGCAAGTATGCTTATGTTTAACTTATTTGTTTGATAAGAGTTTTAAGTCTTTATGAAAAAAAAGTGTTGTTTATAAATGCTATCTGACATATGGTGTGACTTACATCTTCATCCCTGTGTCTACTTTTACCCCCTTCTTTTGATTCCCTTTTCTCTCTTCTCTCTTGCCTCTGTCTTTCCCTTTCATCCTATTTGTGCAATTTAAAGACGAAATTTACTTATTCAACTCAATTTATTATCTGTATGCCCTCAATATCCCTTGCCCTTAAAACTCAATACATCTATCATAATTCTAAAGACAGGAATTATTTAAAACAACAAATTCCTATTTTTCCACACCCTACTAAAAAATCTTATTTTAAACATTTTAAAGCTTTAAGAAAGTCTTGGACATGTAGTTCACAATTTTCATCATGATACAAACATAAAAATGCTATACTCTGTAATAGACTTGAGAAAATATTGCACTAAATAAAAGAATACAAACACATGGAATGATAAATCCACAATTGATAATGAATGTCAATATTGGCCTGGTTCACTAGCAAAATTGTGCAAGAATCATGCAATGCAACTGGAAAAATTTACTCCAAAAGTGATCTGTGCATTAAAATTATCATAATGATAATTGCATGATGTTAGCAGATCAACACAGAACTGAGAGACCTCATCAAGTGTTCTTCTCTCCTCTTCACCGTCCTTCTGTCGATGCCTTCGCTTTTTGTGGCCCTGCACAACAGGCAAAGTGATCTTGTTGTTTATTTAATTCTAAGGGCAGAATCTGTTATCATTAAGGGGGGACCTAATGCATGCATCACTCCAGGCAGAGTGATTATGTTCATTCAAATCAGCAGCTGGGCTCTTTAATTTCTTCTTATAAGTTTGAGAGGGAATCTTAAATCTATTTCAATTTGTTCTAATTATGTACGGTGTGTTATAATACATATACTATAAATTAATAAGAAATTCCTTACATCCTCATCTTCCTTGTGTCTGTCTTTCCTTCTTTCTCTGTCATCCTGCAAAACAAATATTGATCACTTTAAATTATGAATTCAGAGAAATTTACTTTTAAATTAAAAAGATGGGCAAGGTTAATTATCTTTACACTTTGCTAATCAACTGCAAGAAAAAATGAAGGAACCTATTTAATCTAAAAAGCTTAAACATTTCATTTTATCCTTTATTTAGTACAGTGTCCTAAATAGTTAATGCCAAAAAAAAAGTTGCACTTAAAATTTTGCATGTGGCTCCGATTGGTTATTTATTGATTACCCAGAGCTCCTAAATGCCTAATATGCACTAAATCTCTCAATAACAAAGTAAGAATATCCTACCTCATCTTTTCTATGTCTTCGCTTTTGATCTTCATCCTCTTCATCCCTGTGCCGCCTGCGTCGATCGTCACCATCGTCTTCTCTATGCCTCCTCCTCCTGTCATCTCCATCCTCCTCTTTATGTCTTCTTCTTTTATCATCACCATCCTCATCTCTGTGTCTTCTTCGCTTATCATCATCATCCTCATCTCTATGCCTTCTTCTTCTATCCTCACTCTTTCCTTCCCTATCACCGAGAATAAAATCATTTGATTCACAACATTTCATAACTTTGTTTGATTCAAGTAAAGCTAACTAAACATTTTTTTTTAACGAATGATAATTTAAGATCAGGTTCTTCAGTAATCAAAAACAGTATAACTTCTCTTTTTTAACCAATATAATATTCCACATACAAAATACATATCATATTATATATCATTAAGACCAATCAATAAGAGTTATGATAAAATGGCTTTATAAGTCAACATATATAATACCGATGCTTTTCATCTTTGTCTCTATGACGTTTCTCTCTCTCTGCCTCCTTCTCTCTTCTTCTCCTTTCTCTCTCTTCATCTCGATCTCTGTCGTCTCTGTCTCGATGCCTTTCCTCGTCTCGATCTCGGTGTCTTCTTTCCTTGCGTTCATCGTCATCTCTATGACGTCTTTTATCTTCATCCTTACGTTTATCATCAGTCTGTGTCATGCAAAACCAAAATACATACATGTATTTCACTGTATAAATGAGTGAAAGGGACTACACAATTTACCAATGTGATAAAAGGAAGTATATTTGAAATGTCAAATAGATTTGTTTTGAATTTTTTTTCTATAGATTATCAGTCTTTTATCTAAACATGAGTCTTTATGTATGAAATACTAAAGTACAAACCTTGGAAGAGCTTTTCCCTTCTTTTCTTTCCCTTCTCTCTCTTCTCTCGGCTTCTCTTTCCTCCTATATTCAATTTTGATGCAAATTCTTGATAAATATACATGTACACTGGCAATATTAATGTTAAGTACATGATCAAAATTGTTAGATCATATTACAGTAGAAGTTTTTATTATTTTTTTAGTTTTGTTTAAATATATTTTTTAAAAATTAACTTGAGTAATATCACAGTTGAAAACTTTCTTTTTTAAATTTTACCTCCGTCTTTTCTCTCTTGCTATCTCTGTGTTTCTTTCGATCCTTAATATAAAAAAAAATTGAAACATAAAATTCTATATATATCTTTAGAAAAATCATCATTATCATCATCATCATCATTATCATCATCATCTATGCATCATCATCATCAACATCTTATATTATGTGACATAGCTGCTGACCTCATCCCCTCTGTGACGACGTCTTTCATCATCATCATCCCTTCTGTGTCGTCTTTCTTTTTCTTCTATAACACAATAAAATAAATCAATACTTCATATTAAATTTGTAACATCTGTACATATACATTAATTTAATGCCATAATTAAGTGATGTTATTTTTCAAAATACTTAAGACAATATGTAATTCTTTCAAATCTGTTGTTAGTAGGTACCAAGGGAAGATTGTGAAGACATACCATATTCATTTATATCTTCCCCTTTTCCATCTCTTCTTTCTCGCTTAAGTCTTTCTCTTTCTTTTCTAATCTCATCTTTCTAAAGTTTATAATATTAATAATAATAAAATAAAAGAAGCTAAAACAGGTGCAGACACTTTTTCCATCAATAACTTAGGAAATTTTAAACAGATGTCACCAATATAAAGAATAATTGGGGTGTCTATGAGATACACCAGGTAAATTTTTTCTTCAGCACAGGAAAATTTATTCGTACTTAATAAATTCAGTATCATCAGTTTTGTGATTGTCAAACTAAATCAACTTTATACATTTCTACAATCTCATAACATAATTTATAATCACGATATTATAATTATTGTTATTTTTTTTAATGTATGTGCCCCGAGGGCCCTTGATTGTTGAATAAATAAAGAATATAAGTCATTAAGTGATCATTCCAACCTATTCAATTCAGTAAAATTTATATATTGTCTTTCATTTAGTTCTTGTTAAATTAAAATTTTCAATCATTTGAATGTGTTCCAGGAATGTATACTCATTCAAGATAATAAAGCAATAAATCCATATCACATGATACTGTATCTCATGTTACATGATTCTGCTAGGGTCAATCAAAATTTTGAAGATCTGTTATGTTATTAAAAGTATAAACTCTAAGCATGGCTAGTGTATTTTGATGTTTGACAAAATTAAATGAGTGCAGAATTTGTGAGTAGCTATGTATGTAATTATAGATGGAATGTTCTTTTGTTAAAATGACAGATGTCCTACGAATCCCGTTTAACAATTGAATTCGTCCCATATACTCACTTCGTTTCAAATAAAAAAATTATATCGCGCTGCATCTCGCATAAATTTTCATATGATTGGTCTCAAATACCTACAATGTTGCTCTTTTATAATCCCATATTACCACATTTACTGTTTTTGCAACAAAATCACTGCCACTTTTAACATCACGTTTGAAAATTCGCTGTTTATGGTCGCCATGTTAATGATAAAATCCTACACATTCTGAGTGCAATTTCCGACAAAATGGCAGGCAAATTCAAACGTGTTGTTTAACAAAATGCCTTGGTACGACTCATTTTACGGATATTTTGTGGACTAAACTCACAGGCACTTGTTTCTGAGAAAAAAATTTACCCTTTTATTATACTATAGGGTAAATTTTTTTCTCAGAAACAAGTGCCTGTGACTAAACTACATATGCATGTTCAAAAAGGTTTGTAATGTATAAAAATGAGTTTTTCCCCAGCAGATTATTCTTAAGAGACTTAAAATCGACGCGAAGCTGATCCACTTTGGGCTGCTATGTTGCGAGTATATGGGATGAATTCTTACTGTGACCTGAGTTTACCCTGGTCATGGTAAGATTATTCTTTCTAATGTATGTATAGATGTAGCTTTCAGAGTCTAGCATAAACTTAAATTTCAGAAGTTTTTTTAATCCACTTTTATGTCAATTAAGTTATTTTCTTAGTGTTTATCTGTGTATCTACAATGTACATACAGTCATGTTTTCTTTTCTACTACATTTGACATGTTTATAAGAATATATTTGTAATAAAATGTGTGCTTCTTACGTTCAAGGCCTTTTTGAGCTCGTTGGTCGACCAAGTGTCTTCCTTTGAGCGAATCTGTAATTTGTAACCATTAAAAATGAAAAATTTCTATAGAACTGGTGAACTTACCGCCAAACAGTTTATCTATTTGCAAATACCTTAAAATAGTATTTACACTATGTCTCCCGAAATACAAAACAAAATACATCATTTACATAACTGAGAAAATATCTAAGACTCATACTTTTTCAGAAGGCATTTTTGGAAAGCTATCTTGAAGCTAAAACCACAGCTCTCAATATTTTATCATCACTAACGTCGCCATTTTCAAGCTTTCCAAGGTATTTACGTAAATGGGATTCCAATATTACGACATATGGGTTTTAATTCGGCTTTGTAATTAAAGATCTTCTGTTTAAAATGAACAGAAATAATAACAAAGAAATAAAATTACATTATTTTATAATGTAATTGGAATAGTAATAAATGAAATTTACTTTTACGACAATGAGCTTTACGATTAGATATGTCGTACAAAGTTCTTTCGGACAAGTGCGCTCTTGAGACAATGACATGCGCGGATCTTTGTGGGGGGGGGGGGGGGGGGGGGGATCCCTCCTCTAAAACATTCAACAATTTTATATACATTATACAATTTTAGAAATTAACATTTGTCCGACTCCAAGTTTTGTCTACGTAATATCATATTTCATTCGATACAATCTATAATTTCATTATTATGATGCGTTCAATCAGTATGTTTTTTCTAATGTTGATATATTCTCGTATTGATCTCATCAAAATGTTATGAGTGTATAATTAATCCACATTACGTGATTTTTTTTGTTGCGTGACGTAATGTTACATAACCTGCCTTGTTCAGGAACTTAGCATCGTTTTTCAAAGTGTGTGTGTGGGGGGGGGGGGGGCAGACTCGTCCAAAAAACCCTGAACAGCAATAAAACAAAAAGAAAATTTCTTAAAATCATAAAAATTTTAATCCGTGGGAATTGATTGGAGGAAGGGGTAGCATAGTTCCTTTGTCTTCAATTTCACATTTGATTTCATTCCTTTTTCACTTCAATTTTTACGTGCTCCAAAAAGGAAGGGGGCAACTCCATGATATTTCACATTTATCATATCTAATTTAAGAAAAAAACGTTTGCTGCGAGAAAAAGTGCTAATGACACTGGCGTCGGAAGTGGGGGGGGCTAGACAAATCCTCAGAAATATTGAGAAAAAAGTAATTCCCACAATCATGGAAATCCTAATCCGTGGGGGGGGGGGGGGGGGGGGGGGAGTATACCTATACTTCCAAAAGAAAAAAACACTTACTTACCCAAATTTTTTTTCCAAAATCATGAAATTCATAATCCGTGGGGGGGGGGGGGGGGGGGGGGGGCTAGTATGCTTCTGAATCCAAATTCTCAATCTTTCAAGATAAATTTAGGAACAATAATCTTTCTTGCGAGAAAAAGTGGGGGGGGGAGGGGGGCTGAACCCTCTATCATGCTATGTTTCTAATGGTTAGGTATAACTTTACAAAAAAAGTGGGGGGGGGGGGGCTTAGCCCCCCCCCCCCCCCGGTTCCGGCGCCTATGAATGATATGTACCTGTTGTGATTAAAATTTCGTTTGTTTGTTCTTCGAGTGCAATGATTTAGAATTTTCAATGTACAAATGAATACCAAAGAATCGATTGACAATTACTGAAATATTAAATTTTATATCCAGATTTCAATATGGTATCATGTATATACATGTATGTATATTCGTTAAAAACAATTTAAATTACAGAATGAACAACACAAGAAATGAAATGCTGTCTGGAAACTTTTATTAACATAAATGTTTAAACATTATTTTTGAAAATAGCCATTTTCAAGATTTTTACATTCTAATTAAGCGTAGGTTATGAATTGATCACTGCTTCTATGTCCTTTTCAGTTCATTTGGATGGACGTTGTCCAGGGTTGCTCATGCAGGGATCGGTACTTCCGGTCATTGCCTCTCCATCCTGCTGATAGAAAAGCAAGTTGTCTTATTTCAAGTACCCATAATAAACAATACTTGAAAATTCTAAACCAAGCTTTAAACAATAACCTATGCCAGAATGATTTATGACAATATTCATAAATGTTATTACGTTTGGTACTGTTTTTTCGCTCTACATCTCTGAAAGTTTGTGAATCCCTTGGAACAGTCTTAGATGGGCTTCAGTAAAAAAAAAAAAAAACAGAATAAAAGGATAAGGTATTAGACAAAGGTTACATTTCCACAATATAATACGATAAGAACATGGATGTTAAATGAAATCTGATATCATGACAAAATGTGTATACCGCGATCTCCGGCACCACTTTTTGAGCTGTGCGATGCTTCCATATCGGGCCACAAGGTATATTATGAACAGTCCCAGTCCCCCAAACACAGCACAAGACGCAGACAGCCAGGCGACGTTACGGGGGTCCTCCAGAAACCGGATGTGGCGGTCAGTGGTGGTTGGGATGGCGACTGTGGTAGTCTCAATAATTACTATTGTGATGGCAACAGAGTCTGGTAAAAGAGATATCGTTAGAAAACAGTTAAAAAATACTATTAAGGGAGTCAGCAAGATTTCAGTTCCCCGAGAGCAAATCTTTTTCCCGAGTCGAAGCCGAGGGAAATAGGATTGCTTGAGGGGAACTGGAATATTACTGACTCCCTCAATGTTTTTTTTATATTATACCGATATACAAACTACCGACCAGAAAAAGATCAATTTCAAAAAAATATAGTTCTTCGATCATGCTATAGGCTATAATGTCAAAATAAATAAAATGAAATTGCACGCGCGTCGTACTGTGACGTGGGTAAGTTATAGATATAAATATAAATATGAATAAGTATAGACAATCAAAACGGACATTGCAACTAGAATTAAATCATATTGTTATAAATGTTCATGATTTTATTCAGAGTATTTCGGAGCCTTTCCTTTGGTTAACAGAAATAACTATGTGTTCCGAATAGGTGTGTATCAGTTCATCGAACTGACGCACCTTTTTGCAGGAAATCAGTCTTTTTTAGGGAATCAGTGAAATATATCAAATTACTCTCATATAAAGAAAAATAACGCCGTTTATTTGTATTTCTTTATTCAGTTTAGTCATCGACATATTACAGAAACTAAATACTTTTTTGGTTTGTAACTGACTGTCCACGGAAATATATCGGGTTGTTAAAGTCTACATTGACGATTTTTCAGTACAAAGTTAGTAAACTACTAAAAATATTTTTTTGCACCAGAAAACACAAATTGTCCAAAAGCACATTTTCAAAATCACAAAAGGAAGATCCACCTACATCAATTAAGTGCTAACAAACTTGCGCTTGTACAAGTACTATAGTGTATCATTACCTGTCAACTCCCCTGTGTCTGTGACGGTAGCAGTGAGGGACAGGGCTTGTCCGGCTGAAAACGAGTCCAGACTCTGCTTTACATACACGCCCCCGGTAGAATCCACGCTGAAATACTCAGAACCCAGGACTGCCTGGTCCAGTGCATAGGTTATTCCCCCTGCATAATATGAATGGAAGGTAAATCGTATCACACTGCGTGTAATAAAATGTTTTTATAAACATTCAGTTTTTGTTTACACTTTATAAAAATGTACACTGTACACACTATTTTGCGTAGTCATGAAAAATAGATATAGATGTATAGTACCAACTGTTTACCGTACTCTCCCGCGTCCCTGTCTGTTGCACTGATTGACCCCAGCTGAGTACCGTGTGCTGAGGTTCGGGACACGTAAAAAGTGTACGATGGAAGACCAAAAAATGGCGCATTGTCGTTGACGTCATTGATTGTTATAGCAACAGTGGCGGTGCCAATAAGGTCACCATCTGATACCGTCACTACACACGTGACGTTGGACGGGTTGGTGGATTTGTCAAGGTCGTATTCCACCGCTAATATAAGTTCTCCGGTGTTTTTCTCAATGTCAAATTCAGGACACCCAATGCTGTATGTGTGAGTTGAAAGTGCGTCCGGGTCATTCACGTCAAAGGAAGGCGTTCCGAAACTGGTACCTGCCTTTATATAGTAATTATACATATATTCAATTAGAAAGATAGTTGAAAATCATGTTCATGTAGTACTTAATATTCATGACCATATGAAATCCCAAAATATCTATATAAAACAATTTATAAACCAATATATCTAGTAGATCAATTCAAACCATCTTAGAGTTTAGAAATCACGATAAATATTGATATCTAGAGATATATATTACTGAGCCTTCATCGCCATTGGCGTAGTAGAGGTTTTTGGAGAAGGACGGGGCTTCGTTGACGTCAGCTATTGTAACAGTCAGAGAACTTGTTGTATACGCAATCCCATCATACACCATAACGTGAATCAAATATGACGTCACAGACAACGTTTCGTAGTTAATGTTCCCTGTTGGTGAGGTGGAAATCAGTCCGCCTACAATTATTATTCAAATTTACCATTTCATTCAATATTCATTTATAAATACAAATTACACAAATGAAAATATGTAATATACTAGTAAACCATGTTGAACATAAAAAAATAAATAAATAAAAAACAAAGGTAAATTATTCTACTTACTACTTGTGTTCATACTGAAAAGGCTGCTTCCAGACGTTGGGGTAAAAGAAGCAGTGATCACGAGGCTATCCCCAATATTACGGTCTGTATAGGACACTTGGAACACCGAGGATCCAAGTGGCGCGTTTTCGGACATTATGACGTCAGACATCAAGGGTAGATTGATAATGACTGGTGCAGAGTTTAATGCTAGAGATAATTCAAATATGAGAGAAATAAGTTTCAACCAAAGGGTTAATCTTTGTATGCATTCTCATTCCAATAGCTTTATCATACTAACATGGGAATATAACTGTGAGGGTTTTAGGTCCAACTAAAGTTATTCCGTCATAGACATAGATGTAAAGGTCATATCCGGTCACATTGACATCGTGAAGGTCAGAAGAAACTCGAACATCACCAGCTGCCATAAAAAGCGTTTTGCATTAATTACCAGGTTTGTAACAAATACATTTGTTCATCGTGGGCAACCTTCCACTTATTAACACATTTGAAGGAATTGTAACTTACACTGAAAGATTGTGAAAGGACAATGGTCTGGAATACATGTCATGTTGTAAAATAGTTGGTCATTTTCAGCATCGAATGACGTCACTGTATAGACGTTAGTGCCCACCGTAGCGGTCGTGGATACACTTACTGATGCTGAAAGAAATGATCAAAAGTTTTCTGTTTTGGTATGATATGCAGTTTTAAAATTAATTGATAAGACTTCGTTTTCAATCCTAATTGCAGGTAGTATACAACATACCTTGTAAGTTTGTAAATACAGGTGCCGAATTCCTAAGAATGTACACTCTGAAAGTTGATGTCACTGTGTCTTTCGTGTCATCACATGATATCGTCATCGTATACACATTTTCTCTGTCGTATGACAAAGATGGTAGTGCTCGAATGTAAATTCCATAATCTATAATAAAGAAATCATTTCGATTTTTATTTTATCCAAAACTTTGTAGTCTAAATATAGCAGCACTCCATTCAGTAGAATACATTTTGTGTGTGGTTTTGTCCTTTCCCTTTTAAAGGTGGTAAGGGACATCTGTCGAAATTAATGTGCATGGATTAAAGTACATGGTATATTTAGAACATTCAAATTTTACATATTTAACCACCAAAAAAAAAATGCGTTTTAAAAATTTCAAAATTTCTCGCTGGATTTGAACTCATGACTTAAGTAACTATTTATAAACTCACACAATTTTTTTTTTTTCGATAAGTAGTTCTTTATAATAGGTTGGTGCCCTATACAACCTTAATTTATGTTTCTATATATTTGAAATTTGGAAATCTATTGAACCTTATCGTTAGAAAAATGTACTTGCATGTTCCTTGTGCTATTTTTGTAAAGAAGATATCGGTGACAGGAGTAACAGACGCTACGTCACACGTGACCGTGTCTGACGGGGAGTCATCTGTTACGTTGATGACGTGGAGGAGAAGCTCGTCCGTCTGATCCTCAGATACATCCACATTATAAGGCAGGTTTATAATCCTAGGCGGCTGTAACACCAACATAATGATATTTTCCATATGGCATGGGAATACGTACATAAAATATTTTTTGGTAAAAAAATATATAATTTTAATATGCAATTTAATGTTCATTGAATACTTCCGGCATATTTTGTTGAGTTAAAGGGTAAATACGAAACCAAACACACAATGTGAGTCAATCTTAAACTTACAGTATTGGTGACCACCACTGTCAATGACCCAGTCTGCGTTTGTCCACAGATGTCAGAAACTTGCAGGGTTAGGTTTGTCGATCCTGCCGACATTAGAGCGATGTTCTTTATCTGTACTGCAAATACACAAGAAGATGGATGAATGACGCAAACAACATTTATATTTATGATATTTATATTTATTTATATCTATATTTAAAAACAATCGAGCTTTTTAATGGTTTATGGTTCTACACCACCAAAACTTTCGAATCTTTGATCTTTCTCTCGATGTTTATTTAAATATCTAAACCGACTGTAGACTTTGCTTTTTGCGGGATTTCATAATGAATAATTTCTATAGAGCAGTAAATCCCATTAAGAAGGATTTTTTATTCCATAAACCAATAGGCTTTGCTTCATCTCATTGCCCATGTTCTTTCAGATCTTTACTATTGTTTTCGTTTAGTTATAGTCTATATACATGTATTTACAAACTTGAAAACAGTTCGTACAAGAAGAGGAGTCGAAAGCAAACACGGTACTCGGTGACGTCATGGTAACCGTGATGACATCTCCTACGTCAACATCTGAAGCTGTGACGGTTTCTAGTACAGTCCCAATCGGTGTTGTGTCCGGGAAAGTGACGGTCGCAGATGATATTGTTGGTGTATTTTCTATATCGATAGAAACACATTTTGCACAATTTAAATGGGATGTTAGTTCAATAGCTCAATATATACTGTAATAGTACTGTAGCCTAATCTCAAATGTTGAAAACACTTTAATATGTAAAAAGTAATTTTGCATATTGTATGGATTTCTCGTTCTTTATTGTATTTTATCCATAACTGAGTATCAAACTTCCCCCTAAATTCTTCAAAAATGAACCAAATATAATGTTTTGAGACATTATATGATTTGAACACCCCTGTCTGCTAAAATTCGATTTATTGATCGATTGTAGTAAACAGATGTCCTGCATTGTTATTTTGACGATCATTTATATAACATTTAATGATACCTTACATTAAGGCATATAAAAGAAACATTTCAAATTAAAATTATAATTATTTAACAACTATAGCATACACTATATCATAGTATACACTAAATTAGATTAAATTTCTGTTTTCCCTGTCATTTTTTCATGTGATTTTTACGCTATAGTTTCGGCTAATTCACCTGTTAGATCTGCTCGTATACTGAAATGGCGATCTATAGCAGTGGTGATGGACTCCCAACCAAAGCTGGAACCAATCGAAAAATTGCCCAGCTCCGTTGCTGTCGATTGCCGATGTCTTTCACCTTGTACATTCTTTTCATCATACCCGACAACAGACTTTCCCGGACAATAGCTAGAACAGTTTGAAGATTACAGAAGGTAAAATTTAGCTGCCTTTTGTGATTTCCTTGATCACATTTATGCTGCGAATGTGTTATTTTGATTAAAGTTTTTGTATGTATTTCCTATCCCTATTTAGTGCCTTTGAATTACATACAATTATTAGAAAAAAATTAAATGCCCTAATTCGTAAAAACTTTATCATATTATATTTTTTTTAAAAAAGCAACAACAAAAAAAACACCTTTAAAACTTTAAAATAATATTAGAATTATAGTGGAAATTTTAATCTTAAAGTTAATTTTTCCAACTTTAATCTCCGAATTTCTAACTTTAAAATTGATTTTCCAACCTGAATCTGAAAACTTTCAACTGTTTTGTTTGAATTAATTTCTTGTAAATAGAACAGTATGCATTATATCACAGGCAAACTGTGCATAAACTTATAGTTGTATATGTCTGAACTAGAAGTTTTCAAATAATGCACAGTATCAGATATCAAATATCTAAATACACGTGTAGATTGAAATCAAATAATTGTAATCTTAATATGTTAAACAAAAGGGTGTCTTTAATTATATGGAGAATTGAAAAGAAGCACACAGAGACAATTAAGTTAAAGGAGAGAGAGAGAGAGAGAGAGAGAGAGAGAGAGAGAGAGAGAGAGAGAGAGAGAGAGAGATGGCTTACAAACCAATGGCGTCTCCATTTTGGACTAATATTCTCTCTGAATCTGGGACAGAATATATTACTTTTTTGTCCGTTTCTGAAATAAAGAGAAACTTGTAAGTTATCATGGAACTATAATGTATAGTTTGTGGCTGAATTTAAGTCCGTTTTAAACAGTAATATACTTGATTCCTGCCTTGAGTGTCGTAGACATTTTCTCCTAGCAATGACCAGGTTGATCCTGAGGGTCGCCACACCTGTAGACGGGTTTGACCTATCTCTTTCTTTGCATAGAATTGCCATTGACTGAGAAAGGCACAACAACCAAAGACCAGACCGTCTATCAGAACGCCTTCCCCTTTATATAAAACCCAATACAAAGCAAGTTTAGCTTCATGGGATTGTCTACATCAACACGTTGAAACAGAACATTGTATTATTTAATATCAACTCAAGGAAGCTATATGGTTAACAGATTAACAACCAGATCTTCCTCAAAATTTTGGAAAGAACATCATCTATAATTAAATAAAGAGAAACACCTTTTATTTCAGCTTTAAAATTCGATATATTCCTATATATAAAAATTATATTTTTTAAGCTCTTTTAATAAATAAGATAAATATAGTCTAGGAATTCCCACAACCATCCAGCCCTCTTAATTAATATCTGAGACCCTTATGATCACCGCGGTCAAGACACAGCCACAGGTGCCTGAGGACATGACCCCCCCCCCCCCCCCCCGATTTAGACTTCCGGGATTGTTGACGCTTTTTAAAATAGAAATTCCTTTAAAGTCATGTTCACAACATGTTCCATATCAAATATATGAAAATTAATTGAAAATAAACGATTTATTTAAAACAACCACAACTTGCATACAAAAAGCAAGGGGTGTTTTATATTAATCGGTTTTTCCCTTTAAGTTTTAGATATTTAAAATGGAACATGTTGTGTTCATGACTTTGAAGGAATTTTTTTTATGAGAAACTCAACTGCCCCGGGGGTTTAAATCGGTGGGGGGGGGGGGGGGGGGGGGGGGGCTGGGTCCTGTCTTCAAGCAACTGTGGACCAGCGTCAAAAATAGATTCTCGAAAAACTACTGTACACTTTCTGTCATGGTGTAAATAAGTCAAACCGCGTTCCTGGACACCCCGTTTTGGAAAATAAGTTCTTTCGATCAAAACTCAAACTGCATCAAATTGTTCAATTTTATTTGATAACTTTTTTTCATTAACCAATTGAAAGATGTCCCATCCATGGTATCCCGTGATGCATGATAAACCCGTACTTCACTTTTCGCCATGACGTTTAAATTAGTCAAACCGCGTTCTTCTATCTATCAAAACTAAAATCGCATTCAAGAAACGAATTGCCTCATTTCATTTATTCAGTACATGTATTTAACAGATCTTAACTTCTATGTATAATCCATTTAAGTTCCTATTAAATATACTGTTTACGTAATAATTCAATATTATTTCATTGCAAGTATATATTTTAATGCTCTCTCCCATTAAATTGGATCCGCCAAAGCGTGTCCACCACCTTACTCTCATTTTTACTATTTCGAGCTGGTTTTTCGAAAATGAAAGTAGGTGTTTGATTAATTTTACATTAATTACCTATCAGGTAAAATTCAATTGTAGCTTACGGACATCATATAACACGTGTTGAAACTATGATACCAGAAGTGTAAACTCTGGTGCAGGCATTTTTTGGTTCATTGGCAAAAAGCCTTCATTTGATAAGTATAGATGTATAAATTCATTACCTGCCAATATTTAGTAAATTTATTGCAAATATCTATACCTTGATCCTTATCCACTTTTTGGTCGAAATTATTTGGATTATCAGCTCCAAGAACATTGCCGTTACAGGAATCATAATAGATTGTATTCTGAGTCTCTGCAACAAGAGGAATATGGACCGTATAGCTCACCTGAGTAATAATGTACTATAATCTAATTAGCAATTACACTATTTTCCTTGAAGTCAATTTTACCCATTTCTGATTACTGGTGTATCCTTTGTTATTGGTATAAAATGAATTCGTTATATATGGTTATAAATTAATTACTTTTACCTAAGCTTCTTATATGATATGCTTTTTTTTACCGCCTTTTTTATTAACACGAGGGAATCATTTTTAAAGAAATTGATTTTATAATTATAATTATATATATATTTATATAAAACAAGTTTTGACCAATACTGGGGTTGAGGACAATATTGATTATGTTAGCCCCCGAGGAACGAAATATTGCCCGACGCGAAGCGGAGGGCAATATTTTCGTCCCAAGGGGGCTAATATAATTAATGTTGCCCGAAAACACAGTCAACATTTGTTTTGATATAAGAAAAAAACCAAAATTTAAGAAAGTAATTAAAAACAAATCGTCGTAATTTTTCTCAGCTCAACAAAGAATTCACGAATTCAATTTTGTGACCCACTCGATGACCTTCGCGTCGGGCAATATTTCGTCCCTCGGGGGCCAATATAATCAATGTTGCCCTCAACCCCAGTCAGTATTTGTATAATATAACACAAGACTCAAGCTATGTTTAAAAACCAAAAATTTCAAACTCTATATATATTACTTGTTACTCGATTTTGACTTTCAAATTTTGCATTAAAATTAACCATATAAATCGTTCTAGACTTTAAACATGGAAAAAATAAAAATTGATGAATTTTTTAAAAGCTCAAATCGTGTCTATGTCCCTTTAAAATTAAAGTCTACTTTTATTAGAAAAAAACGAAATCACAAATCTTATGTTACAAAATAATATTTCTAATTCATAGCCGATCATGATCATCGCTCCATTTTTCTTTCAAATACCGGCGAGTTTTATTTGTTTAAATGTGAAATTTTTTGCAACAAAAAGAGTGTCGTCTAATTACCCCCCCCCCCCCCCCCCCAACCATCTCTTTGAAATACTAGTGAATATTGAAAACTTACATTCTGTAAAACGAAATAAAATATCGCATAAACATGATACTCACCGTAAGAATTAAAACATTGAAGAAACAAGAAGAGAACAGTGAGTTTGTACATCTCTTGCAGATATTCTGAATTCTGTCAAAGTTATAATAGTAAAACTAAAGGAAGAATTCTAATATAAATCCATATTCTTCGTATTTAATCGAAGGCGTGCTCGTCCAATTATTAGGCAGACGAGCATTTAAAAATCGCAACTTATATTAAATGTTAAAATATGCTGACCATAATTATAGCCCTCGCGCTTTATGATAATTAGTATAGAACCAATTTTCTGTGTGTCATTTTCCCCCCATTTCTAGATTTGAGAGAAGTGAATAATAAAGGATACTTAAAATCTTCCAGAGTTTCAATGAAGTCCACGAATTTTTGAGTAGATAATTTGAGACAAGATAACATAATTTAAACCACTAACTACTGTTTATGCTTCTCATAGCTTGTTTCATCTCTTTGTGTAGCTATGTGGGCCTAAGGTTTATGTCTTTAATAGGTACCGTTCTTTATAAAATCCCATGCAGTGGTTACACTAATATGACCTGGTTTAAGTCCAAAATTTTGAAAACTCAATGAAATGACAAATGTCGAATATTGTAAAAAAAACCAAACATTCGGTATATTTGGGAGTTGATTTTAATCAATTCTCCTATGCAGTTACCCTGGCAAACCGAAAGTGAAACAGTGTTTGGACCTAAGCACAAATCATCACCGCTGACAAGACGTAGATCTTGAAAATAATAGATAAATTCAGTGTACTGTATGGTGTACCATTGTTTTTCAAAAGAAAAGTATCTATAAATACCTTGAAAATAGTCAGATTTTATAAAGTACGAACAATTCAATTGTTTGTTTTTTTTGTAGTTGCATGTATTCCTACGCTAGAGTTCAATGTAGTTTTGTTCAACCAGACGTTCGGCTGTCTCCCGTAAATCTCCGACAAGCAGAGAGTCTCTCTTGGTAGTCGGAGATTAACGGAGACAGCCGAGCGTCTGGTTGAACAAGACTAGAGTTCAATATTGCTTGGATCCAGACGTGTACAATTTTTAGAAACATTTCAATTACTGATACACAGTTTGATGGAATTAATTCTATCTTTAAATATTATACAACATGATTCATGTGGGGTTTTCTCGAAAGTCTTGTCGGAAAAGTTCGAGAATTCATATTATAAAAATTTGCATACCATATCGTTGGTTTTAAAATTGATAATAATCAATAAAATCAACTCCCGACTGTTCTTCAGTACTTTGATTATAATATTTTACATCATGTAATGAAAATGACAAATGTGGAATATTTGAAAAAAAGGGGGTATTTTTGTAATATTTTACAACATGTAATGAGTCGAAAGTCCGCTTCCCGGTTCGGCTTACCTGTCCAGTGAGATGATGAACTCACTATATGTAGCAGGCACGTAGCATCTGGGGACGGGGGGGGGGGGGGGGGGGGGGCTGCCCCCTACTTTTTGCGGAGCAAAGATTTTTCTTAAATTTACATACACAAAATTGAATTTACATGGAGTCCCCCCCCCCACTTTTATTTGACCATGTAAAAATTATCATTGAATGGAAAATAAGGAAATAAACAGGTAATTGAAGGTAAAAGGTATATACTACCCCCCCCCCCCCCCCCCAACACGGATTAGGATTTTCAGGATTTTGGAAAGAAACCTTTTCCTTTTTTTTTCTTTTGCTTGTCAAGATTTTTTAGATAAGTCTGTCCCCCCCCCCCCCACCCACTTTCAAAAATGATGCTACGTGCCTGTGTAGTGCATGTCTACTCAGTATCTGCAGATCTAGAAGGGCCCGCGGTGTGAAAAATAAACATTGGACCACCATCCCCCTCCCACCACCAAAAAAATTTGGACGTTAATAAATTGTAATTAAGAAATGTTTAGGATTTCAACACCCCCCCCCCCTTTTCAAAAACACGCAGATTAGGAACTTTGGTTTTGGGAATGGGATGTACATGTACTTTGCTGTTAAATTCTGTAGTTCTTTTGTGCTTGCATGTAAAAAAAAAATGATTTAATTTGGGATGGTGTACGGGTGTATCTATCTAGTAAAATTCAAGACCCATATAATATTCAATTCAATTCAATTTCTTTATTAACCAATTAAGGGCCCTCAAGGGGCAACATGAAGACTGTACATACAACATCCAATGTACACATACAACATTCAATAAACATACATGTATACAAGAGGGAAAGAGTTGGATGATTGAAAGAGCTAGGACAGACATGAACATTTAATTAGTATATATATATATATGTATGTTTCTATACATTCAATACAGTGTCTTCTATATATCTATGTTAAACACCATACATAAATATGTCAAAATACAAATGTACATACAAATTTGAAATAGTTTATCAAATGATTGAAAAGTTACAAAAACCAATATTTGACTAGGAAATACAAATTAAAGGGACTTGGACACGATTTCACTTAAAATTTTCAAATTTTATTTTTCCGTTTTCAATGTTTATACTGATAAATATAGAAGTTTATAATGCTATGTCAAAATTTGAAAGTCAAATATCAAGTTATAAGCAAGATACGGAGTTCATAATTCTTTGTTTTTTAAACAAATCTCGAATATTTTCATTTTTTACTTATGTGTTGTATTGGTGTAAGTTTCAATCAAATGTATCTTTCTTTTGTTGTTAATAGTATTTATGAAGATACTGAATTAGTTTAAACTGTTTTTTCATGTCATTTTGTCTAAGAAATGGTAATTCTCTACATTACATTTTTTGTAAACAACTATAAGACTCGAGCTTTGTTTACATAACTATCAATTCTTACCTCTGTATCTTGCTTGTAAATTGACTTAAACATTCTATATTTTGGTCAATCATTTAAAATCCACCAGTAAACCATTTTATACATAAAAAATAAAAATAAAATTTTTGATCTCAAATCGTGTCCAAGTCCCTTTTTAAAGGCAATGTCTTTTGTAAAAATTTACCAAGAGAGTTTAATATATCTAATTCTTCACATTTTAAAATCCAAAATAATTTTTGTTTGTCTTGTAAACTAGTACAATGTTTTGCTTTAGATGAAATTAAATCAAATAGTTCCTCTCTTTCTTTTGTAAACTTGCTGCATTGGATAAGAAAATGTTCTTCATCTTCAATTCTATTAAGTGTACAATTTTTACATATTCTTTCTGTTCTAGGTGTGTTATTATATCAGCCCAATTCAATGAAAAGTATATGCGCTGATATCCGCAGTCTACAGATTGGCTTTCTGTATTCAGGTCTTAATATAGTTAAATACTTTTCCAGTATGAAGTTAGTTATCAAAAATATATAAATAACAAGTTTGCCATCTTGAAGTGTTTCATTTGAGTAATTGCCAATCCATCAAATATTTTTTAGTCTGAGATTGTTTTAAAGAAGTAACAAAGTCCTTTTTAGAATATGTCATAATGTTTTGAATATTAAGAATGTTTAGCAGCTTTTTAATAGAGGAATACCAAGTTGTTTTTTGTATTTTGGGCGAAATGATCGAAGTTCTTTACTACATAGAAATGCATCTTTTAATAGAGGAAATTCTGTTGTTAAATTTTCTAATCTGTTGCAATATTTTAGTAATTTATTGACATAATGTAGAGGAAATATTTGTATATAGACATTATTCGAAATTTCAAGAAAAGGAATGGTGTGTATACACACTATGCGCAACCTGTCTAAACGTGAAAGATGATTTTCTCACCTCCACACCGACACTCTTTAACGCGGGAGATTGAAAGTTGAGCATACTATGATACTTCCGTGTTCACCGATGTTTCTGAACGTTCACAGGTTAGAGCTATAAATGTGTAACCTAGCTGTTCTATAACACCAAATACTCAATATACTGCATCAAATCAAAAGTAAATGTAAAACGTCCACATGAAAATATTTTTAACTTCACAAAGCTTTTAAAAATAGGATTATATGTATTTGCTGTAGTTTGCAACCTAGAAAATTCGGACTGATCAGCTGATTCAAGATTTTTACAGTAATGCGTTTACAAACACATCTTGGTTTCAGAGATATTTATTTTGAAACAATGCACTCTTCAGCTGTTCAGTTGAAGAACTTTTAAAACAATTGTATACCGATATATCTATATTGCATATATTCAGTCAAATAAAATAACCGACTTGGTTGAAAGTGTTGAGTGTTGTCAACTTCCCATTATTGTCCAAGTAATTTATATAATTTAAAAAACTGATTTTAAACTTAATGTTATGTAAACTATATGCAGTCCTTCATTCTTCATCAGGGCCTTCCACTAATCAACTTGAAAGATGAGAACTTGTATGGTTTTACACGTGCTTCTCTTGGGGCTCGTCAATTTAGCAAAAACGTCGGCCACACCCGCAGTTAAAGTGAGCCCTGGTTTGGAGACACCTAAAGATGTAGTTGTTGTGGGTGGGGGACTCGCAGGAATGGCTGCAGCAAGAAAGCTCAGCAATTCACCGGACAAATTCTCTGTGAAAGTCCTGGAGGCACGCAAGGAGAGATACGGTGGGCGTGTCTATACGAAAAGGGAATACGGTGTCAGAGGTAATGGACAAATGGTGAAATAAGAAACTGCTGTATACAGTGCATTAATTCATTCATTTTCTTCCCTATCTGTGAACCATGACAACTTAAAAAGCTATGGTAGCCATTTAGAGAAAAAGTACATAGAATATTGGACTTTTTGTTACCAGTACCAGTATGTACGTATACTAGGGGGGGGGGGGGGGATATATTATGTCCTAATCTGCCATTATATCACCCTTGTAGAGTTTTGGTTTGGAAAATTGCTTGAGAATCATTTAAAACTTTCATAAGAATTGATACAAATTCATATAAGTATGGTAAAGGTACGTATATAGTTTAGTGAATATTAAAAGATACCTTATTTGTTTGTTAGTAGAAGTGGCATTTACATCAACATAGACAGTAAAATGAATGAATTCAATGACATGTCCATTTCTTAAACAGCTGTTAAATTGACCAATAATTGTCCTGCTTGATTGTATTTTTTAAGACATTTCATGGAGGAAACATTTTTTCACAACAGGCGTAGATGGAGATTTGGGGTCTAGTTTTCTGAACTCTGGTGTCCCCAATAACCCTCTCTTGGAGCTTACAAAAACCCTGGAAATTGCAGTGGAGTCCACTGGTTCTTTACAGCTCCATGCTCCAGGCCTGAACAAAGTTTATACTGCAGAGGAAACCAAACACATATTTTCTGAGTTATTAACGGTACTAGTATAATAGTGTTTATTTCAAGTAAAATCTCTTAATTTCACAAATTAAAGAATATTAATTTTATTCTCCAAAGTAGGTTTTTCTATTTAAATCATATATACATCAATAAACACACTTGAAAGTAGTAGGGAGGAAATATATATTAAATTGTGAATTGGCTTTACCGGTACTTATGAATAGTATAAATTATCGCAATTACATTTGGCTAACTACTTGGATCTTTTATTTTATTATGTAGCTCTTTTTTATACTGTAGGTGGTTCAAATGGCAGTGGAGAAGGCCAAAAGAAATGGAAATGATCGCCCACTACCTGAAGCAATCAAGGAAGAGTTACCTCTCTTTAAGACTGATGTTGACAAGACAGTTTTGGCAGGGCTGTTATCTTCTCATTATGTCTTATCAGACAAAGACTCGTCTACATACATGTTCAATCCAAAGAAGGACTTTGGCTGGGACAAAGTGGTGGTGGATGGCTTTGACCAAATTATTGATGGGTGCGGCATCACCGATACAGTCTTAAGTTCAAACTCATTTTGTACTGTATACAGGGAAATATTTGCACCTGTTTTACTTTAGCTTCTTTTACCTTCATTGTCAGCGGGCGAATTTAAGACGAATTCAATTATTTCAAATCATCTTTCTTTAAACACAACTCTGTATGGGCGAAATCAGGACGAGGCGAAACTCTTTGCAAGTGTAGAAGGGCGAAAATTACACTGGACTAAAATAACCCTGTAAACAGTAATTGCTGAATTGATATCTTGATCTGCTCATGTTCTTAATTCTCTAGGCAAGGATTGGTGATGTATAACAAACAAATTGTGTGACAATCATGAAATTATACTCTGTTATAAATCTTGGAAGGTATGAGATCGAATCCTAGTTAGGAGTCACCTATCACAAATCCACATACAGTAATTATAGTGCTCAGGAGTCAAAAGTGCTGAAAGCATTACTTTATATCATTATGTACAATAACAGTATTGATAAGTTGTATTAGATTTGAATTTGCCACTTGAAATTTGAAATTACAAGTACTAGTAAATGTATTACAGAGGTTAAGTTTTAATTGATATATATTTTCAGCATTGTCAGCGGCATTGATGCAGAGTTTCCAATAGTTATTGAACTACAGGCCATCGTTCGACAAATTACCTTTGACAAGAAAACAAATAAGTACAAAATTCGAACATTTGACCGACAGCAACATGAAGCAGACATTGTGATTGTGGCTGTTCCATTGGGAATTCTGCGGAAGGGAGAAATTGTGTTTGGGGAGCCACAAAAGAATAGTTCAAGTTCAGTAGCCAATATGCCTCAGAAATGGCATGACACAGTTCGGAACAAATTAGGTAAAATATTGGTTAAGATTTTGTGGTGTGGTTTTTATTTTACCAAAAAAATGAATTGAAGTACATACTGTTTACAATACACTACTTTTGTTTAAAGTTGTGATAACTTTCAAATTTAAAACACCAAAAATCAACTTTGAAACTTGCCAGTTAGCTTCATAGAGTTAAACTACAAATCAGGTTCCTTTTCAACGAAGTTTGGAACTGATCAGGAGTTCAAACATTGTATTATTTAGGACATAATTTGGCTTTGCCTTTGCAATACGAATTAGTGTACTTTCCAAACACTTGTTAATAAAAATCATTACCACAAGTTTTTTGTTTTTTTTCCCTCCCATAGGAATATCTTACTCGAACAAAGTTTTGGTGGAGTTTGATGAGGCATTCTGGCCCACCGATGTTGGGGTCTTCACGAGGCCAGCAGAGAGTGAAGAAGAGGCTGGGCTTCTGCAGACCTGGTTCAACCTCCACCAACTGGTCAACAAGCCCATTCTGATGGGCAGTATTGTTGGACCTATCGCAAAAACCTTGGAGAGCTGGAGTGATGATGAAGTGAAAGTCAAAGGTAGGGAACTTTTCTACATATTAACTTAATTATTCGCAGCAATGTTAAGGCGTCCCGGTGCTAAAATACGACTGGAAAATGATATTTTTTTAATCATCGCAAAAATACTTTGTCAGACAGGGAGTATTTCTTAAAATCTGTGTTACATTTATTGACAACGATGTTAAACATTATATTTGTTGCATTTTTGTGATGTCATATGTACTTTGTAATCATGTGACGGGCGAATCCTGATATTGAAAATGATTTATTTACATCGCATTGGCGCAGGTGATTGATGACATTAATTCATAAATATTTTTTAAAAAATTCCTTTGTTATGTCATATACTTTGAAGTTTTTGCTTGGGCTTGAAATAGATATTTCTTTTAAGGAAGAATTTGTTGAAACATTCCACAAAATCATCAAAATAATGCACATTTTTACTTATCAAAAGCGATTTACAAAAAATTGGGGTAAATCTGTAGGTTTCCCAAGCACGATTCACATTGGTACTTATATTCTCTACCAATGTTACGTGAAATATTCTAAAATTGTGTTGATCTATCACCTGCGCCAAGCTATAGTTTTTACATGCATTAAAATTTCTTCATTCAGTTGTTTACACATAGCAGGGAGAGTCTCCAAACCACTAGTTTATATATAGTCTTTTACTTTAAATGAAGCTTTAAAACTGCCGATTATTTGATACTGGTTTTTAATATGAATGAATTCTGTACGTCTAGCATTAACGGCAGCATCTATGTAAAGGAAACATGTGGTTTTATACTGGTTTGATATACCATTCACTTTTAACGTTAATATACATTCCCTGAGAACTATCCACAGGAATGCAGATCGAGACGTCAAAGTTAATTATAACATCATATCGTATGAAGTACAGACAAGTGACTTTCTACACATCGCTGTAAAATCAATCGGGAAGCCTTAACATGCCCGCGTTGAAAATATTTCAAATTAAAAAAGCTATACATACAATATTACCTGGTGTTATTCTAAATGTATAGTCACACTTAGTTTTAAAGTTAATTTTTTTTTTTTTTTAAATATGTAAAGATTCATAGAAAAGTTCACAGCATGACTTACTCTACGTAAGATGATGAGTTACGTAACTTATCTAAGAATTCTCAATAACTTTGATCTAAACACAGAATAAATTTTCAGTGAAAGCAGTTTTGGAGAAATTCTTTGGGACAAAAGTACAGGATAGAACCATTAAACAACTAAAGAGGTCTGCTTGGCAGGGAGATGAGAATACAATGGGGGTCAACTCATATCCAAAAGTGGGTGAGTGGAAAAGGAAAAAATTTAGTTCTTTGATACTGCAGATTCCTTATTTTGCATGAGTTTTATATTCAATGAAGATTGGGCTATGTTGTAATAAAAAAAAAATAGAGGATTTAAATAGTTATGCAATTACTTTTTAGGGACAACTGCAGAAGACTTGAAGATCTTGTCAGAGCCCAGATGCCCAGGACTGTACTTTGCAGGGGAGTACACAATCACAGAGCACATGAACACAGCCCATGGTGCCTACATGTCCGGCATCCGGGCGGCAGAACAGGTCATGTCTGGCTACTGCATACAGCAAGCTGAGAAAGAAAAGGAGGAAAAGAGGAAAAAGAAGATGGAGAAGAAGAAGAGGGATAAAGGAAAGAAGAAGGAGGAAGAGTCTGAAGATGATGATGAGGAAGATGAAGATACAGGTAGTGAGGAGGAGGAAGAGGAAATGGAGATGCCATCTAAACCAAAGAAAAGTAAGGAGCGGATCATATTGTCTGAGGAACGGAGAAAGAAGGCACAGGAGAGGGATGAACTATGAGTGAAAGTTGGTAAAATTCTGCTGTATGAATGAGGAGATATAGATGGAAGTGTAAGTTCATATTCAGTGATTCACAATTGGGAAGAGTTTATAACCTTAAGAATTGTTAAAGTATGTACATGTAGCCTACATGTATACATTAATGTGATTTCTTTTTAAGAGGTTGTAATTGTGTGCCATTGATAACTTATTATCTTTTTTATACACAATGTATTTTAATTAGTAAAATACAATAGGAAATCCATTTGTAAATTTTAAGACAAATATACTAATGTATGTGTTCATTGTTAATTTGACCCACTACAAATCGATTTTTACTATAAATTTTGAACAAGGCCACATTCAAATAGATTCTTTGTTTGCCCACTCCTGAGTTTAGTAAGACTCAGACACCCAAGGGATAGGATATATGCCATAGATAAATAAAATCCTCAAATATATATGTTGAAATCTTAAAGATTTCTAAAACAAACCGAAAGGAAGGAATAAGCTGACTAGCCATAAGTATAATAAACTCTGATGCTTATTGTTTGTACATCAGTTTATTCTGTAGGCAAACATATACATGTAAAGGGACATTTGATTCATCTCTGGCTTCTGGATCAATTACCATTAATTGTATGTTTAGCTTTAACAATAAGTGGTATCAGGGAACATAAATTTTAGATCTATGTGTGATAGTATCAAACATATTTCTATATGTATTTATTCGTTTTATCTATTTCATTATCTGTTTTTGTTAAACACAGTCTTAAATTTTAAATAACCGCCAGTTACACTGCGCAACTGGATTGAGTTAGCTGAGTAAAGTCTTTCGTTTTTCATTGGTTCTCTAATTTGATTGGTCTTTCTTATTTTCATCATCCAGTAAATTTAATTCTCTGTTTGATATAAGTAACTGTTCAAACTAAGTAAAATTAGGCAGTACTTCATTTTCAACATCGTCGATCAATCCAGCCTGTAATGCAATACAGTACGTGAAATCTTCAATGATTCCAAAAACAAACCCAGATATTGATAAATATATTTGATGTCACCATTAATTGACTATTATTCATTTGGTAATCTCTACACTTTTCTTATCTTTTTTATTTATTTATTTTTTTGGGGGGGGGGGGGGGGGGCTAAGGAAAATAGAATTAATGTATCAGAAATTTAGAAATGTTTTTTGAGTGTCATCTTTCTTAATTAAAGAGTAGTTAACAAATAAAATAGTCAACAGCATGCAGTGTCTGTATTAAAGTATTAGGAGAGTATTAGACTCTTTCCAACAAATGGCATCATCCTCTGCTGTTTATGGAAAGCATATATCAATAGAGTAAATGGTTGAAATCTATTTGATTTTGACATTTTACATTTCTAGGCCCAGATCTTAAAAAGCCAAAGGGACTTCTAATATAGATGTACACGGGATTATGTATTTAGTAAATACTTTGAACTGTCTGTTCTGACAGCAGTAACTGTTTTTCTTTGTTGTTACCCTAATGTGCATGATGAACATTTACTGTATTATAATATCCAAGTCTACAGTGCTACATTTTAGTTGATCAATGTTATGGCATCTCTTTGAAGAATTTATGCATAATTTACATGTATATCTTTCTATAACAATCTGATAATTTATATTCATACCTTGAATATATGCTATACGTATGTGTTTAATAGCAAGTTAATTTTGTTAATTAATATGGCAATAATCAATTTTATTAGTCTGTTGGAAGTAGTTGTCAAAGCAATATTTAGTGAATGTTTAGATAAAGATTTAATATTGTAAGAGATAAGGTCTGACTTATAGATTTATTTCTGTATCAAATATCAAATTAATAATTGGTGCATCTTATTTCTTTTTTTGCATTCTACAATTTATCATTAAGTCTCTTTTGTATTTCCTATGTACTATTTATTCAGACTTGATGGTCTTCCATTCAGTAAAATACTTAAAACATAGGTAATCATAGATTACTAAGCTCACCGAGACGGAGCATCACCCTTATGAGACATCACCTTCATAAGACCACCTTTATCATTTTATATGAAAATCAAACTTTATGATCTTGGATATTCATGGATTCTGTTTTGACAAAATATCGTATATCATCTGATAAATTTTTTTATGATAATCATATGTTCATATGTTAATCAATACAATGATATAAAATTAAATATTGCATCATGTCATATTTCTAATATAATATATCATATAATAAATAAAATACCGTAATAAACAATAATGAGATTTGATATTGTAATGTATGATATGACATTGTATTGTGTTATACCTTATTGTATTTGATCACATAATACAATATCATAAAATATAATACAATATAGTATCATATTACAATATCATATTACATAATACATCATAACACTGAAACATGATATTATATTGTATAATATAGAATGATATTGTATTGAATGACACTGAAACATATTTGATACATTATATGATATTATATTATATAATACAATATAATTTGATTCCAACATTGTATCTTATCAAATGATACAATATTATGTGATATGGTAAAATATTATAAAATACATTATTATATTATACATATTGCATCATATGACACAATAAAATATATTACAATATCATATAATACAATTTCATGTGATATGATAATATATCATATAAACCAATATCATATCATACAATATCGTATGATACAATATTATATAATATTACAATATCATATAATACAATTTCATGTGATATAATTCTATATTACTGAAACCAATATCATATTATACAATATTGTATGATACAATATTATAGAATATACAATATTGTATCATAGGATACAATATAATATTTTGCAATATCTTATGTAATTGTATCATGTGATAAAATAATAAATTAAAATACAATATAATATTATACAATATTGTATCATAATATACAATACTATATATAACAATATCATGATACATAATCATATCATAAAATATCAAAAAAATTGATACAATATCATATCGTATCGTATAACTTTTTATAATATAACATATGATATCATATTGTATCATATCAAACAATATTGTTTCATATCATACAATACTTTATAATAGGAATCATGTTATATCATTTATCAACAAACACATCTATCTATCGAGCTGGTTTGAGTGAGGTAGGAGATTTCTTTAGCATCCTTGATAATGGAGATCAGGCTCTGCTTCTGAAGCAACCTATGCATTTAATTTATAATAAAGTTAAATCAACTATGCAAGCTTTCATCTATAAAACATGTGACCTGTTCCAAAAAACTAAACCTCATCCAGCATCCGAAACCTATGGCTCAGATTCAGCATTCAAGCCCATCAGGTGCATTTGTATCATAAGACCATGCAATTTTGGTGAAGTTTGGACCAGTAATAACTAAGATATCATCATCAGAGGGCACTAGCAATTAAAACCTTAACTTCCTCCAGCATCCGCAACCTATGGCTCAGATTCAGCATCCATGCCTGTCAGGTGCATCTGTATCATAAGACACACCATCCATTCAAGTTTGGTGAAGTTAGGACCAGTAATAACTAAGATTTATTTTTTAGCATCCTTGATAATGGAGATCAAGCTCTGCATCTGAAGCTACCTCTGCGATTCATTCATATTACAGTTAAATCAACTAGCAAGTTTGAAATAGTACTATCATCTATTAAACATGTGACCTGTTCCTAAAAACTTAACTTTATCCAGCATCCGAAACCAGACTATGCATTCAAGCCTGTCAAGTGCATCAGTATCATAAGACACACCATCCATGGAAGTCTGGTGAAGTAAGGACGAGTAATAACTAAGATATCATCATCAGAGGGCACCTGTTTCAAAAACTTTATCTAACCAGCTCTTAAAACCTTAAACTCCTCCAGCATCCGAAACCTATTGCTCAGATTCAGCATTCAAGCTTGTCAGGTGCATCAGTATCATAAGAAGCACCATCCATACAAGTTTGGTGAAGTTAGGACCTGTAGTAACTAAGATATAATCATCAGAGGGCACCTGCAACAAAAACTTAACCAGCTCTAAAAACCTTAACCTCTTCCAGCATCTGAAACCTATTGCTCAGATTCAGCATTCAAGCTTGTCAGTTGCATCAGTATCATAAGACGCACCATCCATACAAGTTTGGTGAAGTTAGGACCAGTAGTAACTAAGATTAATCATCAGAGGGCACCTGCAACAAAAAATTTAACCAGCTCTAAAAACCTTAACCTCTTCCAGCATCCGAAACCTATTGCTCAGATTCAGCATTCAAGCTTGTCAGGTGCATCAGTATCATAAGACGCATCATCCATACAAGTTTGGTGAAGTTAGGACCAGTAGTAACTTAGATATTGCTATCAATGGGTACCCGCAACAAAAACTTTAACCTGCTCCAAAAACCTTAACCTCCTCCAGCATCCGAAACCTATAGCTCAGATTCAGCACTCAAGCCTGTCTGGTGCATCAGTATCATAAGGCACACCATCCATGCAAGTTTGGTGAAGTACAGACCAGCAGTAACTAAGATACTGCTATCAATAGGCACCTGCAACAAAAACTTTAACCTGGTCCAACAACCTTAACCTCCTCCAGCATCTGAAATTTAGGACCCAGATTCAGCATCCAAGTCTTTCAAGTCCATAGGTAGGTCCAGATGCATGAAGATAGGACAAGTAATAGCTTAGATACAGGACCTGCAACAAAAACTTTAACCAGGTCCGGACGCCGACGCCGACGCCACCGCCGACGCCGAGGGTATAGCATAAGCTCTCCTTGACTTCGTCTCGGTGAGCTAAAAAGCATTCTGTAGTTATTGATTCTTTGTATGCTTATACATGTACATGTATTCCATATATGTGTACAAACTACATACTATGGTACCTGAGGATATACATATACTGTGTAGGTCGATATTTGTGTTGATTAAAGCATGGATTCTTTTCCCGACATACATACAGTGTAAAGATTTATTCTAAAATGTTTTGTAGCTTTAGTTAGTCAATACAAACTTTTTCAATTTAATTTTATTGTTCATACATAAACACAAATATTCAGTGTAAATTATCTACATGCACAAATGTCCTCGTTTTAGTTGTATTCACCTGTTTTGGTTTCGCATTCTCTTTTGTTCAGACAGTTATTGTTTGGAAAATTTTAAAACTGAGCTTATTGATAACTAACAACATAATATAAATAACTAGTGCAGTATGTTGCACTGGGATTATCATTGAGGAAAACTTGAGGAGGAGTGAGATGTATTTCCACGGGTGCTTAGATCGTTCTAATGAATATGTATATATGTACATGGTACATGTACATGTAATAAGTGTAAACTTAGGCAGAATTTTAAAGAATGATATACTGTGGAATCATTAAAATTCGTGAGGGCCAATTTTCGTGGATTGCTTAAATTTTACTGGTTCGTGGGAACGTAATTTCGTGTATTCTCCTATACCTACAAAAGGAAACATAGGTAATCACAGATTACAAAGCTCACCGAGACGAGGCATCACCCCTATGAGACCACCTTTATCATATTATATGAAAATCATACTTTATGATCTTGGATATTCATGGATTCTGTTTTGACACAAAATCATATATCATCTGTTAAAAAATTGTATGATAATCATATGTTCATATATTAATCAATATAATAATATAAAATTAAATACTGCATCCTATCATACTTACAATATATATCATATAATACAATAAAATACTGTAATAAACAAAGATGATATTGTATATATGAAATGACATTGTATTGTGTTAAACCTTATTTTGATCACATAATACAACATTATTATATATAATACAATATTGTATTATATGATACAATATCATATTACATAATACATCATAACATTGAAACATATGATATTATATTGTATAATACAGTATGATATATCGTATTGTATGATATTATACAAATATTGACTGGGGTTGAGGGCAACATTGATTATATTAGCCCCCGAGGGACGAAATATTGCCCGACGCGAAGCGGAGGGCAATATTTTCATCCCAAGGGGGCTAATATAATCAATGTTGCCCTCAACCCCAGTCAATATTTGTATAATATCATACAATACGATATATCATACTGTATTATACAATATAATATCATATGTTTCAATGTTATGATGTATTATGTAATATGATATTGTATCATATAATACAATATTGTATTATATATAATAATATTTTCGTCCCAAGGGGGCTAATATAATCAATGTTGTCCGAAAACACAGTCAACATTTGTTTTGTTATATGAAGAAACAAACCAAAATTAAGAAAGTAATTGAAAACAGATCGCCATAATTTTCTCGGCTCAACAAAGAATTCACGAATTCAATTCTGTGCAAAGTTAATTTCCAAAATATCCTCAGCATCAAACGGTCACTGGTGATATTCCGCCGACCGAAAGAATTAATATACAGATGTTCTACCTGATTTTACTTCACAGTAATTCGCAAATCCTTATATCCGTTATGATAGCAAACCGTCGCATTGCGCGTCCTTTGTTTACTTTGCCTTGACTGACTGTCTATTATGACGTCACCTTGTTTTGGAGTAGCGAAGAGTTATTTACGTCATCGTTTACGAATCAACTAATCAGAGGCGATTATTTGAAATAGAGGGAATGCTCTCTAGATATTATTCCTAGCCGGTCAATATCAAAAAAATATTGACCGGTCAATATTTTTCGGACGAGCTAATATTACAATTATTGACTATTCGTCTATATAGTGTTATATAGTGAGAATATACTACTGAATATAACAATGTATAATATTTGATACATAATATGATATTGTATCATATGATACTGTATAATTTGATATAACATTATCATATCAAATGATAATATATAATGTGATAAAGTAAAATATTATATAATACAATATTATACATACATATTGTATCATATGATTCAATTATATATCATACAAACCAATATCATATTATACAATATCGTATGATACGATAATATATAATATTACAATATCATATAATAAAGTTTTGCGTGATATAATTGTAAATTACAGAAACCAATATCATATCATACAATATCGTATGATACAATATAATATTGTATCATAATATACAATACTATACAAAACAATATCATGATACAATTTCATATCATAAATATCAAAAAAATTGATACAATATCATATCGTATCATATAACTTTTTACAATTTAACATATGATATTATATTGTATCATATTAAACAAAAGTGTTTCATATCATACAATACTTTATCATAGGAATCATGTTATATCATTTAACAACAACCTCATCTTTCTATCAAGCAGGTTTAAGTGAGGTAGGAGATTTCTTTAGCATCCTTGATAATGGAGATCAGGCTCTGCATCTGAAGCAACCTCTGCGTTTCATTTATAATATAGTTAAATCAACTATGCAAGCTATCGTCTATAAAACATGTGACCTGTTCCAAAAAAACTAAACCTCATCCAGCATCCGAAACCTATGGCTCAGATTCAGCATTCAAGCCTGTCAGGTGCATCAGTATACATAAGACGCATCTCCATGCAAGTTTGGTGAAGTTCAGACCAGTAATAACTAAGATATCATCATCAGAGGGCACTAGCAATTAAAACTTAACCTGTTCCAGCATCTGCAACCTATGGCTCAGATTCAGCATCCATGCCTGTCAGGTGCATCTGTATCATAAGACACACCATCCATTCAAGTTTGGTGAAGTTAGGACCTGTAATAACTAATATACAGTGGAGCCTCACTTATCCGGACACTTTTGTCCCCAGGCCAAATCGTCCGGATAGGTGAAGCGTCCGGATATCTGAATTGTGATATTTACCTTTAATATTTATGGAAATATAACTCATAAATAAATTATACAATTAAATATTTTATTTTGATAGCCATAAGGACTACAAAAAAAAGTTGAGTTTTTTTTAAAATTAAGAAAACAAAATATTGTTAAAAACATTATTTAAGGTATGTTTTTTCCACAGGAAAGCAAGCACTACATTCTACAAGGCAACACTTTACGCTGACAAATCTTTTTCTTCAAGCTAGCGGTGATCGCAACTCTCGCTCTCTTGGCCGGTGGTGTTGACATGTTTAAAGCTGCTCAACATTTAATGATTGAAAATGGATGAAAATCTGTATATATTCCCTTATTGATAATTGTCCAAGCTTTTTTTCATTGATAGAACTTACCCAAGCTAAGTTTTACGTATCCATCTTTCTATAGAGTTAATTGCACCCAAGCGATATTTACAAGTAGCGTGAACACTCATCCACGCCATGTTTGGCATAAATTATTATTACACTGTTAATTGAACACGCGCTATAAAATTAATGTTGATACCCTGAACATCCCAAGCGGTCTTAATAACTATCGTAAACAGAACTCAAATTATCAAATTTTTCAATTCAATTACGTTTTAAAATGAATAGGCGTACAAACGATCTAATCACACTACGATTAATAGAATTTTAATTCAATCAATAGATGAATTTTTAAAACACAAATTTAACAATTTTCATGACATTTTAATCAAACAATAACAGTTCATAAGTTAAATGGCGACAATTAAACATGTCGCATCCATGCTTATCGTAATATCCTCGGGCGAGTACATAGCGTGACACAGGTGACCCCGATTACCGGACGAAGGCATTGTTTAAAACCAACAACCAGTGTCAGATGTTTTTACACCAATTTGCACTTGCGCATAAAAAACTTTTGTGCCCCCGAACACTATAATGTGACCGTCCGGTTAAATGAGGTAAAATTTAAAGGAAAACTGTATTATGTGGTAAAATTTGACCGTCCGGATCCGGAACGCGGAATTCCGGATAAACGAGACAAATTATTGTGTAAAAATTCCGTTCCCAATAAAAATCGACCGGAAAGTGAAGCGTCCGGATATCTGGCGTCCGGATATCTGAGGCTCCACTGTATATTTTTTAGCATCCTTGATAATGGAGATCAAGCTCTGCATCTGAAGCTTCCTCTGTGATTCATTCATATTACAGTTTAGTCAACTATGCAAGTTTGAAATAGTACTATCATCTATTAAACATGTGACCTGTTCCAAACAACTTAACCATACCTAGCATCTGAAACCTATGGCTCAGACTCAGCATTCAGGCCTGTCAGGTGCATCAGTATCATAAGACACACCATCCATGGAAGTCTGGAGAAGTTAGGACAAGCAATTACTAAAATATAATCATCAGAGGGCACCTGTTTCAAAAACTTTAACCAGCTCTAAAAACCTTAACCTCCTCCAGCATCCGAAACCTATGGCTCAGATTCAGCATTCAAGCCTATCTGGTGCATCAGTATCATAAGACGCACCATCCATAGAAGTCTGGTGAAGTAGGACCAGTAGTAACTAAGATATCATCATCAGAGGGCACCTGCAACAAAAACTTTAACCAGCTCTAAAAACCTCAACCTCCTTCAGCATCTGTAACCTATAGCTCAGATTCAGCACCAAAGCCTGCCTGGTGCATCAGTATCATAAGACACACCATCCATGCAAGTTTGGTGAAGTACAGACCAGCAATAACTTAGATATTGCTATCAAAGGGCACCTGCAACAAAAACTTTAACCTGCTCCAAAAACCTTAACCCCCTCCAGCATCTGAAATCTATAGCTCAGATTCAGCACTCAAGCCTGTCTGGTGCATCAGTATCATAAGACACACCATCCATGCAAGTTTGGTGAAGTAAAGACCTGCAGTAACTTAGATATTGCTATCAAAGGGCACCTGCAACAAAAACTTTAACCTGGTCCAAAAACCTTAACCTCCTCCAGCATCTGAAATTTAGGACTCAGTTTCAGCATCCAAGTCTTTCAAGTCCATAAGTAGGTCCAGATGCATCATCCATGCAAGTTTGGTGAAGATAGGACAAGTACTGTAAATTCCTTATATTACGCGAGTACTTAATTCCGCGATCTGGCGGTTTCGTATCAAATCGCGAGAATATTAAATCGCGAACACGGAATTTTCATCCTTTTTTCTTATAGTTTTAAACTCTTAAAAAATAATAGCGAGGTTTTAAAATCCGCGAAGGGTGCTTCTCGCGATTTTACGCGGATATTAATTCCTCGCGGTTAATTAGGAATCTACAGTAATAGCTTAGATACAGGACATGCAACAAAAACTTTAACCAGGTCCGGACGCCGACGCCGAGGGTATAGCATAAGCTCCCCCTGACTTCGTCTCGGTGAGCTAAAAATGACTTAATATCATTAATTTATTAATTCGTGGAGAATGTTAATTCGTGGATGAGAGATACCCACGAATTCCACGAAAATTGAGCCACCACTAAATCTAATGATTCCACAGTATGCTGAATATAGCATGTATCCAATACACAATATTGTACTTATTGATGATTAGGACACAAGCACCTGTGGGTCTTTGGCAAAAAAAAGATGAGTTAACTTATCCTGGATACATACAGTACATGTACAGTACTTCATTAAAAAATCCCACAAAAACTTTTACCTTAACATGTATCTTTACAGGTCAATGGCATGAAGGGGTATAATCTCATTACCAGAACTTAGCAATGATTGGCTTTTAGGCCTTGGGGCCACCAACACAAAACTCATAAAATAGGACCAAATCAAAGACCAAATTGCTACCCCAAAAAATAGAAAAAAAGACTAGGAGAATTTGAAACAATTTATTTTTTGTAACGTTACATTCTATCACTAAACATGCATGCATAAAGCAAAGAATGATTATACAAGAATCTGATTTATGTCATAAAACAGCAAACCAATTAAAAGAAAGAAAACCAATGCATATATTTATCCCTTTCAAATTAATTTCATGTGTTAACAATAATGAAAATTTTATAAAAACAGCCATGTACATATTGTATGTCCTCGTTTTAGATGTAAGACATGCAGAGAAAACTAAACTCTACAGATTGAAGTCCTAATAATTCAAAGGAAGTTCAACACTTCTGTTTGTTATTGGATTATAACAGAGAATCATTGTAACAGAAAACCAGAATAAATATTGATTATTTCAATGCATTTTGTATTGCAGAGAATAACATTGAAAATACACCAAATACACATTATATGTAAGTACCAGTATGTAAAATCTACAAAATATTTATCTTTAGCACTATGATTTGTTATCTTCTTTACAGGTTAATAGTCAATAATTTACATACATAAATATATAAATCGAATTCAAGTAAGTTGGTTTAAACATTGTTTTCAATAATCAATACATTTTTTTCAATCAGGATAAATGTCATGTTTACTACATGTATAAATGTATTGACACCCTGTATTTTGTTGGGGCTGATGGTATATGTTCTGGTGCATGTACTGTTATATATGCAATATACAATAAATATATTACACTGAATTTTTTCCACTGATGAAAATGTATGTCAATTATCAGGAATGATCAACCAGTACTGTTCATAAATGTTAAAAGCTTGATTGCTTTGCACATGCCTATAAAATGGGGTTTTTTTTTCTTCAAATTGTGGGGAAAAAAAATTTATGAAGAGATCAATGTATGTCTTTGCCATAAGATATTATTTAATCAACCTTTCAAAACAAGATACATGTACAAGAGAATCAATTAAAGCTCAAAAACAAGTTGAATGCATTTCTGTTGCCTTTCATTAAACTAAATGTAATTCCCTTGCATGTTCATTACTATTGTTCAGTGTTAATAAATGCCTGTTCTAATGCAGTTATGAAAAGAATCTTCCCTTCGAAAAGATAAGTGGAATTTATAAAATATCTAACAATAACTACAAGTAAAATATATACAACTTTGATACAATTAGTCCTAATTTCAATTTACCACCTCCTCATGTGAAATGATTTGATGGTCCAGTTTCTCTTCTCTCAATTCATTTTCCTCATCAAACTTGATCTCCGGGGAAACACACTCCTCCTCATTACTGTCTTCATCCGATTTCTTCATCATGCCAATCTCCTTTTTCATCAGAGAAACTTCTCTTTTGAAACCTCTTTTGAAACCTCTTAACTGAAGCCTCATTGTTTTCATATGTTTATGTATGTCTAAGTATGCATTCTTAGGAGTGACTCCTTCATCCCCTTTTCCACAAATCAGGCATCCTTTAGTACTCTCTTTGGCATGTTGTCTGAAATGGGATTTAAGGGCATCTGCCTCCAGAAAGCACTCTCCACATTCCCTACATCCGTAAGGCCGCTCCCCAGAGTTGATTTTTATCCGACGGAGCAGGTCCATTTTGGCCGTGAATAGGGTTTTACAAGCATCACATCGACCTGGAATATCCTCTGCATGCATTTTCTCGATTTCGCAATCGGCCGAGTGAATGCGGAGATGAAACTGCAGGCTTCTTTTGTGGAGGAACTGTTTGTCACAGATACCACACCTGTAAGGCTGTAATCACAAACATGGGTTCTGTTTATTTCATTGCTAAAATCAAACTTTTTTTCTCACAGAATAGCAAAAATATCAGTTTACTAAGTTTCAAATTAAAGAGACTTAACATTTTTTCTTACACAAGTTATTTATATCAGGGCAAATAGTTAATATAAAGCAGAAATCTTGCATTGGATGTTATTATACCTGCACTTTCTAAAGAAAGTACAAGTATATTGTTTTTATTTTGCTCACTGTTTTTAATGCAGAGAGACAATGTAAAAAAAAAATGAAGCCAAATAATTTGCAGTTTGGTTAATCTCTACCTTTTCTCCTGTGTGTTTGCTCTGATGAGCTTTGAGGGAGTGCAGTTGTCGGAAGGTTTCATCACACACCCCACACTTGTAGGGCCGGTCCCCGGTGTGGAGTCGAACATGAACTTTGTAATTAGAGGAGTAGCTGAACGACTTCCCACATTCCTCACACTTGTAAGGTTTTTCCCCTGAAAAATAATTCCCTGTGTTACAATCTTGTTATCTTTGATAAGAAAATCTTTTAAAAACTTGCATGAAATTTAGCAAAAGGCTATTTATAGTAGAACCTTGGTTTAAAAGATTTACTGTAGGCTGTATTCAAACATCTACTGTAAACTACTGTTTATATTTACGGTTACAATTAATCATTGCAGAAGGATAATGAATTAAAACCTTTGCATGATCATATTTTATAGCTAGAATCTTTAGTTTTTGGTTCATGATTTGTACCTGCATGTATCCTGAGGTGATTTTGAAGGTGTTCATTTTTGATAAAGGTTTGACTACAGAACCAGCATTTATAAGGAGGATTGGTGATGTGAATCTTCATATGAGCTGACAGCGCACTCTTGTCTCGCACAGCCTCATTACAGACAGTGCACTTGACGGCCGTCGAACGGTTGTGGATACGCAGGTGGCTCTGAAGTGGTCCCCGCCCACTGAAAGTCTTGGAGCAGTGGTCACAGTGATAGGGCTTGTCCCCAACATGCTTCTGAATGTGCTTCTTCAGCTCGGACTTGGTGTGGAACTGGTCACAAAATGCACACTTGTACACTGGTTCATGGCTGTCCTCATCCACTGTCGTAACTTCTTCAGTGCGCACCACTTTGGCAACTTCCTCTTCCTCTTTATTGGCAGTTTCATCCACATGGTCTATAACACAATTTACATCCTGGTTATTAGAGCTAACTTCTTCATTAGGTGTCTTGTCTTCCTGGTCTATGTCCTCATCACTGGTTGAAGCTTCTTCTGTGTCCAGGGTCTTCCTCACTTGTTTTGTTGGTGAAAAATACTCATGCTCATTTAAAGCACCCCCACCTCTCTTTAGTTTGTTTTTCTCTAAATTTGCCTTCTCTTCACTAGCAATAATGCTGTCTCTCATACCTGTAGAACAGAGGAAAATACATTTCTAAAACACATTCTACAACATTGATCATGCCCACTTTTTTATTTTAATATACAAGAGGAAAAAAACTCAATGACATTTCACATTACAATATGTTCTTCCTTAAAATTCTCTCAAACTAGATCAGCAAAGGACATTTTTTTTAAATAAGGAAATTCACTGTATGCACTTTTATATTCAAAACTGCATTTAAAAGTACTCTACCTAAGAGAAGACTGACACCCTCTGTATCATGGTCATGAATGGATGCTGGATCCACAGTGTTACATTTCTCCACTGTTACAGGGGTCACCTGTCAAAGGTCAAATTACATAATATGCTATAACCATTGTTTACAATTTCAGAGCTTTGAGTAGACAAATCTCATTTCATATTAAGATACATTTTCAAATGCAATGCAGCTATTTATAGGAATTCAAATGAAATAAAATCTCAGTTAAAAGGGAGATGTAACTTTTCTTATCCTACATATCTCAACATTTTCTCATTTGACTATAAAGTACCAGGTATCTCTGAGTCAATAAGAAATTAAAAATTCCTATCTCTTAAACTTCCTTACAATTAAGTTACACTTTATTCTGAAAAATTGTCTCCATTGAATGTTACCAGCATTGATGATTTTTTTTTAAATTCAGTTTGAATACGGTAATTTCAAACAAACAAACCTTTTCTCCAGATGATGAACCTAGATCAACTTCTTCTTTTGCTTCATCACTGATACAAGAAATAAAATCAATAAATAAACAAAAGATAGAAGGAAGATTTCAATACTATTTGGTTTTTGTTTGCATTAGAAATGCGATCATAAAGGAGAATTAAAAGAAAATTATATTACGAAGAACAGCATTGATGGTTAATATAAGAGGTGGATTTTACGAGAATACAATTACCCAGAAACTGTGTTTTCTGAGTTGGTTGTTGAGGGTTCTAAAGCTTTTTCTGTTCGGTTTGGCTGCTTATCTAGAAACAAAAATGAAAAAATAAATATATAGTGAGATTGATAAATCAAGTCAAGTTAAAAACTTTACTTTGGGATATGATACATTATCAAGACTAATCCTACATTCCTCTTTCTCATCACAATATAAAAGCGGAAGTTAGTGTCGAAGGAATCTTTGATTACATCAAGATCAGAGAATGAAAGTTTGCCCCTTGCATTTTTAGCCCTTTTTTTTAAACAAAAAAGAAAAAAAAAGCAAGGACTAAAGCACTGTAAATTTGTTAATTACAGTGATTTCCAATGATTACCTACTAAACTACGGAGTACTTTCCATTGGTATTTTCGAGGCACGTTTGCTTAAAGAAAACAATTAAAAATGATGGGGATGGGTTATCATAAACCATTAAGTAAACCAACTATCTCTATATTACACAATGCAATATGCTAACACCAGAAAATGAACGACTACGGCGTGTCTGCACGCTTACCAATGATGTTTCATACACATACATAAATAATTCAATTTTTATTATATTCAAAGTATATTCAAACCTTTTCTCTCCATTTTAGCATAAAGACGCCAGTTATTTTGTTTGAAAGCCCTCCAATACAGCAATTTCTATATAAATTTTCGGAAGGATTGAAAAAATTAACACCGGAAAAGATACGGTCGAAATAGCAAAAGAACCATGCAAGGGGAATGCTAAATTCCGGAAAGAAAGTGCTATATTTGCATACTTTAAAAAAAAGAGAGAGAGAGAGAGAGAGAGAGACCGCATACGCATGATAGGGTAGTGGGTGCAGAATTTTTTTTCTTATTTTTCTTTTTCAACATGCATACCTGCAATCTCACGACTTTCAAGAATATTTGATAAATTTGAAATTATAATGTAATCTATTAGTATTAGATAAACGTATTAATTCTATTTGACATGTACAATTACATCTCCAACAAATATCGCCTATTTTCAGCTGATTTTTTTATATACCAAAACATTTTAGTTTCAACTGATTTCCTGTGCGGATCCAGGTGGAAGGAGCATGCATGCACGAGGAGTGGTGGGTGCTTATAATTTGAAATAAAAATATATTTTTCTCTTTGTTATTATTCAATTTTTCAAAAAGCAAAAAAAGGTTAGACAGCCCCACCGGGTCCCTATCAAATCGTAATATGTAATATGTAAACTCCTACAAGTATTCTGACTCATTAAATAAAAAGATCGTCGACATATTGTCGTACGAGTTACCTTGTCTTTAGTATGAATTGCAGACGTTTAGGCCCCAACATGTTTAGGCCCCAAGACGGTTAGGCCCCAGGTAAGATGTTTAGGCCCCAAGATGTTTAGGCACCTGTTGTTAATAATAATAACTGATAGTTGAAAGTACATGGCTTTTAAGCACTTTGGAGCCAATAAATGCAATTTACTTTAATTTGTAGTAAACTAACAATCGTTACGCAAACATGGCGTTGTTTACTTTATATACAAGTTCTTGAAAAACTTTAATCACGAAAAACATTATGCTATTAACTTGCATGCACACGGTATCAATGATAGTATCATCGTGCGTGGTTATGTGTCCGTACTTTAAATCAGTTAATACCGCGATCAAATCATACTATCATCGAACAAATGTTATATAAGGGGAAGTATTTCATTATTGATATTTCAAGAAAAGAAAACAAATTATTGTATTTTTTTCTATTATAGGAATTATACAACACTTGAATGTCATAAAATTGTTCAGTAAGCTTATCTATGGCAACTGATTTATACATAATATTTTTAAGAACCCTTATATATCCCAAAAGAATTCACCTACGTATTACCCAAATACAATTGAAATATTATTTCTGTGATCATACTTGCACAATTAAAGGATATCTCCCCAAATTATGTAATTTTCTGCCAATGAAGCTTAACTTGTATTTGGCCTGTCTTCTTTTGGAGACCCGTCTCTTCATGGTTTACTTCCAAAGTGAGGTGTGAAACCCTATTGTATTACTAGAGGATCTCTTCATTATCTTCTCCTAATTAGCACCTATCTAGAGAGGGAGCAGGATCGATACGGTGGGGGTGTTGTTTTAACAATTTAACTTCATGTCATACACAAAGTAAATGAAAGTCTTTACCGTTTCTTTGATCTCTAATTAGAAAATTAAATATAGAAAATATAATGATGTGACAAAATGATATGATATTTAAAAAATAATAAATTATGCATAAGATGCAGATTATACTTCTTTATAATTTTTAAAGTAAATGAAGTTTTAAATAATAAAATGTAAATTATGATTTACTTATAGAAATGTATGCTGGTGCCTAAACCATTATTCATTTAAAAAATAAAATGAAAATTATAATTAACTTAGAAAAATGTAGGCTGGTGCCTAAACATCTTGGGGCCTAAACATGTTGGGGCCTAAGCGTCTTATCAATGAAGGGCCTAAACATCTTGGGGCCTAAAAGTCTTGCTACCTTTAGTATACTCTTCAGTCAATGAAGGGGATAAAGCGCCATTTCCTTAGCGACGATCCTCACAATGATGGCAGAGGAAGAAACCGAGAAATTCTATCTCCAAAGTAGGTCGATTTCTATGAGGATCAAGCCATTTTTAGAAAATCTTAGCTTGACACTTTGCATACATTGTAACATATCTGAATGATAAGTAGTTATCGCTGTCATTATGTGACTTTTTTGTTGTTTCTTCGAATTTAATTTTAGTATACTTAAACAAAGTTAAATCCCTCTGTTTAAAATTTTTTGTCGTTTAGAAAAGCACTTTGAATTAAATGCATGAAATGTGCTAGCTAGTTCGAATGATATTATTACTGTGACTCTGGCCGAGTCCACGCCATAAGGGTCCTTTGGACAATTCAACTGAACAATATATGTATACTCCTACAATTTGACTTTATATAGATAGATGGTCAATGAATGAAAACTTCAATACAATTTTTCAACTATAACATTTTATACACAATTTATTTACAGAGGAGGAGCTAGTGGTGGACACTGATGATGAGTACCAGTATGAAGAGGTTCCAATTGATGAGATCTTCATTGGTACAGGTAAGCTGGATATATAACCATCACAATTCAACTCCAAAGGAAAAGGAAGAGGTAGTTTCCTGAATATCATTGTGCCTTGCTAATCCACTTTCTAGAAACCTCTTCATCTGTCTTTATAAATCAGTTTTGATGGAAGATTTTTATTCATTCTTTATTCTCATTGCTATTGATTTAATACATTGTGAATTTCCAATGCTCTGATGTGAGATACTTGTAAACAAGGTAAAATCTTCAGTTCAAATTCATTTTTTTTCTATGTGTGATTAATTAATTTATTTTTTAAAGAACCAGATGAGGATCTGGACTTGGCTGTCAGAACCATCAGAGAAGCAGAGGAAGATGCCCTAGCAACAGTAAGTCCAGTGATAGCTCTCTCCTCATTTACTCATTATGTACAAGTACTTTTGAATGAATGAAACTAACTTATGTTATTGAATTTGCTGTGCATGGTGTGAAAATGTGAAACATGATGCATGAACTGCATGTAGAATTTATTAATTTTGCATGCTCTGTCTTTGACATATGTTGGTGTAGAATGTAGAAAATTGCATGATTTGTACTCTGTTGATGTTCTTTTAGACTCGCACAGTCATCAGTTTTAGGTCAGATGAGGTTAGTTATTTTTGCCTTCAGTTGCTAGTCCTCTATAATATTCACTGCTTCTAATATCTATGCATATTTCTACATACAGGTTTTTTTATACAGAAATTCCAAGGTTTCTATTTTCATGTTATTCAGAAAGGCATTTAATTTACTTAGTGCTTAAAAACTTTGCTTTCTTTTTGATGTAGTTTAAGCTGAATCATTTAATATCATATACACTACCAATTTTAATATGAAAGTGAAAATGTTTGATGGTTCCATGGGTATTAATTGAGAGGAGCAGATCAAATCAAACATACATGACAGATCCTGTATAACGTCCTCTAATGCAGCCATGCAAGATTTTAACTCTTTCCCTTAATAACTGTGATATAGAATGAATCAAAATAATATTTTCCAAATAAAGTAAGGTTACTTACGGTAATTCTTAATTGCACTAAATAAGTTTTCTTTGTGTTTTTCACATTTTTTTATCATCTCAAGTACATGTACCTACAATTCAATCAACACTTTCCTTCCTGGCATTTTTAAGAAATGACACAGTTATATACACTAATTGATCAAAAGAGCCAGCTTCATCACCTGCAATTGATCTGTTTCATACCTGCGTTGCACTGCACTGTTTAGAGCCAGCGTTTCAGGTTGATAACAATTAATAGACAAGAGCAATAGCACAACGATATCATGCATATACACTTATGATACTACATGTATTTCAAAACCATGTATATCAAAAGATAAAAATTAACACTTATTTTACTTTACAGGTGATTTTGACTTATATAAAATTTGCACTTTCTTCTCCTAAAATGGAGCACTATACAATGGTTTACAAAAAATTCATATGGCATCAATAACTTTGTAATATGCATTACTACATTGCTTAATTGGATGATTCTGAATATTTATTTATATAGTCTCAGAAAGATGGTCAGACAAAAGCTTCTGTGACTCAACGGCCAGAAGTTGTGGATGATTTTGTTCGAAATTTCCTCGTCAGAATGAATATGGACAAGACTTTGGAATGCTTCCAAACTGAATGGTATATTTATATGCTATATTTTAAAACAGTATTTTGTGAAGAAAAATACAGCACAGCAAAAAAATATCACAATAAAGCAGCTTGGTGTTTATTATCAACAGGATTCTTTTTATGTTCAGGAGGGTGAGGGGGCAATTATGTGCAATTTGTCCCTTGGAGATAATGCATATAGGCAAATGATTGAAAAACATAAAGTATTCAAGATTAAAATCTTTGTTTCCATATATTTAAGGATGACAGAGAGTGAGGGAAATCTATGCAGTCAATAATTACATATCCCAACTTAGTCCTAATACATGTAATAACTATATCACCAATTTTTGGACTGATTTTCATTGTATACATGATTTGTGTGACTGACAGGTATGAGCTCCAGCAGAGAGGCTTGCTGCATGAGGAGGACATCGGAGTGGTGCCGGACATCTACAGCCGGAACCAGGACCTAGACGGAGAGGTCAAATTCTTGAAACTTGAGGTCGCCAAATACAAGGAAGCCGCTATGTAAGTCTGCAGGACTAGAGATGATGATTGTTATATGTTTGCCAAAACTTTTCAATAGAAATACTTGCTTGTACTTCTTACTTTATGTGCATATTATGATTGTAAATAAATAATGCATTGATTAGTTCATTTAATGTAAATACTGAAAAAAGTGCGTAAATCTTGATAATTTCACCGCAACCGAGAAACACGGTGAGGCAAGGTGTACGCCACCACAGGTGAGACATCTACAGCGATATACTTTGAACTGTTAAGAGGTCTGTGGCTTATATAGGGGTTGTAAGGAGAGCGGTGCTGAAAGAGAAATATGGCGGACAGTGCATATTTATGACCATGCAGTGTTCAGCTTTAATTTAACATGTTTAAAAAGTATTGACCTTTTTCTCATCTTAAAACACAGGTACATATACTTGCAGTGATGTTCTCTCAGTATACATGACTTGTATTTGATGAGGGTAGAAATGAATCATAGTCTTTTTTTTTCTTTTAGGAAAGCTAAGGAGACGTATGTGAAGTTAAGAAAAGAACGGGATTACCACAGAATGCATCATAAACGAGTTGTCCAGGAGAAAAACAAACTCATCAATGACATCAAGAGGTAACAATCATGAATGACATATCCACTGTTGATTTACATGTAGTCAAATTAATTTCTTCTCTGCTGGTTCATTATTGCATCACTATCCTTATGTACAGACTGAAGCGACATTATGCCCAGTATGAGCCAACACTGCAGCAGCTGAAAAAAAAATATGAGGTGGCCATGAAGGAGAAGATGCTGTCCAAGCTGGAGAAGGACCGTGCGGTGGGACAGGTGGCGGGGCTCCAAAGTACCCTCAAGAGTATGGAATCATTTAAAGGGACACCACCCAGTGGATTCCAGACTGGTATGTACAATACAGGCCGTACAATCTGTACAAAATGTACCTCCAATGGAAGTCATTCTTTGAGAAATTAGAAACTTTCAAGCACTGAAGAAGTCACAATCACAGCCATATTAAAAACTGATCTTGCTGTTTTCAGCTTCCAATTCTGCCCAGAGGAAGAACTGGGATTTGGATGAAGCTGGAAGAGGCCCCACCCAGAGGACTCTGGCCATGGAGAGAATGAAGGCCATGTCTGGAGATGTGAGGGATCTGCCAGAGAACTATACCCGCCATCCTAATGTAAGAGTCAAAAATTGTTGATACTGAAAGATAAGCATATTGCATTTGTTGGGAAATACCCAGTACATTTTGTGCTTGCGTCAGAACAACTAAAGCCTTTGATTTGAGTTTTTGTAGGGACTTGATGTTTACGTCCTGTGACAATATGTAAATATAGTTACTCCATGTAATTTAATGAAATTAATATTTTTAGGATTCTGAATTTCCAAAGGACACTGGAATTAATCCAATCTTAGCCCAAATTAAGGGTCCAACTGGTCATTTGGCCAGGAGTGGGGGATTCCGACTTTCCAACACATTCCAGGCTCATTCCCATCCTATCAGCAGGTACAGAGAATTTAACACATGCATGTCAAATATACATATATTTTTTTTTTAAAGCAGTGACTGTATGATGTGTGTACTGGGAGGGGGTGTGACATATTTCTTATGAGCTGCGTGAGTAAACAAGACCGATGGCTTTTTGATGTAGTATTTTTATTGTAGTGTTGTCCTACATCCTCGAAAGCAGATCCTGGCTACCACCAGTGATGATCACACGTGGAAAATGTGGGCGGTGCCAAGTGGTGACATCATAATGACAGGTGAAGGTCACACAGACTGGGTGTCAGATTGTGACTTCCATCCCTCGTAAGTACTTGGAATTTTATTTACTAATTATCAAAAAATGAGCAAATACATAATTATATGTATCCATACTATATAATATAGACCATTATATATTACTTATACATTCGTATGTATCCTTTTTCTTACACAATATCTTTACAGCATTTCATTATATTTTTCAGTGGCTCTAAGTTGGTGACGTCCAGTGGAGACACAACAGTGAAGATTTGGGACTTTTCTAAAGCAGAGTGTGTACACACCTTTACAGACCACACTCATGCAGGTACTATAGAAATCACATACTTTTTAAATCTAATAACTTGAGAAAATCTCTCTCTCTCTCTCTCTCTCTCTCTCTCTCTCTCTCTCTCTTGGTAGTAATTAATTTCAATGTTTGTTGCTTCAGTCTGGGGCTGTACCTGGCATTCTTGTGGAGACTTTGTGGCGTCCTGTTCTATGGACAATACTTGTAAGCTGTGGGACCTGAACAGTCTGAGATGTCGCTTTACAATGCGGGGCCATGCAGACAGTGTCAACAGCATTGAGTTCCTGCCATATTCCAACACACTCCTATCTTGTTCAGCAGACAAAACACTGTCACTCTGGGATGCCAGAACTGTGAGTTAGATCTATGAAACTGCTTTTTGAGGTCAGCAATAAGATTTTAATTGAAGTTTATTATCATACATAATATAGCTAGTACATGTACCAATCCATTTTTTTTTTTATTTTTTTTTATTTTAGGGACTCTGTGCACAAACATTTTATGGACATATGCATTCTGTCAACAATGCTACATTTAGTCTGAAGGTGAGTGTACCTTTTGTTTAGTAAGCATAATACTTGTTAACAATTTTAAATCATGAGTACCAGTTTTTGTCCCCCGCCGCAACGCGGAGCGGGGACATAGAAATGCCGGGCGTCCGTCCGTGGGTCCGTGTGTCCATGCGTCCGTGTGTCCGTGGGTCCGTGCGTCCGTGTGTCCGTCCGTCACACTTTTTTGTAAGCGCTCTCATGCCTACAAATTTTGACGGATTTTAATTAAATTTATACCAAATCTTTATACTACTATTACCTTGGTCAAGTTCGAAAATCAGCATTGGTCGATACTTTTTGTTGGAGTTATGGGACTTTGACCACAATAATGACTCCGTTTTATCAAAAAATTGACCTTGTAAGCGCTCTCATGCCTACAAATTTTGACGGATTTTCATTAAATTTATACCAAATGTTTATACCACTAATAACTTGGTCATGTTCGAAAATTAGCATTGGTCGATACTTTTTGTAGGAGTTATGGGACTTTGACCACAATAATGACTCCGTTTTATCCAAAAATTGACATTGTAAGCGCCCTCATGCCTACAAATTTTGACGGATTTTCATTAAATTTATACCAAATGTTTATACCACTAATACCTTGGTCAAGTTCGAAAATTAGCATTGGTCGATACTTTTTGTTGGAGTTATGGGACTTTGACCACAATAATGACTCCGTTTTATCCAAAAATTGACCTTGTAAGCGCTCTCATGCCTACAAATTTTGACGGATTTTCATTAAATTTATACCAAATGTTTATACCACTAATACCTTGGTCAAGTTCGAAAATCAGCCTTGGTCGATAGACTCAATACTAGTATACTGCTTGACCGGCGGGGGACCCTGGAATTCTATTCTTGTCTTTTTATAATTTCCCATTGTTCAAAACCTCTGAATAAATAAAAACGAGATTTTAAAATCTGCGAGGGTTGCTTCTTGTGATTCATGGATATAAATTGCTTGCATTGAATAAGGAATCTACAGTATCTATTCCTATTTTATCATCAAGGTGCATGGTGCCATGGTCAGATAAAAATTAAACACAATATATTTAAACTAAATTAAGAATATCTAACTAATGTAAAATTGATTTGTAGGGTGATACAGTGGTGTCTTGTGATTCCTACGGGACCGTCAAACTTTGGGATGTCAGGACAGTGGCTCCTATGGTCAGTTTTGATGTGGGACCACACCCAGCCAACAGGGTGGCATTTGACCCTACAGGAGCAGTGGTAGCTATCGCTAGCAATGATGCCACTGTCAAGATGTATGAAGTCTCCAATGGAAGGGTAAGAACCATTTTTATATGCTCTCTTAATGATTAATATTATCTCAGATATGGAAATGCATTATATATCTATATATTTTTTATTTGATTCGTATTATTGTATGAAATGCATAAATGAGGCACTTCAAAATGAGATACAAATAACTTCTTCAATTATATATAATATTCATTTTGTATATGTTATAATATATTGTAATGCAGGTATACCGGTATTTACATATTGTATATTACTTGTATGTGTTTATATTGTTGCTTGGGAAGAATTCAATGAACAAATACTAACGAATCATTAAATTTCATTTGTAATTGAAATTTTTAAATTGTAGATCGGAACCTTGGTTGGACACGAGGATGCTGTGCAGTGTCTCATGTTCGACAAGACTGGAGAGTTCATGGTATCTGGCGGAAGTGATAACACCATACGAATCTGGTCCTAGCCAACTTACACTAAGAAGAACAGAGAACAAAATCCAAGGGAGATAACAATGACTTTCTGATACTGTACTGTCTTTTCTTGAGTTGTACTTTGTATTGGTTGTAGGATATATATTTTGATTTTATTTACAGTTTATGGCTGTAAAAAAGGAATAAAACTGACATATTTGATAAGTTAATTGCTTGGTTTTTAGATTGTTATAAGATTTAATGTATATTTATTAAATTGTATTTTAATTTGTATACCAATTAATACCTTAATAAACATGTTACAAGTTATCTCCCTTTACAGCTAACTAAAATGGAAAAGCTAATCCACTGAAAGTTTTTGAGGTTTTATTTCTTAAAATCACACAGAATTTATAAAAACAACAGTACAAGACAGTGTAACAAACAAAGTTGATGAGAATTCTATCTGAAAGACAAATTCATTTATATGTAATTATATTTTTTTAAATAGAAATCGATATCTTTAAAGGTAAAAATCAATATGAAAAATCATATTTACCAAAGTTTCTAGATTCTCTCTAGCTGCATAGCACCATTTGGGCACATATGGGCTATATGGGCACTCATTATAGCAAGGGCATCATGGGCCACCATCGTTTCATTGGCAGCTCCAATCAATTTTACCATAGCCAACTGCAAAATGTAAGAGATCAACTGCAGTTTTATTTGTAAGCCTGTGTTAATATCTTAAGAAATTCTTAAAGTTTGTAATGCATGGTCCAAAACATTTCATCAAGGACTATTTTAATATTAAATTGTTCACAAAAAATCATATACATGTATATGATATACTAGTAAGTAATAAGGAATCATTGTTTGAATATTAATATTATGCGGTGATAAAGATCGGGCGTGATTAAATTAATCATACAGCCCTTTGGGTTTTATTGGATTTGATCACCGATGACCGTATTTGATCACCCCTTAATACTATATAAAAAAAAATGAATCCTTATTCCTTAAATAAAAGAATGAACTACTTTAAAAAACATAATTGAATTACTTTATAAAACATAATCTGCACTCAGAAAATTTTCATTTTGTATGTATGTATCGTGAATTTGAGTCTAAATGTTCTCTACAAAACATTTAATTTGAAATCCCCCTCTTCAACTTCTTCCCTACCCTTCTACCTTCACGACTATAATAAGTACAGTAACTGAAAATCAAAGTACTATTATGACCAGGATGCTTCTGTAGAAGTTATCTATCTCAAATTGTTTGTAACTTGCAAATACAGGTGACACTAAGCCGAAAATCAAGTTTGTTTTTTTTCTTGAATTAATATATTTATTCTATAATTATATTAATAATATTGCAATATGTTAACTTACGATAAGTATACACCGACGAATAAGGGAGAGATCAATCATTCAGATATATTTGTGAAAATTACTTAAAATATATATATTTAACTTTTTTAACTTTCCACATCGATATTCCTGAAAGGATATACAATGACTTCCTTAATCAGCAATAATTTTTTCACCATAGTAATCATCGATTAAAAAATCGGCCTATTCCTAGTTTAATGATTTTTCCTGAATTTTGTCTGAAATGAGGCCTTTGCTCCGCATCGACATATGCCCCGAAAAATACGGTAGATATATAGGACAGAATTACGTGACTTAAAAAAATGCTCTCAATACAATTTTGCCAATATGCTTTGTGCTATGCAAAGCGCTTAATTAATAGTTTTATAAAGATATTTATATATAATAAGTAAGAGAAGGGTAATTTTGATAAATGCAAAACAGAACCTCTATCTCAACGATTCCAGCGGCATCATGAACTTGAGTGGCCTCTGTATCGTCCAGTTTCATCAAGTAACATTTACTGTCGAGTCTCATCACCATGTGGTGCTAAAACAAATGTAGATCTCAGACATCTATAATAAGCACAGTCATATAGAATATTGTATCTAGTTACACTGAACTTTTTTTTCAGTTGAAATAATTTTTGATAAGAGTTGTACTTTGTTTGCATTAATCGGTCATTTGTTTCATGATTATTCCATTATCTATAGTGATATCATCTTTAATGATTCAAAAAAATTAAACAAAGACGGTGATCTTCGTAGTGGGGGAATAAAGTTAAATTAACTCGTAATTTAGTTAAGTGAAAATAAATATATTTCAACGTCATGCAATTATCTAGAGATATATTCCAGTAAACCTCTACTTTCATTGTAAGACTGAATTAATTGCGCTCCTTTCTACGGCCACGAAAAAGAACCTTTTCTTACCGTTTTTGCATCAAAGTAAAATGTGGAGGTTCCGTGCTCATTGTGTTCGTGTGAGTGGGTGTGGTGGGGGATGTGGGTATGGGCGGGGTCATGAGTCGGGTGGCTGTGAGGGTGGTGAGTTGCAGCCTAGGAAAAAACCCCATAATAATTATTTATTAGTTATCTATTAACGAAGCAACAATATTTTCTTTTCCAAGACCTGCAATATTTAATATCTTCCGTTTTCACCCCCCCCCCCCAAAAAAAAACCCACTGGATAATTATACCCGCACTTTCTAAAGAAAGTTCGGGTATATTGTTGTTACCCTGTTCCGTCCGTCCGTCTGTCCGTCCGTCCGTCCGTCCGTCCGTCTGTCACGTTTTACTTTCTCAAACTGCTCTTACATCTTATAAACCAGCAAACTGAACTCTTGGAGTTTGATTTGGGGTATCATGTTGTTTTGTAAAAAGGTTTCAAAAATTCTCTGTTAGTCCTGGGGGTCAAATAATTGGTAAAAAATGACGTTTTTTCACAAAAAACCTTCTTCCTCGAACTCCTCCTACATTTTCAAAAATAGACAAATCATCTTTTGGAATATGTTTTAGGGTATCCTATAGATGCGCAATAAGGTTTCAGAATTTTCAATTTTGTCCTGGGGGTCATTTAATGGCTAAAAAATGACGTTTTTTTACAAAAAAACTGGTTTAAAAAACGTCATTTTTTTTAAGCAGTAGCCAAATGATCTTCTAGAATATGATTAGGGGTGTCATATTGAGGCATGATCAGGTTCCAGAATTTTTTTTTTAATTAAGGGGATCAGTGGGCAACAAAAAATGACGTTTTTTGGCAAAAAAAATATGGTTCCCAGAACTCCTCTTACAACTTTTGGAGTAGCTACGTCATCTCTTGGGATATAATTGGGGCTGTCCTATAGATGTGCAATAAGGTTTTAAAAATTTAAATTTCATCCTGGGAGTCAAATAGTAGCAGAAAATTGACGTTTATCACTAAAAAAACAAACATTGATCCAAGAGCTCCTCTTATGATTTAATGGATAGACAATCATATCTTGGGATATGATAGGGACTGTTCTATAGATGTGCAGTAAGGTTTTCAAAATTTAAATTTCATCCAGGGAGTCAAAATGTAGCAGAAAATTGACGTTTATCACTTAAAAAAACATAGATCCTAGAACTCCTTTTATGATTTAATGGATAGACACATCATATCTTGGGATATGAAAGGAACTGTTCCATAGATGTGCATTACGGTTTTGAAAAATTAAATTTAACCCTGAGGCCCATTACCTACCGGTACATACCTTTTGATGCCCTTTAAGGATCAAGAATATATATGGTTAAGGGGTGGGTATCTCAACCGTTTTCGAGATATTCGTGCACTTCCTGTTCAAGGGGGGTCATGACCACCCCCGGGGCCCATGACCTACATACCGTTTGATGCCCCTTGACACAAGGAACAAGAATATATATGGTTTAAGGGTGGGGATCTCAACTGTTTTGAAGATATTAAGGGACTTGCTGTTTGAGGGCGTCAGGACCACCCACAGGGCCCATGACCTACATAACATTTGATGCCCCTTGACATCAGAAACATGAATATATATGGTTTAGGGGTCATGATTATAACAGTTTCTGAGATATATGGTAATTTCAAATTCCTGGGGGGTGGGGATGAACCCAGGGGTCAGATCTAATAAACCCTATATATTGCCAGTAACAGCCAATATATGATTATGAAAACCCTATATTATTATCTTTGTCCGTTTTCAAGTTACCATTTACAATAGAGTCTATGATTCTTCCTACAAGGTTCAATGTTAGACCCCACACCCTTTTGACACCCCCTCCCCCCCCCTCCCCCAAAAAGTGGTTGTCTAACCTAAAATGAGAAAAATCAAACCAGGGTGCACAACTAGATTTGCAGGCCTATCATATCCTAGAGTTTTGTACAATTATGTTCAGCCATCTCTGAGAAACAAGTTCAGAGCGGGAAAGAAGAAAAAGAAGATGAAGAATATATACATGTATTAAGAACCGTACAAAAACAGTAAGTCTCCAAACTTCATTCAGGAGACTTAATAATTAATAAAGATTAAATAGAGATAGGATCATCAAACATCAATAATTTAAAGATAATTGACAATTTCTGATTCTAAGGGGGTCAGGATGACCCCTTAGGGTCATGACTTACATGCCATAATGATCTGATGCGCCTGCATGACCTAAGGAGGAATAATATCTTTGGATTAAGGTGGGGATCTCAATGGTTTTTATGATATTTGATAATTTCAGGAAGAGCACTTGGGATCATGACCTACATACCATCTTAAATGCCTTGAACAAAGAAACAATAATATAATATGTACATGATATATGATTCAATTTGAGAACCCAGATATAGATCAATCATCTGTTTTGTAATACTTCCTATGTATATATACATGTACATGTATTAGTTTGTGTTATGTTCTATACTATTCATGTTCATGACTGTAGTATGGCTTAGTCTTATTTTAAATTACATTAAAAAATTGTCAAATATATGACTTGGAACCCCCACTCCCAAACAAACTCAAATATAAACTGTTCTCTCCCCCCCCCCTCCCCCCCCCCCCCTTCCTTGTCGAATAATCTATTAAAATCAAAATATAATTTGGGTGTCTAAAAACTTTTATAAACTGGTAAAAAATGTTATTCTTAAAAAAAATTACATTACACCTTGCATAATTGACAAATGATCTATTGAGATACGATCAGAGGTCATATTTCTACCTTGGGATCAATAAGTAGTATTCATTGACAAGTTAAAATTAATTAATAACAATAAATGATTCAAATTATAAATGTTTATACTCCACATTCATCCCCCCCCCCCCCCCCAATCTAACCTGCTTATAAAGATTCAGTCTTCTTAATACATTCTTACATGTGTACAGTAGCAAATTTTAAATCATTTCTTGACTGCTTTTTCTCTCGTGATTCACATTAACATTTTGGAAATTGCTTAATTCAATTTTTAAGATCTATAAACAAAATGTTATATGCATCACTGCCATGTGTATTCACCTATTTGGGGCAATTGTAAAGTCTCCTAAACAAAGCAGTGACATCATTAGGCTAGGAATTACCCACATGGATCAAACACTACTGTATAACATATGAATAAGATAAAATACATTATTATTTCTAGTTCTAAAATGTCAGGGTGTCTCCAAGGGGGCATAATCTTACAATACAATTTTACGCGCAATGACACAAAGAGCAAAAATAAATTAAACGGTTTAGGGATGAGGATCTCAGATCTCAGAAGTAAAATATACAGTGTATCATATCATTTCCTATTTCATAAAGGCGGGGGGGATGGGGGGGGGGGTTTAAAGACAACACCTGGGGGTCATTAATGTACTTTACACCAGTTGATGCATCATAATGACTTTAGAAGATATTTTGTATTTTCCTGTTCCGTGGGGTCAGAACAGTCCCATTAGGTCATGACCTACATTGTATTTGATGCATTATAATACATTAAGAAAGAAATACTCCTTCCTTCCTATTATTACTCATATAAAAAATATAAGTGTCTACACTTACTTACATGTGTAATACACAAATTTAATAAGAAATTGTTTATACAGGGTCAATATGGGGTCAACTCAACAGTGCATGCAGTCTGACAAATGAAAAAAATAACTTTTGCAACTAAAATGACAGAAACTTTACAAATGCGATAGGATAGGTAACGATGATAAGCTTATTTAAATATTAAAAGATGATGATACAGTATGCTGTCAAAGAGAGATTACATTTAGAAAGTGAAAGTAGAACTTATATACATGTGTATGTATGCTGGCAGGAATCCCATGCTGGCATCTTATTATATTGTGCTACTGCTACTACATGTATTATGCTTACCTAAATTGGTCAACATCATAATGATAATCCAATTAAAACACAATAATGAATTCCTTTAGCTGATCTTAACTACGGTAATCCTTTTCTGCATACGGAAAACACAGACATGTACATGTATGTATGGGTGTTGCTAAAACGCGGAACGGAAAACGGAACGGAATGGAAAATATTATCACGTTTATCGCTTAAAAAGGGTATAGACTGACCAGAAACGATTTACTTTGTATCTTTTATTTATATCTAATGAATGATTATCAACATGTTGCTATCTTATTAATATTCATATGAATGTCTATCAATTATAGCATTGTATTCATTTGGCTTTAGTTGAGTACGAAACGGAAAAATCAAATGTATACGAATTGTGAAACATTAACATGATTAAACGAGCAAATTAGCTATAACTTTTTACTTATTTCTCTTATTATAGCATTGAATGATTTATTTTTGACGTCGTCGTGTCAATAACTGCCGTCAGGTGAGCAGACAAATTGAATAACGCGCTAACGCGCGTTATGATCATTTGTCTGCTCACCTGACGGCAGGTATTGACACGACGACGTCAAAAATAAATCATTTAATGCTTATATTTACATTCCCTTACTGATGAAATTAATTATTTACTTAAATAAATCGATATAAATTGCAGATAACGGAGGGAGTAAATTAGTAACAGCAAGAACAGCTGTTTATAAAACCGGTTTAAACTGGTTATCTAAAAGACTGTTGTGATGAGATCGACGAGCATGAAAATATTATCCATGAAAAATGACTCTTAAAATTTTGCTTTTAATAATAAAGTCAATTTTTTTAAGAATAACTGTAAAACATGATGTTTTTGACAACATTTATAAAATGTATTTTACACCGATAACATAGAAATCACTGTTTGAGAACTACTTATGTAAATTACTTGTAAATTCATACGTAGTGAATAGGTGTTGCATTTAGAGGCATTTAAACGTCACTGAATTTAATGGAAAAATAAAGTAGAATGTAAATATATGGTATTGCTGGCATATTAGCGTAACGTACTCAGTTAGTGAAAGCGTTTTATGCGTGTTTTGAGTATTTTTATATTATTTTCAAATATGATGTACATGTATATACTTACATCAAAATTGAATTTTCGGTGTTCTAGACGATCTTTTATCATACAGACGATACAGTATCATTGAGATGGAAGAAAAAACTGTAGGGCTGACGACATTAAAAAATTAAAATACAGTAAACATTAAAATACCCGGTAATTTGTGAAACTAGTAATTTGTGAAACTAGTATTTTTAGCAATGCAATTTTGTTTATGTTTGCATTACAAAGCATGCAGTTGTTTATTCCAGCAGCTATATACATATGATCCAAATAGAGAGCTCTAGACGTGGCCTGGTTTGATTTTCCGATTATATATTGGGACTATAGTCTGTCGATCCCAAAATATTCATGCAGCACATTTGGACGATTTATAATGGAAAATGTTGACATCTTTTCTCCATTTGGAAGTCACTCAGAAGACCTTGCACAATTTTTCAACACTATCATCCGGGTCTGTTAAAATGCAAAACCCCGTAGACTTCTTTATTTTTAGCCGTGTATTTATACCAGCTGATAAACTAGAGAGGACGTTTTAAAGAAAGAATAATGAGAATGTTTAATGCTTCTAAAAGAGAATCGCTTGAACCCTGAGGTATATATAAATATACAGCAAAAAGTGAATCGAGGATATTTTGGGACAGAATATAGTGGTCAATGCATGTACTGTTAATTTTGAGGAAATAAATATTCTTGAATAAATAATCTAATATTGCTAATCTTTCAAAAAAAATTAAAAAGGTACATAAAGTATATCGTTTTAGCATACTTAACAAATCTATGAGGTAAATAACATTAGATAAGATTTTCCGTTTTCCTTCCGTTCCGTTTTCCGTTCCGCGTTTTAGCAACACCCATGTATGTATACACGTGAACCCATCTAATCGAAGAGCTGGGTAAAACTAGTACCCGCTAATGAGATATGCAGACCTGTGTTGTGTACGTAACTTCAGACAAAGATCAGTCATTTGTAACATGCATGTATTTTTATGACCTATTCTTCAAATCCACTTGCACTATTTTATTAGGTAAATAACAGCTTTAAGGTGGTGCAGGACACCTGCATATTGTGATGTACATGTATACTTCCTATTGAGATTGTTACCTAACATTGAAGCGCAATGGGTTAGAGCGTTTACATGTCTGTAAGAGCATTGGGGTCCAAGGTGTATTTTTGGTAATTTACGAATTTTCATGGGGAGGGGGGGGGGGGGGGGTCTGGACCCCTCACTCCCACCCCTTCTCTAAATCTGTGCACACGATGATGTTCATGTAGGCACACAGAAGCAAATCTAAAACCGGCAACCGCCACGGGGAGGGGGCATAATTTAATTTTTAATTTTGTTTATAATAATTATATAGACCATTATACTTCCTATGACATAAAATGTTAAGATTATTGATTAACTGAAAATTCACTGCAAACAGTTCTACCCCAAATTGCACATAAAGTGCTGCTCATGTCACGATGTGTATTATCATATGGGCAGGGATCTCATCCTTCAGTTATGAAAATTATAATTTTTAAATGTATTACCGGAGTTTGCATGTAGCCTTCATTTTTAATTAAACTGGTACAAAACAGTGTTATTTAGGGGCAAACACATGGTGCGGGTATTACTGTCTAATGACAGCATCTAGTTAAAAATTAGACGAACTTGTTCAATGAAAAAATCGAATTAGGTTTATATATCAAATTTCAATTTATAAGGGTGAGCACATGATGATATTAATAATTCAGATATGCTAACACATTGTTCACGTGAATTTTTGTTAAAAATGATGACTTTTCTCAAATGCGTTTCAAAACTAAATAAATACAAAATAAAACACGCACCTGCGCGGCTACTATCAAAGCCAGTACAAAGATCATGGTGACGATGTGTCGCTTTCAAGACCAAATGTTCCACTGGTCCACTTCGGAATCATCTGTATATTTATATATCCAAATGCGGACTCTATTCTAATCTCTTGTTACGATTTAGCGGCACGGTGGTCGTTATGTGACGGATAAATTGGCCTGTGACAGCCAGAGAGGATTAGCCGATATATGACGTGCTTGACGGGAAAATCACCAATATACTCAAAATTTTAAGAATGATGACTTTTAAGATCGAAAGAGAAGAAACATGTGACCTAAATGTGAACTCACTATTGCTTGGCTAACAAAATTGAATTATTGTAATTGCTGGAAAAAACCCCGCTTTTATTACTCACCGAACAGTAATACATATATGCGCGTGTATAAACCAATGAAAAGTTTGCGTTTATCAATTCGCGAAAGTATCGCACCATGTCGCGAAAGTAAAAAAAAAAACGCGTAAGTTTTTTTTTTTTTATTGGGGGGGGGGCAGTATGGCAAATCTATATAAAATGCAGTTATGCGTTTTAATATGCAAAAGTTATGCGTTATAATATATATAGATTTGCTATACTGCCCCCCCCCCCCCAAAAAAAAAACCAAAAAAACTTACGCGTTTTTTCTCTCGCAACAATATATTCTTTACGAAAATAAATTTATTGGACTCTGGTATAACCCAACATCTTGACGAGCAAAGAACACTTTCTTCATTAAAAATGAAATCCCCAAATCAATTCGTCAGGAAGTGGGCAATTTTCTCGTTTTCTTGAATTTACTTTGATTTATACACATGTTAAAATATAAAAACCTGTGATCTCGTTGTTCCCCCCCCCCCCTGTTTATTACTCTGACGTAAATCTTAACAAGGTGTTAAGCTAGTTCGCTTTAAAATATTCCATTTTATTTTTTTAAATGTAGGTAAAGGTTGGTTGACACCCCGCCTTTTGTTACTTGTGTGGAAGAAATGCAACAGTGTACAATCACACATGGCGACGTTTTAAGCCAGACACAACGATGCGTAAAAAACGATATGTGACATTTGCAATATCCGTGCGAGTTGAATAATTAGAAAGTTTGAAAAGACAATCAATTGATTAATTTTTTAATAAATGAATAATTAATTTAAGACTTCGATATTACTTATTTGAATCGTCAAGATATCCGAAACTCAGGTAACAATTAAAAATATATCTTATTTTATCCAGTATATATATTTCATTAAAACAAACACTTTTTAAATAGATTTCTTACGTTTTTTTTTTTTTGGCAGAATATTAGAATATTTTTCAGGTCCAACCTTCAGTACTTGAAGGGAAATTTATCGTCTTGAATTTTGTATAGTAGAGCTTTTAAGATTTCTTTTTAATTAATGTTATCTTTAAAACTTCCGTAAAACACCAAAACTATATTTCAATCAGAGACATATATAAATGTTATTTATGTCTCTGATTTCCGACAATATACATGTACATGTATATCAAAAAGTGCAAAAGGAATCAGTTACATTATTCAGTTTTTTCAAAATCTGGCAAAAATGATATAAGAAAACATTGAAAAATAAGTCTTGTTTTCAATGAAATATATCGGGGGAAAAATATATATTTGCGTACTTTTTGGCACGTGAAACAGATTGTACCGGTACCTCTACCATGTCTACAGCCTATCGACGATATGGGTCGGGATCGGAATACATGTAGTCGAGCAAAGGTGGCGTTTGGAATTTGTTGACAATCTGTCCATATTCATATTGTCAATATGATTCCATGGTATATAATCAAGCATTACTTACAGAAGCATTCCAAGTTTTGTACTTCAACAGTCATCCTTCTCCTATTTACATTCATTTTCTACAGGTAGATTTCTTGGAAGAAGTGAAATTTGCAAGATTTTAATGTCGATCGAATTTCCTCATATCAAGTTTAATTGTGAATTATGACATATTTTCCAGATATTTTTCACTTATCCTCATAATATGGTCGTTCATCTTTGGACTTGCGGTAACTTATAGCTGTATAAGGTAGGTACAATGAAAAATGCACTGTGCTGCACAAACATGGTGAAGTTATTTTATTTGTTATTATTTACTGCAATGCATTTTAATCTGTTAATATGTGCATAATATGCAAAGTAAAATAAACTCACGAATTATGACCAAATTAAAGCTGACATGAATTCTTAAAAGCGTTTGATCTCCATATTAATATCAATAGCTCCTCAACTGTCACCGAGGTATATATACCGTCAAGAAAATTACAGTCAATTGCTTTCCGATCGAGGCATATAGGTTGCACAGACTTCCAAATGATAGAACTAGGCAATGTAGCAATATATTTGTAAAATTGAATAAAGAAAACTATAGAAAGAATAATCTTACCGTGACCAGGCTTCGCTCAGGTAACAGTAAGACAACGTCCCATACACTTGCAATGTAGCAGCCGCGAAGCGAATCAGATTTGGGTCAATTTTAAGTCTGTTTAAAATAATCTGCAGAGAAAAAACACATTTTCATACATTACAAACCTTTTTGAACATACACATGAGTTTAGTCTACAAAATATCCAATTAATGAGTCGTACCAAGGCATTTTGTTAAAATACGCATTTGAATTTGCCTGCCATTTTGTTGGAAATCGCATCTTGAAATGTCTCGGATTTTATCGTTAACATGGCGACCATAAACGGCGAATTTTCAAACGTGATGTTAAAAGTGGCAGTGATTTCGTTGCAAAAACAGTGTATGTTGTAAAATGGGATTATGAAAAAGCAACATTGTAGGTATTTGAGACTAATCATATGAAAATTTAGGCGAGATACAGCTCGATATATTTTTTGAATTTGCTACAGAGCGATTAATATATGGGAAGAATTCTATTGTTAAACCGGGTCCGTAGGACATCTGTCATTTTAAGTTTTTAATGATAGAACATTCTATCATGGAAACTATTATCAATACAAAAATAGAAGATGGTTTATTCTGATATAGAATATTCAATGTATCTGCATTATCTTGCATAGACAGGGCTGTGTTGTCTTACTTGGCATGCCATTGAACATGTGTGTCATTCATACAGAGTACATAAATGTCTGCATCTTATTGTAAACCATGGCCACACTACATCTAATACAGTTAATAAGTGATAGTAAATCTAAGAAAGTAGAAACAGAGTAACACCACTTTTATCAGTTCCTAAAAAACTCCATTTTCTAAAATCCATGTTGTCACTGCATGATCTGCTACTGTGTGTTGTTTGCACATGTGAGATATTGTTACAATAAGAATTGAAACAGGAGAACGGCTACAATGATCAAGGAATTCTGAAATTTCAGTCTATTTTGTTTCATCTTTCATTGGATATTCTTTATACCTGTGCAGTGATCGTCATATTATTTTTGTTCAATGTGCACTTATTCAATTCTTTCCGTCTAGTGTAACGTGTTCGGGTGAATGAAATACCTGAGTGCGGTGAAGCATGAATAGTGCTCTCGGCCTTATATAGGGGGAGTGTAGCGATGAACAGAACAACAGAAATTGACAACTAATATGGCGGTAGTCGCAGATAAAAGGGAAATAATGCATATTTATGAATTCATGGCAGCTTAAATGAAAGCTTATTAATAACAAATAGCTAAGAGTTCACTCAACATTGTTTCAAATTTAATTCCAGATATACTGTTTAGTATAATTACGGAATTGAAATAGTTTGAATTAATGTATTTATATGAAAGTTATTGTAATATAATCATGATCATTTATTGTTTACTTCTAGCTCAGACACACTTTTACCAAGTCTTCTTTTCCTGTACCATGGAAAGAAAAAGGTAATACAGCCAGAAAACTTTGTATGCTATGCTTATGATTCTCCTTAACATTTTGTGTAGGTTTTGAATAATTTAATGTCTATATATACCTTGTCAATTAATCTCAAAGCATATAAATATTGTTAGAAATCTATCATTCACTTTTAATATGATTCTTCTCATGTTTTAATCTGTTTTATTGGATTTACTTCTGTGTTTTTCAGAAGGATGATGAGGATGATGAGTTGACTTTAATGAAGACAGTGTGTACTGTGTGTGGTCAGCGTCGCTGCCCAAGACACAGGTAAGAAGGTGTATTGTCAGTAGTAAAACAAGACACAGTTAAGGAGTTGTATTGTCAGTCAGTAGTGAAACAAGACACAGATAAGGAGTTGTATTGTCAGTAGTAAAACAAGACACAGTTAAGAAGTTGTATTGTCAGCAGTAAAACAAGACACAGGTAAGGAGTTGTATTGTCAGCAGTAAAACAAGACACAGGTAAGGAGTTGTATTGTCAGCAGTAAAACAAGACACAGGTAAGGAGTTGTATTGTCAGTAGTAAAACTTTGATGTTATTAGGGTTTTTTCACAGTATTGTGGAAATGACCGATTGGAAGATCAGAATTGTGGGTACCGTAGTTGACCTACGATTTTATTTATGCACGACAATTTATGCAAAATAATGATTGTTCAAAAAAGTTTTCTTATAACAAAATTTTGTCCCATTGAAATTTCCAAATTCAGACAAAATATTCCTATGAGTATGAATTATTTGCTATAATTGTGTTTCTTAGTTAGTTATATGTACAAGATATGTACTGGTTGGTTGTTATTATTTATATATTCAAGAAAAAATGAAGAAAATATATATGTATAAGTAATAGGTAGTTCTCTGATAAAATAGCATTCTTTCACACAACTTTCTGCTCTGCATGATATCAATGTATTGAATTTCAGACCAGAGTTGAACATACTAGCATTCCAGCCGTGGACATGTCTAAAAGTGCGGAGGCGAGTGGATGAGTCAGTAGAGGAGGTGTGTTGACTGTTCTGTTTCTGTGTAATGTTTATAACTGCAACTGTGTCAATTTTCACACAGT